>NC_134482.1:33391233-33663514 GCF_964194025.1 Convolutriloba macropyga | reverse complement strand
GGTTGGAAGAAGAAGCATTGGAAAGAACTACAAAAATTATGTTTATTTAGAGTTATCTCTATGCATGCATTTTAATTAATCTACAATTAATTCGAAAATTTAACCCAGTCAATTGTCATCAGAGGAGCACTTAAAAAAATGTTGAATATGAGTCCCATGTGCTCAAAAATCCGATAATTTGTTTCCTGAATCGTATTGCTGGTAAGAAGAAGGTATGGCAAGCATTGCGTGACATTAAATAACATTAGATCATATCACCTTTTATCCTTTTTGATAAATTTCGTAACCACCTAGCACCACTGTTTTAGTGCTGGAAAACCTTTTATTTTTGCCAATTGCTCTCAAACCTGAAAAATTCATTTTGTTCAGCTAATCTATAAAGACCAAGTCTAAGAATATGATGAAATTGTGGGCAATCTTCAAAGCAATAGTCAAGGTCAAATATTTAATGAAAATTTTAAACTAAATGTACAACAAAAAAAGTCTCCGAAAAAGCATCCGATCTTTGCCACTACAAAATCTATCATTCAGGTCCGGTGTTATCTGAGAGTTAGTTACAAGCTGAGATGGTCTAAAAGTTGAATAAAAGATTTAGAGGAAACATTCTTGATTTAATCAGCAACAAATTGAAATCGGCTTAATAATGTTGTTTATTTGTTTGATCTTAGGCGAAATATATTTATAGAAAAGAGAATCATATATATATATATATATATATATATATATATATATATGCACATTTTTCAAAAAATCTCTAAAGATTATTGAAATAAATGAACAAATAGAGTTACCTCCTGCCAGTGAGAAGAAACACCTGTACAATATCAGCTGTGTTATATTCTGTGCCGAGCAGCACATAAAACTCCAAAATGCAAGCCAGCAACTAGTCAAAAGGATTGCCGGCTTTCTCCCTATCCGGTCCGCAACATAGCCTGCCAACGGGTGACTAATCGCAAATCCCGAAAAACTGGCAACGCTCAAAGTTGACTCCAACTCCGGCGTTAAATCGAATTCCACGTAAAGCCGCGTTGACAAATAGGGTATGAGCTGAACTGTGCTCCATAAAGATACAAACCCAAATGAAATTATGAGGAAATTTATACCCTGTGCCCAGCCGAACCCGAGGGAATCAATAACTTCGGACGGTGTTAGGGTTTTCTTGGTCAGTAATTTAGAGTGTTCGCCTTTTTCTTGGGCTAAAACCTTCTGGAGTTCCTCATTTTGGGTGGGTTCGTGATGTTCGTAAGGGGGAATAGGCGTTTCAGGGACCTCTTCTGCCTGATACATTGAACTTTTATGTTTGCGTTTTTGTTTCTATGAACTTTGTTTAACTGCAATATAAAATAAGCAATGAATATATAGCTTCAATTATTCAATGGTCTCGACGTCGGACACGTGTGTAAGAGTTTATACAGAGATTGATTCTCGAATAATAAAAAAGAACTTTGATTATTTTTGGTTCAATTTAAGTCAAGCTGAAAAACAAAAAACGCGAACTGAAAAAAAATTAAGTTCAATAATTTTGCATTGAACTAAGATCAGAGTTAATAAAATTAATTTTATTATAACTAGCCTTAAACATCTGGATGAATAAGATTAGTTATATTATAAATAACTTTTTCAACTCTGATCGTGGTTCAATACAATGATCTGATAAATTAATTAGATTTAATGACAAGCTATTTTATAAAGACCATAGCTCGTCAAGTCTTCAGGTGGTCAAAAAGGAGCATGTATCATTTAACTGTACTAAAACTTAGCAAAGGTATTATTTTCCTGCCCAACAATATAACCCGTTGTGCTAAAATAAAGATCGCTGCGTTAAATAACCACAGGATTTAAAAATGTAACCCATCAAATTTATATGTACGTTAAAGAAAGTTCACCAGGGATGAGAAATTTAAGGGATGAGAAACTCCTTGCTTGCTCCGGCAATACATCAAGAAACTAGAAATAGAATTGATTCAAAAAAATTATGAAAAAAATTTCGCCTACTTAACTTTATGTTACTAAATCGTCCCTCATTAAAATCAGTGGCATATTGAAAATTTAAAAAAAATCTTCACAAAACTCTTGTATTGACTTATGAAATCTTGCATTTCATACAAGGATCCAGTATAATTTTTTTGGTTTTATAGTATTATTTTTATGGTTTCATAGTATGATATTTTGGTTTCATAGTACGATTTTTCGTTTCATAGTATGATTTTTTTGTACCAAGTAATTGAGCATGGAGAATTTTTTCATGATCATCGTATGAAGCTACTAAACACATCTCAAACCAGGTGCACAATAGTTTCAAAAGACGTTGAACGCATAGAATTGTAATATAACAGCTATTAGAATTTAATAGGTATGCAAATACTTTGCGTGAAAATAATCTAATCGTGAGTAAATTTAATTTGCAATTGGAACTATATAAAAAGTATTTAACGCTTCAATTTCTAAAAACAGGAGGAGGAAAACTCATCTGTTTCCGAAACAAAGACTTTTAAGCATAAACAGCATTTTTTCTAGGGTACTTCGGATTTTCCCCACAAAAAATGTGAAGGGTACTTTTTTTCCAAAAAAATGTGAAATTAAAAATTTTTTCAAATTTTGCTAGAAGTACGTAGGACCCAATCTTCTGAGCTGAAAGAAATCCTTTTTCATTAATGAATTTAGAAGAAGAATTCTCAAAAATTCTCCATTTGTTTGCATATACTTAGCGTACCAAGTTTTAGTACTGATTTAACTCCTTACTACAGTAGTTCAATGAATCGCTACTTGTTTATTATGGTAATATACAAATACACTCCTACACTAAGATAGCTTGTTAGACACTTCGAAAACAAATCATGTATAACAAAATAATTGTTTTATAATTGTAATCAACTGTTTGGCTACTCGTTAAAAGTAACTGTCCATTTTTTGATGACAAATTTACTACAATTCAAAATTTTTCAAGTCCGGAAAAATCTTCTTCATTTCAAAAAACAACGAAGAATTTCTGAATACTTGTATTAGTGATGCTGCTACTAGATAAAGGGATAGAAAAACTAAAATGAAATTATGGAGGCGTTTTCTTTTAAGTTTTTTTGTCTAAAAGTTTTGAAGTTGTTCGCGGAAGAACTTCATTACTATCATCTAACGGTACCAAAACAAAAATTAGTTACAAAGAATGTTACTCGCACTTCCCACCGTCTTTTTACGCCCAATGTGGAAAGCGCTTAAATTATGTGTAAGTAGTTTTAACACGGCAATTAATAAGCCTAAAATGGAAAATATTCCCAAGGAAATGTGATTATAGTTACCTTCCGCGGTAAGGGCCTTTGACAATTTTTCTAAATCTTTTTCTGATTTAATCTTTTTTTACAATTACTAAAATGAAGGATTATACTGCAATTAATCTGCTGCACAATTCTTTGTGAATGCGTCTGCTGGAGCTTCAATCCTTCGGTCACTAAGATAGATAGAAAAAGAACGAAAAAACTTCTGAAGTATTTTCAATTTTGCAAATAAGCGAAAATTTTTTCATTTCTTTTGTAAACAACAGCAGAAAACAAATTTTGCATCATTCGACTGTATAGGGTTTTATATTGCTCAACAGAGATCAATTATTATGAGAGCAACTTTTTAATGGGGATAACTTACCTACCTTTAGGAACAAAAGTTGCAATCGCAACATCTATTATAATTGTTCCCAAAGGACAGAAAAGTTTACTAAATTCATTGGAATTGCCGGCTAGCACCAGCCACCAAGGAATACTGCTAAATCTATCATTTAACATGGAGTTGCTAGTTATGTTGAGTTCAAAACTATTTATGATGTCCAGACAATGAGCAGTCATGGTCATCACCTGACCTCGATCATAATAAACCGATTTGCAGATTTTGAACAGGGTCCAATATACTAGACGGTTAAAAATGTGGGAGGTCCAAAACGTTAAAATCATTTCGAAGGTTGAAATCCCTGCCGATCTAGCACATATTTATGTAAGGACATATTGTAGGGACTCAAAGGTTGCAGAAAGCCTTCATTAGATCTCGAGGTTTCATGGGCTTTTCGAATGATACTGGCTAGTGTGAAACTTATAGACGAATCTAAGCACATAAAATCAAAAGTTTGATGGCGTTTCAGTTCATCAGCATGCTGAATTAAAGTGAGAGGCGGTTGTTTGTAGCGAGGTCAAAAATTTGCTGGATCTCTGATTTTGAGTCTCTGGTTGCTGACTATTGCTCGTCACAGCTCCATTAAATTTGAAATAGGAAGTACAATCTTATTAGTCTCCTGAAAACTATAGCAGTTCGAGCTTTGGCAGTTTCACATTTGTATTGTTAGGTGGGGTTGATATTCTCCGGAATTAAATTATGGTCGGGGATTTTCAGGGCCTGAGCTGGCGTTTACTAGGTTAAAATTCTGTTTGTCTTGTCCATCTTTTCAGTTGCACGTCTGTTTTATGCCTGACAGGTGCAATGTTTTTCTGTTATTATTGCTTTCATAGGTTTGTTAAAGTCTTATGAGATCTTGTTCTCTGACAAATTGTCCAGGTTTCTCTGTAAATGTCATAGTTTCATTGCTCAATCTAGTTGCAAAGTTGCGATGATCTCGTCGTCAAGTTTTTCAATCTCATATTATTAGTGGGTTGGTGTTTGCTCTGTCTTTGCCTCTGCTGTGCTGGTTTTTGCAGCATCTTTGTCTTTGCTGTGTTTTAAGTTTGTTGTATATTTGTTTTTGTTCTATAATGCAGATTTTGTTCCTTTGACTAGTTTCTTCTAGAAGTAAGGCACAAGACAACTGAAAAACACGCAAAACACTTAAGCTTGAAAACGTATAGGGTATATTTATTGCAACTTTTTTGAAGATATCACCTTCCTTGGTTCAACTCAAAATAAAGCTGACAAATATTCTCTCCCTCAATAGATAGTTTTTGTTCCGGGATCTAAATTTACAAACTTGTCGGTAAATTTATGTTGTTCGTAATTAACATATTGAGACGGGTTGTTGCTATCTAGTTTCTGTTGTTTTCCGCATTTTAAAACGATCAGCCTTTTTTGATGCCAGAATTTGGCCTATCATAGTGTTATCTTCCTCACTTGATAAAAATGAACAGTTTCAATGTCTCAAATGAGCAGTTTGCAGCCCCCATTTGCTTGCTCACTTTGACTCGAAGCATTTCATGTATTTTTGCTCAGTGTATGATAAATAAATGAAGTTCTTTCAATATTTTTGATTTTTATTGAAGCTCTTCTTCATTGCTTTTTTTGCTTGGCCATAATTTTTGGTATTCAACAAACGAAAATAAACTTGTCGTGATAAATGTTACAATGTTTTTGATTTTGGTAGGTTACGTGTTACTTGATGGTTACAGTTTCTCTAAGACCCAGAAAGTTCGTTTGATCTTGAACAATGACATTTTTGCCATAACGTTCATGCAATTTTTTTAAGTAGTTCATTAAACGAAAACACATGAAAATAACTTTGCTCTCCTCTACTGGTTTCAACATACATCGGTTTTGCTGAGCCATCAGCTCAAATTTCTTTGCTGAATTCTTTTCTTCTGATTTAATGGTGAACAACACCTCAAACTGAAGTATTAAGTCGATTTTGCCATCATCTACGCTATTCACGTCTTTAACCAATTTTTTCAATTAAAACAGACATATATTAGGTTTTCTCAGAATTTAGTAAATTACCTATCCTTACTTAAAGCCAAGAAAATAATATTTATCATCCAAACCTCAAAACAAATGCTCATGGACCCAAATTTGAAAAGAATATCAGTTCTACTGCTAGTTTTTTTTAAAAAAAATATATTTTATAAGTTTTGCTACGCCTGTTGGGAACTACTGTATTCTTTTATCAGAGTTTGAATCTCTTATGTCTATATGTTGTGATATGAATCAACCATGCGATGGCCGAGAACGAATGGTTTTCAATAATGGTCAATTGCTTTGAAAAATTAGCTTCATTTTTTTCACTCGAATACTAAGCGCAGTAGAGCACTAATGTGTGTTTTGCTGTGTTTTACTGGTGAGCCTGTCTGTTGTGTTAACTATACCGTACTGAAAATTGTATGAAGGTATTTGCTTCAAATCTGCTTCATTTTTCGGCATTAGGGAACACACTGAGCTATCCAGGAACGCATATTAGGATTTCAGTGTTGTTAATAGATAGAGCGTCATACTGCTTGACAAAATCTTTTAAGACAATTTCGTGACTGAAGTATCCAAATGTTTTCTGATTCTAACCGTCAAAAGACCAGTATTAAATACTTCAATTTACGAAAATGGGGTTTCAACATATAATGATTTAAAAATTTTTGAATATGGTGTTGCTAAAAAATAATTTATATTTATTTAAAAAAGTTTATTGACATATATCAGATAGGCAGAAAGTAGATCGGCATTTAACGGACCAAGTGCATGAGTAGTTCATATCAAATGAAGAGTCGTGAAGGCTTGTGAAGAACTTTCCCAGAAGGCGCATGTGGCCCGCTGGGGGTTTTAAAGTATTGAGAGGTCACGTGTCGTTCAAATAATTTACATAAATCTGTACCCTTTGGAATTAGGAGTTCGATGTATCCTTCTCAAGCGTGTTTATCAATTTTAATGGGACTTGGCAGAACAGTTTAAAAAAACAGAAAATCCGAAGACAGTTACAATCTGATATCAATTTTTTTCCGTATCTTAAATGCAATGAGTTGGCGTAACGCTTACTTATTTGTGTTCATTAAACGGCTGAGAAACCCGTTTTAAACTCACAATTTGAATGAGTTTTTGCTGTGCATGTTGATGTTCAAGCGTAAATCCCAGAATCAAGCGATATAGAACTATAATGAAGTAACTGGCTTCTGCAACAATGGCAATTTTGGATAAGCTATCATTAATTATGTGAAAACAATCTCAACAGTCATTCCGCAAAAAAATTTGAACTTTGTTAAGATGGCGCGGGTATGTTACGCTTGATACCACTTGTCTACATTTTGAGCTAACGCAGTGGACAACTGAGATTTTTTTCTACGATGTTGGTGCCCCGTGGTTTAAGAATGAGGCATATCTCTTTTCCATCTATTGTCCGCTTTGTAAGATTCTTTGGCCAAACATTTTTTTAAAACTGACATTTGGTAAAATTTTGCATGAAAACCTTGAAAACGTTTCCCAGGATATCATGGTAGCCTGTCTAGTCAAATTTGCTTCTTCAACTATTGTTTTTGATTCAGTTTTAATGACTCGGACATGATGCCAAGTCAACTTGAGTACTGGGCAAGTCTAATTACAGATCTCATTTCAATACTGACTCAGAGCCATGATCATGTCACATTTTATACTTGCGCAGTCAAAAATCTGGGCTGAGACTTGACAAGTCCAAATCCAAGTCTGACCTAAGACTTGGCAAGTCTCAATCTAAGTCTGATCTATGAATTGGCAAGTCTGAATCCAAGTCTGATTTTAGACTTGACATTTCTAAATCTAAGTCTGATCTAAGAATTTGCAAGTCAAAAATAGGTCCAAAAACTTCAATAAAAGCCCAGAAATAGTGTTCAATTGGTCCGGAAAACGTTAAAAAAGCCGGGATGGTGTCTAAAAATAGTCGGGATTAACATAAAAATATTTTTTTCCCTCTATAAAAGAAATTCCTGATATTCCCAAAACTCCAATATAATCACAAGATCTGAAATATGCTTCAAAAGAAATCCATTTTTATCAAAATTGTGCTGAAATGGCTGAAAGAGGCTGAAAACGGCCCAGAATGAGGTGAAGTTTCCCCAACTTGGGCTCAAGGTCTCCCCGGGGTGCTAGTTTATCTTTTGTTATGCCCCGGCATCATTTTACAAAACCGTGCATCATTTTACGCACCCGGGAAATCGGCTGAAAATTTAAACGAGTGTCGTACAAATCATTTTTATAAATCCGTACCCTTTGGAATTGGGAGTTCGATGTATCCTTCTCAAGCGTGTTTGTCAATTTTAATGGGATTTGATTGAGCAGTTAAAAAAACAGGAAAAAACTAAAGATAGTTACCATCTGATATCAATTTTTTCCGTATCTTCTGTGCAAGGATTTGGCGTATCGCTTAATGATATGTGTTAATTAAACGAACAGCCGAGAAAACGGTTTCAAACTCACAATTTGAATGACTTTCTTTGTGCATGTTGATGTTCAAGCGTAATTCCCAGAATCAAACGACATAGAGCTCTAATAAATTAACTGGCTTCTCTAACAATGGCAATTTTGGATAAGTTATCTTTAAGTATGTGAAAAAAATCTCAACAGTCATCCCGCAAAAAAAACTTGAATTTGTTAAGATGGCGTGGGTATTTTACGCTTGATACCAATTGTCTACATATTGAACTAACCCAGTGGACAGTTGAGATTTTTTCTGTGATGTTGGTGCCCCGTGGGTTAAGAATGAGGCATATCTCTTTTCCAGCTATTGTCCGCTTTGTAAGATGTTATTTGGCCAAACATTTTTTAAACCTGACCTCTAGTAAACTTTTGCATGATAACCTGGAAAAATTTTCCCAGGTTATCACGGTAACCTGTCTACTCAGATTTGCATCCTCAACTATTGTTTTTGATTCAATTTTAATGACTCGGACCTGACGTCAAGTCAACTTCAGTACTGGGCAAGTCTAATTACAGTTTTCATATCAGTTCTGACTCAGAGCTATGATCATGTCACTTTTCATACTTGGCAGTCAAAAGTCTTGGCTGAGACTTGACAGGTCTAAACCCAAGTCTGATCTATGACTTGGCAATTCTGAATCCAAGTTCGATTTTAGAATTGACAATTCTAAATCTAAGTCTGGTCTACAACTTGGCAAGTCAAAAATAGGTCCAAAAACTTCAAAAACAGCCCAAAAATTGTGTTCAATAGGTCCGAAAAACGTCAAAAAAGCCAGGAAGGTGTTTGAAATAAGCGGGATAAGCGTCAAAATTATTTTTGCCCTCTATAAAAGAAATTCCCGGTATTCCCGAAATTCCAAATATAATCACAAGATCTGAAACGTGCTTCAAATGAAATCCATTTCCGTCAAAATGGTGCTGAAACGGCTGAAAACGGCTGAAAACGGCCCAGAAAGAGCTAAAATTTGCCCAATTTGGGCTGAAGGTCTACCCAATGTGCTAATTTATCTTTTGTTATTCCCTCGCATCGTTTTACAACACCGTGCATCATTTTACAGCACCCGGGAAATTGGCTAAAAATTTAAACGCGTGTAGTTCAAATCATTTATATAAATCCGTACCCTTTAAATCCGTACCCAATTGGGAGTTCGATGTATCCTTCTCAAGCGTGTTTATCAATTTTAATGGGATTTGGTTTAGCAGTTAGAAAAACAGAAAAAAACCAAAAACAGTTACCATCTAAAATTAATTTTCTCCGTATCTTCTGTGCAAGGATTTGGCGTAACGCTTAATGATATGTGTTAATTAAACAAACAGCTGAGAAAACGTTTTCAAACTCACAATTTGAATAACCCTCTTTGTGCATGTTGATGTTCAAGCGTAATTCCCAGAATCAAACAATGTAGAGCTCTAATAAAGTAGCTGGCTTCCCTAACAAGGGCAATTTTGGATAAGTTATCATTAAGTTTGTGAAAACCACCTCAACAGTCATTCCGCAAAAAGTTTGAACTTTGTTAAGATGGCGCGGGTATGTTACGTTTGATACCACTTGTCTACGTTTTGGACTAACCCAGTGGACAACTGAGGTTTTTTTCTATGATGTTGGCGGCCCGTGGGTTAAGAATGAGTCTTATCTCTTTTCCAGCTATTGTCCGCTTTGTAAGATGTTCGTTGGCCAAACATTTTTAAAACTGACATTTAATAAAGTTTTGCATGATAACCTTGAGAAAAATTCCCAGTTTATCATGGTAGGCTGTCTACTCAAAATTTGCATCCTCAACTATTGCATTTGATTCAGTTTTAATGACTCGGACCTGACGCCAAGTCATCTTCAGTACTGGGAAAGGCTAATTACAGTTCTCATTTCCGGAACTGACTCAGAGCTATGATCATGTCACTTTTTATATTTGGCAGTCGAAATCAGGGCTGAGACTTGACAGGTCTAAATCCAAGTCTGATCTAAGGCTTGGCAAGTCTCAATCTACGTCTGATCTATGACTTGGCAAGTCTGAATCCAAGTCTGAGTTTAGAATTGACAATTCCAAATCTAAGTCTGATCTATGACTTGGCAAGTCAAAAATAGGTCAAAAAATTTCAAAAACAGTCCAAAAATTGTGTTCAATTGGTCCGGAAAACGTCAAAAAAGCCAGGAAGTTGTTTAAAATAGTCGGGATATTCCTCAAAATAATTTTTTCCCTCTATAAAACAAATTCCGTATTTTCCCAAAATTCCAATTATAATCACAAGATCTTAAATCCATTTCCGTCAAAATGGTGCTGAAACGGCTGAAAACGGCTGAAAACGGCTGAAAACGGCACAGAATGAGCTAAAGTTTGCGCAATTTAGGCTGAAGGTCTCCCCGGTGTGCTAATTTATCTTTTGTTATGCCCTCGCATCTTTTTACAACACAGTGCATCATTTTACAGCAACCGGGAAATTGGCTAAAAATATAAACGCGTGCCGTTTAAATCATTTTTATAAATCCGTACCCTTTGGAATTAGCAGTTCGATGTATCCTTCTCAAGCGTGTTTATCAAATTTAATGGGATTTGGTTGAACAGTTAAAAAAACAGGAAAAAATTAAAGATAGGTACCATCTGATATCAATTTTTTCCGTATCTTCTGTGCAAGGATTTGGCGTAACGCTTAATGATATGTGTTAATTAAACGAACAGCTGAGAAAACGGTTTCAAACTCACAATTTGAATGACCCTCTTTGTGCATATTGATGTTCAAGCGTAATTCCCAGAATCAAACGGTAGAGAACTCTAATAAAGTTGCTGGCTTCCCTAACAATGGCAATTTTGGATAAGTTATCATTAAGTTTGTGAAAACAATCTCAACAGTCATTCCGCAAAAAAATTTGAACTTTGTTAAGATGGCGCGGGTATGTTACGCTTGATAACACTTGTCTACATTTTGAGTTAACCCAGCGGACAACTGAGATTTTTTTCTATGATGTTGGTGCCCCGTGGGTTAAGAATGAGGCATATCTCTTTTCCAGCTATTGTCCGCTTTGTAAGATGTTCTTTGGCCAAACATTTTTTTAAAACTGACATTTGGTAAAATTTTGCATGAAAACCTTGAAAACGTTTCCCAGGATATCATGGTAGCCTGTCTAGTCAAATTTGCATCTTCAACTGTTGTTTTTGATTCAGTTTTAATGACTCGGACCTGACCCCAAGTCAACTTGAATACTGGGCAAGTCTAATTACAGTTTTCATTTCAGTACTGACTCAGAGCTATGATCGTGTCAGTTTTATATATTTGGCAGTCAAAAGTCTGGGCTGAGACTTGACAGGTTTAAATCCAAGTCTGATCTAAGAGTTGGCAAGTCTCAATCTAAGTCTGATCTATGACTTGACAAGTCTGAATTCAAGTCTGATTTTAGAATTGACAATTCCAAATCTAAGTCTGATCTATGACTTGGCAAGTCAAAAATAGGTCAAAAAATTTCAAAAACAGTAAAAAAATTGTGTTCAATTGGTCCGGAAAACGTTAAAAAAAGCCAGGAAATTGTTTAAAATAGTCGGGATAAACGTCAAAATAATTTTTTCCCTCTATAAAAGAAATTCCTGATATTCCCGAAATTCCAAATATAATCACAAGATTTGAAATGTGCTTCAAATAAAATCCATTTCCATCAAAATTGTCCTGAAGCGGCTGAAAACGGCTGAAAACGGCCCAGAATGAGCTATTTTTTTGCCCAATTTGGACCCAAGGTCTCCCAGGGATGCCAATTGATCTTTTGGTAACCCCGTCATCATTTTACATCACCGTGCATCATTTTACAGCACCCGGGAAATTGGCTGAAAATTTAAACGAGTGTCGTACAAATCATTTATATAAATCCGTACCCTTTGGAGTTAGGAATTCGATGTATCCTCCTCGAGCGTGTTTATCAATTTTAATGGGATTTGGTTGAGCAGTTAAAAAAACAGGAAAAAACTAAAGATAGGTACCATCTGATATCAATTTTTTCCGTATCTTCTGTGCAAGGATTTGGCGTAACGCTTAATGGTATGTGTTCTTTAAACGAACATTTGAGAAAACGGTTTGAAACTCACAATTTGAATGACCTTCTTTGAGCATGTTGATGTTCAAGCGTTATTCCCAGAATCAAACGACATAGAGCTCTAATAAAGTAACTGGCTTCCCTAACAATGGCAATTTTGGATAAGTTATCATTAAGTATGTGAAAACAATCTCAACAGTCATTTCGCAAAAAAACTTGAACTTTGTTAAGATGACGGGCGTATGTTACGCTTGATACCACTTGTCTACATTTTGGACTAACCCAGTGGACAACTGAGGTTTTTTTCTATGATGTTGGTGCCCCGTGGGTTAAAAATGAGGCATATCTCTTTTCCAGCTATTGTCCGCTTTGTAAGATGTTCTTTGGCCAAACATTTTACAGAACTTACATTTAGTAAAGTTTTGCATGATAACCTTGAAAAAATTTCCCAGATTATCATGGTAGCCTGTCTACTCAAATTTGCATCCTCAACTATTGTTTTTGATTCAATTTTAATGACTCGGACCTGACGCCTAGTCAACTTCAGTACTGGGCAAGTCTAATTACAGCTTTCTTTTCAGTACTGACTCAGAGCTATGATCATGTCACTTTTCATACTTGGCAGTCAAAAGCCTTGGCTGAGACTTGACAGGTCTAAACCCAAGTCTGATCTATGACTTGGCAATTCTGAATCCAAGTCCGATTTTAGACTTGACAATTCTAAATCTAAGTCTGATCTATGACTTGGCAAGTCAAAAATAGGTCCGAAAACTTCAAAAACAGCCCAAAAATTGTGTTCAATTGTTCCGAAAAACGTCAAAAAAGCCAGGAAGTTGTTTAAAATAAGCTAGATAATCGTCAAAATATATTTTTCCCTCTATAAAAGAAATTCCTGATGTTCCCGAAATTTCAAATATAATCACAAGATCTGTTATGTGCTTCAAATTAAATCCATTTCCGTGAAAAATGTGCTGAAACTGCTGAAAACGGCTGAAAACGGCCCAGAATGAGCTGAAATTTGGCCAATTTAGTCCCACGGTCTCCCCGGGATGCTAATTTATCTTTTGTTATGCCCCCGGCATCATTTTACAACACCCTGCATCAATTTACTGCACCCGGGAAATTAGCTAAAAATTTGAACGGGTGTCATTCAAATTATTTATATAAATCCGTACCCTTTGGAATTAGGAGTTCGATATATGCTTCTCAAGCGTGTTTATCAATCACCCGCTTAGAAGCTTGGCAAGTGGCAAAAGCTTTTTTAATTCAAAATTTTCACTCAAATTTTTTTTTGAAAAGTTGCTTTTGACTCAGAAATCAGTTTGCAAGTGTTATCCAAGTGTAGGCCAAGATTGTCGGACTTTTATGATTTTTAATTGGACTTGGCCAGTACTGAAAAACGATATGACTTGTATTTAGACTTGCCTAGTACTGATATAGTCTTGGAGTTCGGTACGGGTATATTTTTCACAACATTGCGTCTTTATGAACGTATAATCAGCTGCTTTTCTGCTATACGACAGTCTGAAGGTGTTTCTGTTAGACCATAAATTTTTACAATCTGTTTGTTTCTTCTGTAAAGTTCGTATTAACTTTTTCACAAACGACATTTTGAGGACTTAATTTCATGTTGAGAAGGGCGGTTCCTAATCTTAAAAAATCACAAACCCTCAATCAAGCCCCCCTCAATCAGTCACCCGCCCCCTCGTTCAGGATCTTCCTTTTAACCGTACCAGATTTTAAAGTACTCAAACAAGTGAAAACGTGATTTTAATTTGAAATTGGATGTAAAGTTGTTACATAGAGCCCCAAAAATGAGCACATGTTGATGGGAATCTTTTCCGGGGTCTTTCCCATTATAGCCCGCCAGCTTAGTGGTCAGATAACCCATAGCCCCCAATCATTGTAATCATACCTCATTGGGGGATATAATTTCAAGTGGGCTATAATGGCAAAGACTCCTTGTCCGTTTGTTTCACCCAGCTTAGTGGGTGCATATTATTTGACGCACGTGCTATATTTTAACATAAAGATATACTATGTACTGGAACGTGCTCTGTGACTGGGGAAGCAAAAATTTTTGCAAGGTGGCGCAGACGAAAAAAAATCTATCAATTGAAATTCAATAGAATTCAGGATCCGATTATATTTTTTCTTCAATCAATCTTCTCAAATTTTTTCTAGCCATTGCAGTTTTTCACAAGTCGATTTTGCCAGTGTTGTAACCTCGTCTGTCATCTTTTATTTAGGAAAATAAACTCTTCTTGATTTTTTGAAAAGAAAACAAAGACAAATGGAAGAAATGCAAGAAATACATATTGCAGAAATGGAATTTTTCCGTTTGTGCACCAACCCCCCGTACTTTATGCTCCCCCAGTTAGAGAGCATGTGCTATTATTTGTGGAATCACTATTACTATTTTAAAATATGGCATAGGCGTCGGGTGGTCGCAAATACTATTTACCCAATAAACTTGGGGGGAACAAAGATCCCAAAACGATTTTAAAATTTAGGAAATTCACCAAAAGAATGTCATCAGGAAAAGAAAAATGCTGATTGTTTGCGAATGTGATTTCCTTGTTTTTTATGCAAAAATAGTATCTTTTTGGTTCCCCCAAATCACCTAATATCCAATATGTGGGTGTAACTCTAAGCACTAATTGTTACATTTTTTTTGCAATCGAAAATTGTAATCACTTTTGCATGTAAAGTGTTTTTGACTTAACTTGCACAACGCGTGTTTCAAAATGGTTCAGGGACTCTGCTAAAATCACTTCGAAACTCGATTAATGGCAGAATTCGCGGTTCTTGATTAATGCCAGACTCTCTCAATGACTTCATCAGAGTAACGTATCTTATAATTAGGATGTTTGGTTTTTCTTTCTGAAGAGGTTGGAAAAGAGAGATTTAAATTTATTGAGCAGAGGCTGTAAAAGGTTGTAAAAAACCAGATTGAGTGTGTTTTGAGTGGTTCAAACATCTATCTACTTTATAAAGTGGAATGGAATACAGCCAAACAGTGTAAAAATTAAATAAAAATTAACGTGGAGAGGCTAGTCGAAATTTCAATTGTGGAAGGCATCCATTCAAATGTTCAAAACACTACCTGTACCATATTTTGTTTGCTCTACCTTTTTGTCAGAATCCGCCAATATAAACAATATAAAGCTATAAATATGACGTACAGTTTTTTTAATTTAAACAAAAAATGTATTTGGTATTCATAGAACTCAATGATAACACTCATGTTTATGTGGTCCCACATATTCGACCAGTAACAATGAAAGATCTCAATAAAGAATTTATGCTTTGACTTTTCCTCTCGCTTACTTGTCTGTATTTGCCCATGTTGTCTCCCTATTGCTGATGCTGTCTTAAGGATCTCCTAGTCTGGTGCAAAAGATATTTGAGTGGTTTGTGGTCCGTTTGTAGGTTAAATTGTCTTTCAATTGTCCTTCTTGTGACCAAAAACACAATTGCCGGTGCTTCCCGTTCTATGTTCAAGTAGTTTTATTCCGTTGGAGTCAACTTTCTCGATAAATATACCACTGGATGTCCTTCTTGCTAAAGAACACCGCCAAAAGTTTTTCAGAAGCGTCTGTAGTAACTGTTGCCTCTTTTTATACTATTTGCTTGTACGATTGGGATAGCACACAATTCATTTTTTAAGTTTTAACAGGCTTTTAGTTGCATTTTGCCCCATGAGAAATCGTTATTTCACATGGTATTTAAGGGTAGCGTTTTTGTTGCAAAATCAGGAATCATTCTTCCGAGAAAATTCTCTAGCCCAACAAACAATTCGATTTGTATGTTGTTAGTTGATTCTTATGCAACTTTTATGCTTGGGATCTGGTGCTATTCCCTCCTCTTAAATGGAGTATTCCAAAAATTTAACGCTATCGACTGGTTTTGAGTTAGATTTTTCTCATTAATAGTAAAGTTTTTCTCTCGTAGCCGACTCTTCACCGCAAGCATTCTTTTGTCGAACTACTCCCTGGTAGTTCCAGTGACGAGTACATCGCGTTGAAAGATCACTTTGATTTCTTTGAGTGTTGATTTGATGCGATTCTGGAAGATCGAGGACGAGTTCTTCAATCCTTGAGGTAGTCTCCACATCTTGAACAGTCCCTGAGATCTGTTGATTGGGCATATATCTTCTGCCTCTTCGTCAAGTTAGATTTAATAGTAGGCATCTGGGAGCTCCACCTAGCCAAATTATGAGGCCCATGTATGTTGTGTAAGATAGTCTCCATTTCTGGTATTGGATAGTCGTCATCCATGACCTTGCCATTGATTTGCATTTTCAAGTTCAGTTCTCCAATCTTCATTCTCTGCCACACCACTGGAGATGCATTAATGACTCCTCCTGGTTGTACCGGTTCAAGGATGCCCCGTCCGACCACCTGCTCCAGCTTCTCTGGGACCTTTTCTTGAAAAAGTAGAGATATTATTCTGGCTTTGCAGAACATTCGCTGTGATCCTGGTATCAACTTCACATGAACTTTGCAACCATTCAAAGCAGATAGATGCTTGTTTAAGATGATTTTCACGTCGTGCTTGTGTAGAAGGTCTCTACCAGGTAGTCCAAATTCTTTATCAAACTGCACAACTGCTAGTTGTTTTTGTGTGTGCCTGCTTTCGTTCCACTCAATTCAAAAGTAAGTGTTTCTAGAAGCGTTATTTGATGACCATCATAAGCTTTGAGATGTCTTATCTTACCATCCAACTGAAGTTTACCAAGTTCAATTCATATTTTTGATGATATCACCGTGTTATGTTCACCTGTGTCTACCTTCATTTTTACTTTGCAGTTATTTATTGAAATACATTCCCATGTCGCAGACTTGCTAAATATTTGTTCTTTATTATAAAACATTCCCATCTTCAATAGTGGAGATACTTGCTCAGAAGAAATATTTTATTCTGTTTATTGTATTTACCTGAAATTAGTTGGAGTTTGCTTCAACACATCTCCGAGAAATGTCCCACCTTTTCACAGGTGTTGCAATTTTTACATAGTGCTGGACAGGGTATACTAGAGTTTGGCTTGCGTCTACACCTAATGCACCTTTTGTTGCTTTTATCAGCCGTAATATTTTAACTTGTTTTTCTAAAGGTTTTTTTGAAGTTGAACCCAACTTATTCTTTCACGGTGAAAAGCTTATTACTTGATGAAAAACTTGCAAAAGCCATTGTTTGACTTCTGAACTTTCAACTCTCAGTCATTTGAGTAACCGACTTTGATGGTTTTGCCTTAATACAGTCTAGTAGTCTAAGTTTTGCTTCAGGGTCCCTCAAACCTGAGATAAATGTTTTCTTACGACGACATATTCAGGGTTGGCCGCTGTTTTGAGTTTTTCGATGTCCCAATAGCGTGCTTCCTCTCTAAGACGCTCGGGAAATTGTCGTCTGACTCCCCTACACCTTGTATTACGGACAGAAATTTAGCCTTTTCTGCCGTTACTACTCTCTCTTTAGGAGAAATATTATTTTGAATTGCGAATCTGATGTCTTTATACGGAGATTCTATCAAATTCCTAGAACTAATTAGGCCCCTCAGTTTAATAATTGCATCTTGCCTGCACATACTAAGAAAAAAATTGGTTACCTGTAAGTCCTGTACAGTACCATGGGTGTTGATCTTGTCTTCTTTCCTCTCTGCGCGACATTTCGCCACAAAAGACATAATCCATGCAGTAGCTGATTTTGCATTCTGTAGATCTAAAATCTTCCGGTCTATAGCTGGTGTGGACAACTCTTTCGTGGTCGATATCACGGGTCAAAAATTTCAATAGTTTGAATTTTAAATTAAAATTGGAACCAAAATTATACAAAAAATAGCTCGTATTTATAGTTCTTATCTATACAAGAATATACAGCGAAAATTTAGATTAGCTAAAAATATTTTACTTGATTAACAAGCAAATAGTGTTTAGTTCCGATTCCCGGAGGTGATTTTCGATTTTCATCAACATTTCATGAGAATCATGTATGACCTAGGTACAACCAAGTTCATTATTTGGGGGTCGGTGGATGTTAGAATCAATTTTCTGTTGTTGAGTCGGTGGATGTTAGATTCAGGTTTCTGTTGTTTGGAGAATTTACTTTTGACATATGATTGATAGGTCAATAAGATAATGATAGCGCCACGACTGAATTCAAATTGAGTTTAGTTTTGTGGCCATTACTTATTGACAAAGATCGTCAGGTAAGTTCTTCTTTAATTCTTTTAAACTTTAATAAAATTTCTAAGTTTCTTGATGTTTGTTTGAAACCATCACAAATATTTCAACAAACAAATAGTTCAGCAAACAAGAAGAGTTCCAATTCATGAGAAAAAATTTAATTCAAGGTTTATTCCCCAACTAACACTTTTCTGTACAATTTTTCCATACAAAATAACGTTTTTTAGGAACACGAGAAACTCACCTTCACTGACTGACTGCAGTAAAAGTGCGGTCTGAATATCGTTATTGCATATATGCATTTATTTCCCAAAACAAATTTTTTGAGTAGTTATTCAAATTTAACTATGTGATCTTCATAATAACTGCAGAGAAAAGGTCAAATGAACATTTTAAAACTTTAACTTTTTAACAATTTTCATACTGATCTGCGTACATCTATCGAATGTCAAACCTATATCAAACAAAATCTGTAAATCCAGGAAATGTGTTTTGTACCATGCGGTAATTTTGTGTTTAAACTGCACGGCGAAATAATAAACACTATGGAAGAATGATTGTCGATTTTTCAAAAAAAAGTTTTGGCATCAATGCTAATTTTTATATTAAAAAACATTCTCTTTATCCTACGACTAAAATTGTGTAGGATATAATTACATTGCTATATAGTATATATATATATATATATATATATATATATATATATATATCAATTGGTACTTAGTGCACAGGCACACACACACACACACAAACACACGAACACATAGACACACGCACACACACACACATACCCAAACATTCACTAACACACACACAAACACACACACACACAAACACACACACACGGATACACACGCACAAAAACACACACACAGTCACACATAAACATACACACACACAAACACATAAACACACACACACCAAGACACTTAGACACACACACACACACACACACACACACAAACAAAAACACACAAACGCAAGCTCAAACACACTTAGACACATACACACACAAACACTCACACACACACAAACACACACGCACACAAACACACACCTACACATAAACTCAAACTCAAACCTACACAAACTCAAACACACATAGACAGATACACACACACACAAACACACACAAACAGACACGCACACAAACACCTACACACCCACATAGACACATACACACAAACACACTCACACACAAATACACACACAAACACCCACACACTCACTAAACCACACACAAACATAAACAAATACACAAAAACACAAACACAAACTCAAACACAAATAGACACACACACACACACACACACACATGCACACAAACACGCGCACACACAGAAACACACACATAGCCACACAAAGACACACACCAGCACACAAACATACACAAACACATATAGACACACACAGACAAAAATACACACACGCAAACACACACAAATACACACACACGCACAAACAGACACACACTTAAACACACACAAACACACACACACATAGACCCACACACACACAAACACACACACACACACACACACACATAGACCCACACACACACACACAAACACACACACACACACAAACACACACACACATAGACACACACACACACACACACACACACAAACACACACACACACACACACACACACACACACACACACAAATTCACACAAAAAGACACACACACATAGCTTCAGTCTGCTTATCTTAAATTGAATTGAAATATCTTTTCCATGAGATTTTATATTCGTGTTATTAAATTGTTTTTATTTTTTATTTTCCTTGGTTGAGGCACATATTGAAAGTGAATTAAACTTAAATTCGTTTTGATTACATGAAGATTTTTTGGTACTCTTGTTTTTTGTCATTTGTGTTTACATCAAACTTTGATTCCGAGTTGTGTTATTTCAGAATGAGGCACACGTGCTCTATGTTTGATTAAAACCGAAGTGGGCTAAAGATGAGAGGGGTCGGAACATTATGTGCGAACATTATCAAGCCTCCTTTTAATCAAGGAAAACTTTGCGGTTTAGGTTAAATACCCTCTAAAAAGTTTTTTTTTTAAAATGTGGTTATATTGTAACACTATTGCAAAGTTCTGACAAGATAACCATCTTCTCGCACTGTATTGCAAGATGACCGTTATGGGCAAGAATTTTGCAGGATAACAGTCGGGGTTGGCCTAGAGAAGTTTCAGAACTAAGCTAATTTTAATTCATTTGTATAATTTCTATCAGCTAAATCATCACACTCATATTTAACGAAAAAATGGATCTTTTCCGTTTACTCCCCCATTACGTTATGCGACCCCCATTTACAGAGCACGTGTCATTACACAGTAAACCATTATGTAAAAATATGACACGTGCATCTGAAATAATATGCACCGACTAAGCTGTGTGTGTGTGTGTGTGTGTGTGTGTGTGTGTGTGTGTGTGTGTGTGTGTGTGTAGGGGGGGGGGGGGGGACAAACGGAAAAGATCCGAAAAGATTTATACTTATCGCAAATGTACAAATGAAAATAGTTAAATTTGATCACACTTTCATCAAAGTCTTTAATTTTCAAGCTTTGATATTAGAGAAGCGTGATCACTATCATTTCACTATCAAATCATATCCGAACCTTTTCTTGACCCCCCCCCCCCCTAAGCATTGTTATATACTCAATACTATGTAAAAAATAGTACCAGCAAATCCGGGGCGTAATAGTGTTAGGTCCAAAGACGCTCAGGGAGAATGGGGGGGGGGGGGGGCAGAAAAGATTCCTAACTGAAACAGGAGGGAGCTAATTTGAATGAAGCTCTTTATTGGGTAAAATGATGGACCCAACAAAGCCAACACAAAGAAAACACAAAATAACAGAAGTGACGTAATGCTGAGATTCCTTGGATAGAGTCTGAATAAGGAAAGGTGCCAGTGGTAATGGTAAATACATTAGGAATGTACAAATACCCATCATAAAATTCCGGATATTTGTTGGAAAAACTCCAGTCAAACCTAGCCACATTCCAATGCTAAACACAACACCCATCATGTAAACAAAAGTCAGCAACGATAACGCAACCCACACATTCGGACATAAAAATAAAAAACAAACTGAAATCAGAGTAAGAGAGTAACAAACAATGGCTGTTATTTTGAAGCGTATATTGGCTTTGTAAATTGCAAAAACTAAAAACGCCGCAACAATGTCTCCACAAAACTGAAAGTAAAATAGATTTAAGTAGTCTTCAGGTTGTAATAAGTACCAGTCGCTATTTGACCCCAGACAGTAATCGTTAAGTCCTTGTTGATTCAAGAAAACTAATTCCGTTTTCGCCAAACCAATGGAATAAAAAATGAATCGACATCCGATACCAATCAAAACAATACTAACCGCGCTTCGCAAAATTTTCAAATTTTTTGCAACTTCTGTAACTTTCTCGACAACTGATAGCTTCGAATTGTCGTTAGTAGCGCCGACTTCAGATTCCGGAATCAAGTTTAAACCTGGTGATAGCTGGACGTTGTTCTGGCTGGCGAAAATTGACAAAACTTTCAAAGCGGCGTCTGTGTCGCCTTTATTTTGTAAGTACCTGGGCGATTCTTCAAGGAAAAATATAACTAGGGGTATAAAAATTACAAATGGCAAATTAATGATGAAAATATAAAATCTCCAGTGTTCTGAGGAAGCGTTTGTAGTTAGGAAGGGAATAGCAAGTAGGATATCGGCGCAGTTGCTCACTGTAGAACCCTCAGAAAGTGAAAACAGAACTCCAAACCAACGATATTTGCTACTCAACGTTTCGTATAAATAGACCAGCATCACATTGAAGCCGCCTAAAAGACACAATTTAAGATATCTAACATATAATTAAGATTCAATCTAATCAATGGCAAGATTGTTTCATCGTTCGGCTTATTATAACAGTTGCTTTTGTAACATTTGTCTCAAAATTTGGCTGTTTCTGAAAAACTGGAAGGTTAAAAAGACGTTGTTCAACTTGCAGATGACACTAGTATTATAGGCAAATTTGAACGTAAAGAAAATATTCCACAAAAAGTTCAAAAAAAATTAGAATAAACAGACAATTACCTGACAGAGAATCAACTCACTTTAAGCAGTTTGAACTCAGTTTTAAGCAAAATGGATAATGCAATTCGTTCTTTATATCTTGAAAGAAATCAAATTCCTTTGAAAGCAAGAATTGTTGTTTTCAAGTCAGTTGTACTCTCACATCCTTCATTCAGTGGAGTATTCCTTCAAACTCCTACAGCAAAAAACATAAACCGCATAAACAGGCAAATTAAATGGGGAATAAAAATTTGTAGTTTTCGAGAAAAATTTGACGACTCCATTGATCTTCTCATTAAAGATCGAGTCCTGTCAGCCGAATTGTTTATCTCAAAAGTTAACCTATTGAAGCTACAAACAAATATAAGACACTGGGAAACATCCGAAAATTTTAAATGTTTACTAGTCGCCATAACGCTAGACAGAACAAAAGAACATTTGAACATAAAAAAGAAAAGAACAAAAGAACATCAGAACAAAAGAACATAAAAAAGAAAACGAAAACGAAGTGGAGTAAAAAATCTTCAATCTTGAAAAGCGTTCAAAAATGGAACAAAGTGCCCTCTTCTATAACAACTTTTAACTATAAAATTTTCTTTAAACATGTTTTAACCGAGTTTTTGCTCAATCAACGAAAAAAAAACCCGTTAATAGACAAATAGGAGCCTTGAAATTCTGTTTTTACCTATGAGAACGAACAGCCACAATTTTAAGATTCTTATATTAATAACAATGCTGATTAATTTGGTTAACATTTCAAAGCATTTAGATATCTAACCGTAGGGTTATAATCTGAGTAATTTACAGGTTTCAAAAAAGTTGCTTTCGTTAAAACGGCATCTATTTTTGTGCATGTTGTAGTTCGTTTTCATTTCATTTGGTAGCTGAAAACTCAAATTCAATTAATTAAATTCAAACTTTAGTAATTTTGTAGACAATTTAAAAAGAGCCCATGAAATAGTCGGCTAAACTCAGAAAGAAAGGAGCTCAATTTCTTTCACCTGTGAAAAGTTGAACGCATAAAAAAATTATGCAGGACTTGTGGAAGACTTTGTTCAAAATTTAAGGAGGCTTTTGTTCCACCTATAAACAAATTGTTCAAAATTTTTAAAAACTTTCTGCTAGAAATTCGAAATTTTCTCGCTTGCTCATCACAAAAACTTTATTCGACTCAACAAAAACTTTTGACGGAACAATAGAAGATAAAATCTGGACGTATGAAAAAGTTTTAATGAGCACAACAAAAATATTACTTTTACAATTAGAACAGTGTTCACTCGACACTTGAAAACATTCATGCTCCACGTTTGAACCCAAATTTGCTCGAAGCAACAACATATGTATTGTCTTGAGGTGGATTTGATTCTAGATTTGTAGATCCAGTAACACAACAAAATTGTACTCCCCATGAACTAAAAAAAATCATGACAAAAAATTCCGACTGATCCTCATTTTTAGCTGCTTGTGAAAAGTTATTGGAAAAAGAAACTTTTGATAATAGAATCTATTAAATGATATTTGCTTGCGTCATAAAAAGAGCTATTTTCAGGCCAATTTAAAAAATATCTCCTACCAATGTAAAAATTTAGCTCTTATTGATACAAAAACGTTTAATAATTATATTACGAACTTTTGTACAATTGATGAAAAAAGTTCAATCGACTCATTAGAAGACAATTGTTTGAGCAAAAAAAATCTGTTTTGCTTGATATAAAATACAAATGGTAAAACAATGAAAAAAAAAACAAAATAAAATTAGATAAATTTGATTACATTTTCATCAAAGTCTGTAATTTTCAAGATATGATATTAGAGAAGCGTGATCACTATCATTTAACTATCAAATCATATCCGAACCTTTTCTTGATCCCCCAAAGCTTTGTTATATAATCAATACTATGTAAAAAAAATAGTACAAGCAAATCCGGGGCGTAACAGTTTTATGTCCAAAAACGCTAAGGGAGAATGGGGGGAAAATGATTCCTAACTGAAACAGGAGGGAGCTAATTTGAATGAAGTTCTTTATTGGGTAAAATGATGGACCAAACAAAGCCAATACAAAGAAAACACAAAATACCCGAGGTGACGTAATGCTGAGATTCCTCGGATAGAGTCTGAATAAGGAAAGGTGCCAGTGGTAATGGTAAATACATTAGGAATGTTCAAATACCCATCATAAAATTCCGGACATTTGTTGGAAAAACTCCAGTCAAACCTAGCCACATTCCAATGCTAAACACAACACCCATCATGTAAACAAAAGTCAGCAACGATAACGCAACCCACACATTCGGACATAAAAATAAAAAACAAACTGAAATCAGAGTAAGAGAGTAACAAACAATGGCTGTTATTTTGAAGCGTATATTGGCTTTGTAAATTGCAAAAACTAAAAACGCCGCAACAATGTCTCCACAAAACTGAAAGTAAAATAGATTTAAGTAGTCTTCAGGTTGTAATAAGTACCAGTCGCTATTTGACCCCAGACAGTAATCGTTGAGTCCTTGTTGATTCAAGAAAACTAATTCCGTTTTCGCCAAACCAATGGAATAAAAAATGAATCGACATCCGATACCAATCAAAACAATACTAACCGCGCTTCGCAAAATTTTCAAACTTTTTGCAACTTCTGTAACTTTCTCGACAACTGATAGCTTCGAATTGTCGTTAGTAGCGCCGACTTCAGATTCCGGAATCAAGTTTAAACCTGGTGATAGCTGGACGTTGTTCTGGCTGGCGAAAATTGACAAAACTTTCAAAGCGGCGTCTGTGTCGCCTTTATTTTGTAAGTACCTGGGCGATTCTTCAAGGAAAAATATAACTAGGGGTATAAAAATTACAAATGGCAAATTAATGATGAAAATATAAAATCTCCAGTGTTCTGAGGAAGCGTTTGTAGTTAGGAAGGGAATAGCAAGTAGGATATCGGCGCAGTTGCTCACTGTAGAACCCTCAGAAAGTGAAAACAGAACTCCAAACCAACGATATTTGCTACTCAACGTTTCGTATAAATAGACCAGCATCACATTGAAGCCGCCTAAAAGACACAATTTAAGATATCTAACATATAATTAAGATTCAATCTAATCAATGGCAAGATTGTTTCATCGTTCGGCTTATTATAACAGTTGCTTTTGTAACATTTGTCTCAACGTTTGGCTGTTTCTGAAAAACTGGAAGTTGAAAAAGACGTTGATCATTTTGCGGATGACACTGGTATTGTAGGCAAATTTGAACGTAATGAAAATATTCCACAAAGTTTTAAAAAAATTAGAATGAACAGCAAATACCTGACAGAAAATCAACTCACTTTAAATGCCGATAAAACAGAGATGATATTCTTTACAAATCATACTAATTCGGCTCCAGAGTTAGCTTTTAAAGGCGAAGTTATCAAACCAGCTCATGCATGTCTTTATATTGGAGTACAAATTGATTCACACCTAACCTTTGAAAATCACCTGAACTCAGTTTTAAGCAAAATGGATAATGTAATTCGTTCTTTATATATTGAAAAAAATCAAATTCCTTTGAAAGTAAGAATTGATGTTTTCAAGTCAGTTGTACTCTCACATTTTTCATTCAGTGGAGTATTCTTTCAAACTCTTACAGCAAAAAAACATAAACCGCATAAACAGGCAAATTAAATGGGGAATAAAAGTTTGTAATTTTCGAAAAACATTTGAAGACTCCATTGATCTTCTCATTAAAGATCGTGTCCTGCCAGCCAAATTGTTTATCTCAAATGTTAACCTATTGAAGCTACAAACAAATATAAGACACTGGGAAACATCCGAAAATTTTAAGTGTTTACTAGTTGCCATAACGCTAGACAGAACAAAAGAACATCAAATTATTATAAAAAAGAAAACGAAAACGAACAGGAGTAAAAAATCTTCAATCTTGAAAAGCGTTCAAAAATGGAACAAACTGCCCTCTTCAATAACAACTTTTAACTATAAAATTTTCTTCAAACATGTTTTAACCCAGTTTTTTCTCGATCAACGCTCGAGTTTTTGCTCGACAAATAGGAGCCTTGAAATCCTGTTTTTACCTATGAGAACGAACAGCCACATTTTTAAGATTCTTATATTAATAACAATGCTGATTAATTTAGTTAACATTTCAAAGCATTTAGATATCTAACCTTAGGGTTATAATCTGAGTTATTTACAGGTTTCAAAAAGTTGCTTTCGTTAAAACGGCATCTATTTTTGTGCATGTTTTAGTTCGTTTTCATTTCATTTGGTAGCTGAAAACTCAAATTCAATTAATTAAATTCAAACTTTAGTAATTTTATAGACAATTTAAAAAGAGCCCATGAAATAGTTGGCTAAACTCAAAAAGAAAGGAGCTCAATTTCTTTCACCTGTGAAAAGTTGAACGCATAAAAAAATATGCAGGACTTGTGGAAGACTCTGTTCAAAATTTTAGGAGGCTTTTGTTCCACTAATAAACAAATTGTGCACAGATTTTAAAAATTTCTGCTCGAAATTCGAAATTTTTTCGCTTGCTCATCACAAAAACTTTATTCGACGAAATAAAAATTTTTGACAGAACAATAGAAGATAAAATCTGGACGTATGAAAAACTTTGAATGAACACAACAAAAATATTATTTTTACAATTAGAAGAGTTTTCACTCGACACTTGAAAACATTCATGCTCCACGTTTGAACCCAAATTTGCTCGAAGCAACAACATATGTATTGTCTTGAGGTGGATTTGGTTCTAGATTTGTTGATCCAGTAACACAACAAAATTTGTACTCCCCATGAACTCATAAAAATCATGACAAAAAATTCCGACTGATCCTCAATTTTTGCTGCTTGTGAAAAGTTATTGGATCAAAATCTTTTGTTAATAGAATCTATTAAAGGATATTTGCTTGCGTCATAAAAAGAGCTGTTTTCAGGCCAATTTATGAAATATCTCCTACCAATGTAAAAATTTAGCTCTTATTGATACAGGAAACGTTTAACAATTATATTATGAACTTTTTTACAATTGATGAAGAAATTCAATCGACACACTACAAGATAATTTTTTGAGCAAAAAGATCTGTTTTGCTTGACATAAAATACAAATGGTAAAATAATGAAAAAAAATTCCATTGCCTCGAAGAAGCGTTTTTAGTTAGAGAGGGAATTGCAAGAAGGACACCGGCGCAGGTACTAAGTGTGGAACCTAGTAGAAACAAAAACAGATCCCCAGACCATTAATGCTTGCCGCTCGAGTTTTTGTATAAAAAGACCAGCATCACATTGGAATCACCTAAAACGCACACTTTAAGATATATATAAAAAATAAGTTAGATTTCTTAAATAACAAGATATTTTCATCGGTCTGCTTCTATAAAAGTTGTTATAAAGTTGTTATAAAAATTTATGTACAAACTTCAGTTTTTTTTTCGTTTTATAGACATGCTGGAAAATATTACATGAAATAGGTGGCTATACTAAAAAAAGCTCAATTTCTTTCACCTATGAAAAAATGAACGCATAAAAAATTATGCAGGACCTGCGAAAGACTTTATTCAAAACTTCAGGAAACTTTTGTTCCACTAATAAAAAATTGTTCAAATTTTGTGAACATTGTTTGCTCGAGCATCGAAAAATTTTTTTACTTGCTCATCACCAAAAAATTTTACTCAATAAAAAATTTGGACAGAACAATAGAAGACATATTCTACAATCATGAAAACTTCTCATTGAACTCAACAAAAACAATACTCTTAGAATCAGAAGAACTTTCGCCCAACCCTTGAAAACTTTCATGCTCCACTTTTGAAAAAAATTTTGCTCAAAGCAAAGATATGTTTATTATCTTCCGGAGGATTTGATTCTAGATTTGAAGATCCGGTAACACAACAAAAATTATACTCCTCATGTATTAAAAAAGGATGATAGAAAATTCCAATTGTCCCTCAATTGTGGCTGCTCGTGAATAGTCATTTGATCTAAGAACTGTCAATAAAAAACCTATTAAATGGTTTTTGCTCGCATCATAAAAGCGTTTCTTTCAAGCCAATTCACAAAATATTTCCTACCAACAAAAAACTTAGCTCCTATTGATACAAAAAACATTTGATAATACTTTGAAGAACTTTTATAGAACTGATAAAAAGACTTCAGTCGATTTATTAGAAGATGATTATTTGAGCATGAAAATCTGTTTTGCTTCACATATAAAAAACAAAAGGCAAAATGATGATTAAAATATAAATTTTCCATTGCCTCGAGGAAGTGTTTCCATTGCCGCCGGTTAGTAAGGGAATAGCATATGGGATATCGGCCCAGGTGCTAACTATGGAACCCAGAGAGAGCAAAAACACAACCCAAAATTAATAATGTTTGCTGCTCAAGGTTTCGTACAAGTAAACCAGAATCACATTGAAACCATTTTATTAGGCTCAATAAAGATTTTTCACTGAAAATCAGAAGACATTTTTTAGTCTCATGGAAATTTTTAATGAAAACAGAAAAAAAAATTATTCTTTTAATCTGAAGAAATTTCGCCCGACCCTTTGAAATTTTTCATGCTCCACATATGAACAACATTTTGTTCAAAGCAAAAACATTCATATCGTCTTCAGATAGATTTGGTTTTAGATTAGCAGATCCGATAACACAACAAAAATTGTGCTTCTCATGAAATTTTGAAAAAATTATGAACGAAAACACTGACTCACTCTCAAATTCAACTGCTGCTGAAAACTCATTTGATCAAAAAACACTTATAATAAAATCTATAAAATGACCTTCGCTTGCATCATAATAAGATCTGTTTTTAAGCTAACTTACAAATTATCTCCTACCAATGAACGAAGCTTAGCTACTACTGATAAAAACCCTTGATAATCCTTGAAGAACAACTTTTGTGGAAACTTATGAAAAGACTGCGATCGACACATCAAAAGATGTTTGTTTGACCATAAGAATTTCTTTATGCTTGATATATCAATTACAATTGGCAAAGCAATGATAAAAAATATAAATTCTTCATTGCCCCGAGGAGGCGTTGCTAGTTAGGAAGTCAAAAGTAAGTAGGATATCGGCGCAGGTGCCAATTGAAGAGCCCAGAGAAAGCGAAAACAGGACCCCAATCCAACGACGTTTGCTGCTCATTGTTACGTATAAGTAGACCAGCATCACATTGAAACAGCCTAAAATGCACGTTTTAAGATATCTGAAACAAAATTAGGTTTAGATTTTTTAATGACAAGATTGTTTCATCTTTCTGCTTCTTATAAAAGTTGCTTTCGTTAAAACTGCATCAATTTTTTGCACGTAGTACTTTATTTTTAGCTTAATCGGTAACTCAAAACTCAAATTCAATTAATGAAATTCAAATTTTAATAATTTTATAGACATGGTTGAAAATAGCCCATGGAATAGTTGGCTAAACTCAGAAACAAAAAAGCTCAATTTTTTTCACCTGTGAATAATTGAAGGCATAAAAACTTTTGACTGTACATGCGAAAGACATTTTTCAAGTTTTCAAAAGGCTTTTGTTCGACTCATAAAAAAACTGTGCACTTTCTTTTAAATATATCCACTCAAACTCAAAAAATTTTTACTTGATCATCACGAAAATCTTATTAGACTCAATGAATGTTTTTCAGTGAACATTAGAAGACATATTCTAGACTCACGAATGTTTTAATTAAATCAGAAAAAACTTTATTCTTTTTATTTGAAGATTTTTTGCTCGAACCTTGAAAATATTCATGCTCCATTTCTCATCAAAATTTTGCTCACAGCAAGCCCATTTATAATAAGATCAGGTAACACAACAAAAATTGTGCTCCTCATGAATTATAAAAAAAATCATGTTAAAAAAATCCGACTGCCTCTCAATTTTAACTGCTTGTGAAAACTCATTTCATCAAAAACAAATCTTTATATTAAAATATATAAATTGACCATAACGAAAAGAGTTGTTTTGAAGCCAATTTACAAATTATCTCCTACAAATGAAAAAAAGCTTAGCTCCTATTGATCAAAAACGTTTAATAATTCCTTGAAGAAATTTTCACAACTTATGAAAAGGCTTTAATTGACTAATTAAGAGATGTTTCTTTGACCAATAAAATCTTTTTTGCTTGACATATTAAAAATATTTTTTGAGAAATCTTGTGCTCTGTCTTTTCTGCTCATTGAACAAAAACTGCTTGGCTGGTCTTTAAAACAAATTTATCCGAAGTTTAACCATAGTAAGTCCTTCTAACTAAGCACCGATGCACACACACACGCACACAAACAAACAACACACACTCAGACACACACAACACACACACAGACACACACGCACACACGGAGACATAAACAACACACACGCACACACACAGAGAAACACACACATAGACACACACACAAAACACACACACACCTACACACACACACAAACACACACACACACACAAACACACACACACACACACACACACACACACACACAGGTAAACAGACACACACACAAAGTTGTCAAAATTGGGAAGCAACCTTGATCACATCGGAAAATTATGCCTCTTAAACAGACCGTAATTTTTATTAATCTAAGAGACTTACTGTGAAATCTCTTTAGCTGCGCACACTGAACCCATCATAGACTCAAATATTTTTAAAAAAATTATAACAAAAATGGATAACAACTCCTTAAAAAATCTACTCACCCGCTCCGAAAGAGAAGAAACATCGGAATATAACTAGTTGTGTGATATTCTGGGGAGCACAACAGATAAAACTCCAGAAGGCTTGCCAACAACTGGACAGAATTATTGCCCTTTTCCTCCCAACAACGTCACCCAAATAACCCCAAAATGGATAACTGATTGCGTATAGAGAATAACTGGCAACATTAAGAGCCGATTCAAGTTCGGCTGTCAACCCCAGAACAACGTACAGTCGTGTCGATAAAAATGGCATTAATTGAACGGAACCCGACAAGCTAACGAACCCGATAAAAATAATAAAAATTATGATTATTTGAGCACGCCCAAAACCAATAAGTTCAATTATTTCTGTTACTGTTGCATTTTGTATCGGAAGCAATGATGATTTTTCATTAGCGGGTTTATCTGATTTCACGAATTTCTCCATTTTTGAGTTTGGCATAGAACTATTTTGTTCGGGTTGATCGTTGGTTGAAAATTGTTGTTCGGTTTTTTGTGATTTCATCATAACCATTATAAATGTCCAATGTAAACAATTTTTGCGGTTAATTATGAAAAATAATTAAGTTTGAAAAACAAGTTTGAGTTTGTTGAGTTTTTCTCTGCGCGCTTGTGTTCAGATAGTGCGTATAAATATGAGTTATATACATTACAATGATCGAATTAAGTACAGAGAAAATCAGGTTACAACAACGATCGCGCAAAGTTAATGACAACAAAAAGCTTGTGCAAAGACTTAGCCACAGCAAAACTAAAATCTGTAAATAATATACTTAGAAAGCTGTGACGAAAATTCGATTAAAAAAGAACTCATAAATTTGCGTCGGATCACTTGCATAGAGTAACCAATTTTTGTACATTATGAATTGGTTACTTAAAGTAAGCAAAAACCAAATACTTTTATCGGTCAAAGACCATAAGAAGAGCAGAACCTAATTTCAGTGCAAACAAATTTAAAAAATCTATTAAACAAGACATATATGTGCCTAATTTTTTATTTTTTTTGCTTGAGCAGATAAAAAAATGGTCATAGAAACTGAATTGTGAGAGATTGGAAGTTATTAGATTGAAAAAAGCATTAAAATTGCATTTTGAATGAATCCATAATCCACGAGCAGCTTTTATAATGCCTCACTTGAAAATCCGTCCCTAATTTTCAGTGAAAAATGACGTTGACAAAATTTTGATCAACAACTGTCATGCTGGTAACCAATTAGCAAAACCAGCAAAGTTACCCACGTTCCAAAATGTTTTTTTTAACATAAAGAAGAGTTTTCTTTCTGCTGAGTTATTTTCAATAATCTTACGTACACTTATGAAAGTACTTGTAACACAATACATCGAACCCCCAAAATAAAAAACATGTGGCATGAATTGGATTCAAAATATCGTTCAGAAAGTTGTGAACAATTTTGACTTAATTGTGTAAAAGATAAATAAAGATTTGAATTTGAAACTATTGTGATTAATTATCAACTACTATTATCTCCAATTAACGGGAAAAAGAGGTTAACGATCGAAATGCGAGCACTTAAGATAGTTTTCCAGAAACCGATGCAAAATCATTGGCCTTTTCGTTAACAAAACAAAACAACCTTCTGCTACAAGATTTGGAAAGTTCCGAAATCGCCCACTTCTGCGTTCTAAGTAAATTTTTTTGTATTCGCCTTTTCATATTTTTAGAATTTTCAAAAGTTTTGAATGAGTTTAATATTTCAGAGACCCGGACCTGACTGCTAGCAAATATCAAAAAGTTTACAGACACTCTCCATTATGTATTTCGTTTCGGATGATACACAATTCATGTCATAATAAGCGCTGAGCAGCATGATTCTGCAAAGCAAAATTGTGACTCAACAATTCATATCTGCGGTGCTTATGAGCAGCAATAAAATTGAAAGGTTGGCTGCTTAAAATTTTACTTAACACTAGAATTGCGGAATTGAATGATACAGTACATTGTTCAGGCATACAAATCATCGTGCTGGCCATAATAAACGAAGAATGAACAATAGAATGCACAGAATGGCTGCTTTTCGTAATTTTTTTCTATGAATCAGAACAATAAAAGGTGTTTGCCTATTGGAAGTCTATCATTTCTGATGTACTCTTAGGGCTTCCTCCGGGGAAGTCAAACTTGAAACGCCTTTTTAGTTTATGATTTTGGGAGTGCATTCGAAATGCTGCATGTCAAAGTTTCGACTTTTTGAAGAAGCGCTGAAAAGAATTGAAGAGAGAGCAGAGATATTGTTTGTTAAAATGTTTTTTAATCACACGTCACAAATTTTCAGTAGCAAACACAATAAACAATAGTTGAAAAAAACTGCTGAAGGACACAAAACAATTTGTTCAAATACGACTTGTAAACCTAAATTGTCCTTGAGAAAAAGTTTTGCTGAAGTATTACTTTTGTTTTTTGAACTGTCTTGTGTTTTAGGCATGTTTTTTCCAAGCTTTTCCTACATTTTGATTTTCCTTGTCAACAGAATTGCAATTTTAACGCTGTATTACTGTCCTTGATTCAATTTTACGCGTGCAAATGAAATTGAGTAACGGGTACAATGCTTGCTGATATTGTATTGAACGGTTGTTTGTTGTCAATTTTGACATTTATAAAAAAATTACCAATTAATTGCGGTTAAATGCACTAATTAAGATTTAATTGCTCAATTCATTCATCAATATTTGTTCTTCTGGAGAAAATTTTGGTTGAATAAACCAAACATTCCTAAGTTTAACACAAATTAGTTTTCAATTTTCGTAAATATGATATTTTTCTCTTTTTTTAAAGCACATCTGCTGAGTGTCTTGGTGAATGTACTTTATATAAAGTGATAGAGCTCTAATCACCAATTTGGTGCAAAATTTTACAACATGAATTGATGCCATTGTTTATTCAAAATTGTTTATTCAATTTTCAGCTGTAGTAATAAATTTACCAAATGGATTTTCTCTGAACACACATAAAGTCTTTGCAGTGATGTCAACTAGCTGGACTTTTTTTCAAATCAGATCAATCTTGTTTCAGTTCCAAATAAACATGGTTATCATTCACAATCTCTTTTTACAATCTCTTGGCTAAGTTGTCTTTATGACATTTTTTCGGCATTTTTCCCTTCATTGTTCTTTGTCGCTGAATATTTTCTTACTGAGATGCGATATGAAGAAATGTTGTTCTGTTTTTGAGCCCCATTTGCTAAACCCCCTATCTTTTAACCCCAATCTCAAGTAACCCATGTATCATTTCAGCCCGATTTATAACTTTTATAAGCATAAGACTATTAAATTAGTAAAATAATCACTTGGCCAGGCCTCGCTGGCCACGGCCATGCCTGATTGGTCCATGGGACTTCATATAAAACTAGCACAACCGAACATGGGATTAATTTATTCATATCTTTATAACAAAACAGGCCTTTAATGTCGACTGCTAATTGGCCGAATGAAATGGAAAAGTTGTGAAATGAGAGAGGAGTTAAATGATATGTGTGATATGTGGCTAAGATATCTGCGTTAAATGAATTCGGGTGTCAAAAAAGTAGAACTGAAGAAACGTAATAAACCATCTTGTTTCGATAATAAATTTTGATCTCAACCTCCAAACATTTTGAATTCATTTTTTGCGGTGAGAAACATAAATGGCTTTGATGGACAATTAGATGGTTGAAAAGGGTTTTTATCCTTTTCTCATTCACCAAGAAACAAACAAGCCCTACATTTACGCTACATTAACCAGTTATCGGTTGTCATATACTGTACATATGTCTGAAATATGAATACATGCATTCGAAGAACAATTTTGTTTCATTACTTTTTGTCAGTAAAGACAAAAACCAAATTCGAGCAACAAACAAAACCAGAAAATTACCTATTGGTTATCTAAAATCGACACTCATCATTCAATAATCCTATGCGTTGAAAAATTTCCTCCGTTTAAAATGCTTCCATTCAACGAATTAAATACAGGTTCAACTCGTATAAATCTTAGTGGTTGCAACAACAGAATGAACCTGACCCTAATTTATGCCTAGAAAATGCTGATTCATAGATGTAAGTTAAAAAAAACTTGAAAATGATTCTAGAATACAACTTGATCGCCCGGCATATTTTTTCAATTGTCATATATTTAGCGATTTCTCCTCCATATCTTAAATTCATTTCAATTATCATTTTGTCCATTTGTCTTTGTTCAAAGCCATTGGTAGACGGCTTTGTACTTTTAGGTTCCAGACTCTTTGAGTTTTACTTGATCCAAAATACCCTCTCATTCAGAGTACTAGGCAGCTGAACTCAAATAGAGTCTCCATTCCCTACCTGTCATATGAAGTTAAAGTTGGAAAAATACTGCAGGGAGGCATTCACTCTTTTAACTGAATAACTCCCCAAATTGAATTATTATCTTATAAAATCTTATAAGATAATTATCATGTCTGTAGAATTTGAAAACACGGGGTAGGGGAGTTCCCTATCCAAATCCCAACAATTTTGAATACTTGAAAATCACTAAAAAAAATTAGAGAAGTGGTAACTTCACAAAGCTATTCTCTTAATTGAAAGAGAGGGTTATACCAGGCCCTCCTGCTACTCTTAAGGTTCGAGTTTAGAGGCAATAGTTCCAAGAATTTGATTCAATATTGAGCGCCTCGTCTACGATCTAATTGTGTGGAGAAACTAATTAACTACAAAATAGGTGGCGCTATGATTGGGAAGTATACCAAGTTCCCAATACAATTGAGTTCTATTGAGAGATCAATCTATGGACTTAGGAATTACTATTTTGAAGATGAAGAGACGATCGTCGGTGTTCACTCCACATCCCAACCAGACGAGTATCAACCACTTGAAAATCATGAACGTAAGATCTATTGCCCATCAGGTACTTCAGGGTTACTGCAGACCGTGTTAATTGTCTACTTGGTTCGCCCATCCATACTACATGGGTTAGTCCTACTTCACTATTTCAGTCTCCAGAGGAGCACAGCGATCAATACTCTCAGAAACACTCGTCTTGTGGGTAACTACAATTACTCTTTCCTCGGTCAAGTCCAAGGAGCTCTTAACTTAACCTATTTAAGATTGATCCCTGTAAGCCACTTCTGTATTCCTAAATTACTTATGCTAATTTGAGTTCAATGCCAAATCTTAATCTATAGAAATCATAGAACCTATAACTAAAGATGCGAAGTTACCACAGATCTTAACCCTAGTCAGAACTGCATTTTACCAAGTGTATTATTCCCCAAAGAGTTCCTTATTATATTCTAATTCTTTATTCGACCTTTGAGTCTACACCGACTCCATCGAATAGTACTAAGACCTTAGAAAAACCGAGTTTTAAGGAAGACTATTACCGCGGAGAGTAACAAGTTGGCAAATAAATGAGTTAAATTAGAATCAAGATTTTAGATTCGAAAAGCTGTGGTCTGAAATTGATATGCAAAATCAACCGTATTTATAGCGCCAGAACAATGGAATAATAGGCCCGAGTTCAATTTGATCATCCTTTTGTATGTCTTTTGTTTAATGCTTCACAATGTGTTTCTAGGCTTTTGTCTTTAACAATGCTTGTGAAGGTAATTGTTCAGTTTCAATCGTTATTTGAATTCCCGTTAGTATTCCTTTTGTTGCTCAATTTATCATCAATTTTCTGGTTGACAAGGTTAGTTAAATCTTTAACAAGTTCTAATTTTCATATTCTACACTTCCCTCTCGGACCCAACTATTCTCCCGAATAGTTGTCAAGATCATTAAAAGATTTTCAGCAAGTAAGCATGGTTTAAGCGAATAGTTAATCATATTTTATGAGCACTATGAGCTTGAAATTTCCAGTCTATTTTGTTCTCTGACTCGGCTTAGTAGTTCAATTTGAGGGACCAATGGCAACTCATGAGTTGAAAACTCCTTCAATTCTTCGTTGCTAATTGGTGGGTTTCCTCGGTTGTTGGGCTTCTTCTTGGCCCCAATGAACACGATTTTGTTTTCCTTGACTGCCCAAATAATGATTAAAACGACTAAAATCATCAATAGGAGGAAAGCGGTAAATCCAAGTATATTGGCCACGTACGACAAAGTGCTCTTCTTGGGAAATTCCGCACTGTCGATGTCGAAGTTGTTCAATAGTTGTTCGATGGAGTGTTCATTAACTTCCAGCGTTGGTTTCTGCTGAAGTCCAAATGTAACGTGTTCCAATAGTCTCCTTTGGTAATTAGCTCGATCTCCGTCTGGTTTTTGTTCGATCTGTGGTGGGAGAGGTATTGTGAGCGCCTTTTTGAGTAAAGGAGGAGCCTCTACATTGATAATTAAGCCGGTTTCGTGTGGGCACATATTAGCTGAAGGATAAAGCATTGAACCCCCGAGCGAAACTTCGATCCGCCCTTCGCAAGGTGGTTGTACCAGGCAGCTCCGACATCCTTGCACTTTGTCACTTCGCATTTGATTTTTTGTCGTGTTTAGCAACCAATAATTAGGATTTGCAGCCGTCATCAAAAAGAGGGAATCGGCCAAATAAGTTGCAGTTGGTATGGCGGGAAGATGGATAACATCGTAATTACAGTTTTGCAGGGCTGCAGCCTCGTGTCCAAAGAATAGGCTGAGCAAGCAGCCGGACTGTTGATTGCGGGTAACAGCCAGAGGAGTGGGGCAAAGTCGAAGCCTCCTTGATCCTCGGCAGGAGTAATAGTATCCTTTATCGACCTCGGCAAACGTCGTGGAGGCGTCTGAAAGAGCAATTAGTTTGTTTTTGAGGGTGAGTGTAGAAGCCGTGCTTGAGTTCCCGATTGGTTGGGGTAATGGTATTCCTTCGAAGACTCTGTAAACTGCGTTCTGGTTGAATAACGGTATCTCTAGTTTAAGAAAAATTCCATGTTCTCAGACATAAACGTTGCGTAGTAGTTCCAGTTCGTAGTAGAGGGTAAGATGTTCATTTGGGATGGATCTAAACTTGCCATTGAGTTGTTGTTGAGCCAAAATCCATCGGAGAGTATCTGGTTGAACGAGCCGAGAGGGAAGTTTCCCACCAGCCATCTCTTGGAAGGCTTCTCTCAATTTATTGCTGTATTCCTTCAACTCAACTTTATAAGATTCAATTTCTGATTGAACCGACATTAGGGAGAAAGAGACGTTGTTCAGCACGTTTTGAGTTTTGAAAAAGAAGGTGAAGACATCGCTTCGCTTATGATCGCAGACTTGTGCTCGTTTTGCTTCCTCCATGTCTCGTCGCAGATGATCCACTGCTCTCTCAAGCGTCCCAAAATTGCCAGATGTATAGTTCAGTACCTCTGCGATATTTCGTTGGCGTCTACTGTTTTCATCAGCGAGGATATGCACTGCAGTTTTGGTCAACCCTGATAGGTTGAGAAGAGTGTGCTTGTTCTGATGAAGCTGGGTTTTGATTTCGCTCATCTTGTATTCCGAATCGTGGCAAAGGTGAAAGGTTGATAGCAGTTTGCAGGCTGTTTTCTTTACCATCGGTTCCAACACCAAGGCAGCTGCAGCACCCATTGCAAAAAGTGTTACCGATCGTCTGTTCGTTTCTTGGGTGGAGTTAACAAAAGCTTTCACATCAGATATGAGAGTTGCTCTTTCTCGGTTAAGGTCCAGAATCTGACGCTTGATGTTATCAATCAACAAATCTTGACTGTGCTCAAGCATTCTATTAGGTTTCTTGCTCTTACAGAAACCGTCTGATGATTCCGCCCAAACCTCTCTTTCCACCTCGGCAAGTGTTTGTGAGAAGTTGCCTATAGCATCCCAATTCAAGTCCAGCACTTTTGGAAAGGGAATGGCAATTTCGATAATATCAATCGAATCCGCTACTGCAATAGGAGTTTTTGGTATGAAAGCTACACTAGATTGGGTTTGGTGGTCTGCCATGGCCATCCAAGATAACAGCAGTAATAATAAGTAGCACCACGACATCTAAATAGCGTAATCTAATTCTATTCCTGCACCAATTACGGATGGGAAGAGTTATTATTATTTTGAAGGGGGGGATTTTATTTTTGTTTCAGGGAAGTTTGGTTGCATCAACCAAATTTCTCTGTTGCTGGTATATAAGTGTTAGCTTAAGCCTTTTTGACCACTATAAAAATTTGCTTAATAATGGTTTCCCCTTTGTACTGTATAGCGTGAATGTTTTTCCTTCACCACTTTTTTTTTCATGACGTGTTGGTTGTTTAGGACAAGGATTCAATTTCGAATTTCCCTCTTTGTGTTTCACTTTAGAAAAATGTTAAACCCTGACTGTAGTGCTTTTTGAGAAAAAGTTTTGAATTTATATTAATTGAAGCTTGAAAATTTCTATGACTTTAATAATGTTCAAGTTTATTCGTCGTCAATTCCATATCGTTTTGGATATTTCTTGGTCCTTTTGGGTCGTCCTCCATTGCTGTTGGTGGCATCAAGATTTAGTGGCTCTAGACGCACGTTAGATGTATTTCGCTTAATTGCTTTCAGTTTGTGGGGGCGATTTGACTCAGTCATTTCTGGGGTAGGCGCTTTCTCCGGTGTCAATGTGTTAGGAACAAAGCTGGTCATTGCTTCCATTTGCTGCTCTGCCGGTGGGCTACTGTTTGACATCAATGAATTTGACTGTTCTTCTGGGTTTGGATTCGTCATAACCGACGGGTTTGATTCGAGGGCTTCTTCTGCTTCTACCATTCCTTTGTTCATTGAGCTTTGTACTCTCCTTCTATTTCCCTCGTCAAACAAATCGTAGAAGTAGTCTTCATCTTCATCCATCCACTTATATGGTTCCGGTCGCCTTGGATCTCTCCTGTGTTCAACTGATGTAGCAATGATTTGTTGGTGCGGCCGATCATCATCGTCTTCTTCGATGAGCCTGTTAATTGGACGCATTCTGCCTGGGGTAGGCCGCGTTAATATCCGTTGTTTCTCTACTCCCTCTTTAACTGGTTTCAGTCGGTTATAATGTACTATCTGCCATTTCCCATTGTTGAGGTTTTTCGCAATTTTGTAGTGGAGATCCGACATTTTATCGAGGATTGTATATGGGCCATCCCACGGAAGAAAAAATTTCGTTGACTTTGCCTTATGAGGAGCAAAGAGCCATACTTTGTCACCAGCCTTGTAAGCGTCACCGAACACATCTTTCTGATAAATATCTTTTTGTCGCTCTTGGTTGCAACCGAGTGTTTCTCTTGCGTTCATGTGCGCCTCTGTGAATTGTTCTTCCAACCATCTAGTAAACTCATACTTCCTTATCTCTTGTCCTGGTGCTTTTGGCAAAAACAGATCTATTGGATATCTGCACTCTTGGCCGAACACTAAACTGAAGGGTGTGTGTCCTGTCGTCCGATGTACTGTTGTGTTATAAACGAAGCTGAGATATGGTAACATTTCATCCCATGTGTGAGGATTTCCAGAGCAGTACTTAGAAATGACATCGGCTATCACTCTGTTATGCCTCTCCACCATTCCATTTCCTTGCGGATGATAGGCTGAAGTCCTTGTTTTATCAATTGCCAGAAGTTTGCACAACTCCAGTATCAATTCGCTGCAAAAGTTTGTTCCTTGATCTGTATGAACGGAGTCGGGTGTGCCAAACAACAAAATCCAATGTTCAACCAGCGCTTTGGCAACAGCTTCTGCTGTGGTTGACTCTAGGGGTACACTGACAACATATTTCGTGAAGAAGTCGGTGAGTACAAGAATGTACTTATAGCCAGTCGGTTTCGTCTTCGTAACTGGTCCCAAGATGTCAGCTGCGATCTTATTGAATCGAATCCCTACGTCGATAGTTTGTAGTGGCGCTTTTCTTTTCTTGCCTGCGGTCGATCGTGCTTGACAAACTAGACAGCTTTCGCATTTCAGCTCTATGTCTCTTCTCATTTTGGGCCACCAAAATCGCTGACGTGCTCTGTCCAGCGTCTTCTGAAAAGCAAAATGCCCACCGCTGATCTTCGAGTCATGAAGTTGGTCCAAGACGTAGTCCCGTAAGCTCGTAGGCACAATAAATTGACGAATTGTTGAGTTTGTTCCCTCAACAAGCCACTTCCTGTAGAGCACTCCATCTGCCAGTTCGAGTTGTTCCCATAAGCTCCACAATGCAACTGCGTCTGCGCCTGCTGCAATCGCTTTCGATCTTTTCACTCTAAGTTTTCCCAATGACGGTTGGGTTGGTTTCGTCTGTGCATCGGCCCAAATAAAAATCAAGTTCAATGTGGGATCTTCGATCTGTTTCTCTCTCGCAATTTCTCTTCCTTCCTCTATAATAAGGCTCATCTTGTTTGTGTCTGTTGAATCATAATTCATAGTTGTGGCTGCTTCCGTGAGTCGAACCTTCCCAATGCTTTCCCAGGTAGATTTACAAGGAAACTCGTGTGATCCGCTACAGGCATCATCCGACCATTCTGATGAGGATGTTTCGGTAAAGTCACTGTGGTTCGGTAAAGTATCAATAAGTTTGCGGTAACTCATCTCATATATTAGTGGTTCGTCTGGTTCACTCAAAATTTCTTCTTGAGTTGTTGAATCGTTTTCCCTCTCGTCCCATTCCATTGTTCCATCGTCAAGTTCGTGCCTGACAAACTTTAACATCCTTGCCGCTCCATTTTGAACTTGTTTTAATTTTTCGTCGTTTTGTTCGTTTTCACATTCCGCAGAAGATACCATTTGAATGTGTCCTAATGCGTCGTCCAAGGTTTCTGCGGCCGGGCAGTCGCCAAAGAGTTGTTTTTGTTCCTCTACGGAGAGTTCTGGCGTCTTGCTACTTTGTCGGGATAGGCCATCTGCGTTTCCATGTTTTTCTCCTGGCCGATGAACCACTTGAAAATCAAATTCTTGAAGCTTTTGGAGCATCCGAAAGATCATACCGTCATTGTTTTGTCTGAAGAGCCATTGCAGAGAAGCATGATCTGTTCGCAATACAAACTTTGTACCCCACAAGTACGGCTTGAACTATTTCATAGCTTGGATTACAGCAAGCGCTTCACGTTTTGTTGTAGAGTATTTACTTTCTGCGGACGTCAAAACTCGGCTGGCAAATGCGACAGGGTGCTCAACGCCGTTGATTACATTGGAAAGTACTGCACCCAAGCTATTATCACTTGCATCTGTGTCCAAAACGAAGGGAGATTGATAATCAGGGTGAGCGAGTATCGTAGACTCAATCATTGCTGCCTTCAATTTTTCAAACGCCTTCTGGCAATCGGGTGTCCAACTAAAGCGTCTGTTTTTCTTTGTTATCTCGTGTAGAGGTCTGGCAATTCCTGCGAAGTCTTTGACGAACCTTCTGTAGTAGCTGCAGAAACCAACAAAGGAGCGAACTTCGGTTATGTTTTCCGGTCGCTTCCACTCTCTGAGTGCTCTTATTTTTCCTTCATCGGGGGAAATTCCATCAGCGCTGAGTTTGTATCCAAGATATGTAACCGATTCCTGGTACAGCTTACATTTCTTTGGTTTTAGTTTTAAGTTTGCTGCTCTCAACGCTTCAAATACCAGTCGCAAGTGTTCCTCATGTTCATCTATTGAATTGCTGAAAACCAGAACGTCATCCAAAAAGATAAGGACGAAGTTGTAGAGGTACTCTCTGAAGATGGCATTCATCAATCGTTGAAACGTTCCTGGGGCATTACATAGTCCAAATGGCAACCTCAGAAACTCAAAGTGGCCTCCGTCTGGTGTCACGAAAGCTGTTTTGGGAACTGCTGCTTCAGAGAGAGGAACCTGCCAGTATCCAGAGGCAAGGTCCAAACTCGAGAACACCTTTGCACCATGAAGATGATCGAGGATTTGATCTATCTGAGGAAGTGGGAATGCATCTTTTCTTGTGACATCGTTGAGTTTTCTGAAATCTACGCACATGCGGTTGCTTCCATCTTTCTTCGTCACCAGAACAATAGGCGCACTGTAGGGGCTATTCGATGGTCGTATTATGCCCCGAGTAAGCATGTCTTCAATCTCACTTTTCACAACTGACATTTTTCCAGGTGCTAGACGGTAGGGTGCGAGCTTTATGGGTCCGGATTCTCCAGTATCTATGTCGTGTTCAACAAGGTGAGTTCTGCCCAGCTCCGAGTCGTATAGAGCGAAAACATCCCGGAAAGCAGAAACAGTGGCCAGAATCCGAAGTCCGTTTTTTGAGTTGGCTTCTGTTTTTACCAGCTGGCAGATTTCCTTTATGTCAGGAGAATTCTGTTCTTTCGCTCTTCGGGTGTCTCCAATGGAGTTGTCTGTTGTTGAATCCTCATCCCGTTGTTCGTTTTCAGCTCCACAAACTTTTACCTGCCCCGACTGGTCAGACTTCCATAAAAAAGTTAAATTAACAGAGCTGCTCTCTGTTCCCATCATCAGTTGTCGTGCCTGGAAATCAATTGACATTTGGTTTTCTTGAAGTATCGGTGTCCCAAGAATTAGTGGTACATCGGTGTCAGGAGTCACAAGAAATTCGGTCTGAACGACCATCCCAGGCCCAAACGCCAAGATTCCTGTGAATTTCCCCAAGATTCGAAATGGGTCGTTTGTTGCCGATAGTACAGTATCGTTGAAGTCATTTAGAAGCATTGGAGGTGAGTAGAGTTTATACGCTCGTTCTGACATTATATTGACGTTGCTTCCTGTGTCCAACAAGGCACGGTGAACTTTTCCATTTAGTTTGGCATCAACATAAACTGTGGGGCCAAAAATTCCTTTGGTTGCCTCTATGCTCGCATTGTTAAAATTTGTTTGTCTTTGGGCTCGTTGGAGAATCATTTTGACTACAGGTTGGTTGTCTGTGGTAGCATCGTTTGACTTTTTGCTTGATCCGTTCTTCCTCGGGCATTTATTGGCGAAGTGCCCCCAGTCTTGACAATGATAGCATTGAACGTTGGTGTTCCGATCCACTCTCGCAGGGCTCCTTGAAATCCGTCCAGGTGGTAGAGACTCCGTGAGAAATCTATTTTGGGTGTCCAGAAGGCGCTCCATGATCTGAGTATGGCGTTCTTGTTGTTCCAAAAGTTTGCCGAAATATCTCGTCTGGTTGTCCATGATTTCGCTCATGCTAATGCCCAAGTTAGTTGAAAGATCTCGTATGTCGGCTTTTCTCCCACAGTCGTCGTCTTCCCCCTGAGTCCATCGTACATGTCCTGTTCTCCTAGGTCGGTATCGAGCGTTTTCGACTTTGGAGATAGCCTCTAAGGCTATGGCTCTTTGAGTTGAAGCGTTGAAGGTGTCGGGATCTTCCTCTAGGAGAGTGTACCTGATTTCACTATCAATCAATCCGTCGATGAAAGCATCTTTATTGGCCTCCTGTCTCCCAGCGGGATTCAGGTGTGCATTTGCCGCCTCGCCCAACTTCCTTACTCGTCTAGAGAACTCCTGAATGCTTTCACCTTCGTTCTGCTGTAGGTTTTTGAACTCCGTTCGTGCACTTCTGGCGTTCGGGAAGTCGCCAATCCTATTATTGAGGGCGTTCAAGACACGTTCAATTGTTGGGGCGGGGTGCCCTTGCACCTGTTGAAAGAAGTAATTTGGTAAGTTGTAGTACTCATCTAAAGCGTAGTTGTTTAAACAAGTAGGGAGAACTTGTCTTTGCCGCTCATCATTCCAGTTGTTGGCCAATGACATTGCCTCAAAATTTCTGATCCATCGTTCGAAACAATCAAAGTCTTTACTCGGGTATCGTAAGGGGGTCAGTGGTGGGGGCGCAACTACAACTCGCTGTCCACCGTTATTCGCGTTGGCATTGTTGGCATTTGCATTGTTAGCGTTTGCATTGTTGGCGTTTGGGTCCATATCGCTGTATTGTAAACGGCGTTCGCGGTAACCGCGGAGTTACTTTTATTAATAATTTTGTCCTATTTTAACTTTGTTTCAAAGGATTATTAGCATTTAAGTCATTATTAATCCCTCTGTGGTCGCCAATGTAGAATTTGAAAACACGGGGTAGGGGAGTTCCCTATCCAAATCCCAAAATTTTGAATACTTGAAAATCACTATTTTAAAAAAAATTAGAGAAGTGGTAACTTCACAAAACTATTCTCTTAATTGAAAGAGAGGGTTATACCAGGCCCTCCTGCTACTCTTAAGGTTCGAGTTTAGAGGCAATAGTTCCAAGAATTTGATTCAATTTTGAGCGCCTCGTCTACGATCTAATTGTGTGGAGAAACTAATTAACTACAAAATAGGTGGCGCTATGATTGGGAAGTATACCAAGTTCCCAATACAATTGAGTTCTATTGAGAGATCAATCTATGGACTTAGGAATTACTATTTTGAAGATGAAGAGACGATCGTCGGTGTTCACTCCACATCCCAACCAGACGAGTATCAACCACTTGAAAATCATGAACGTAAGATCTATTGCCCATCAGGTACTTCAGGGTTACTGCAGACCGTGTTAATTGTCTACTTGGTTCGCCCATCCATACTACATGGGTTAGTCCTACTTCACTATTTCAGTCTCCAGAGGAGCACAGCGATCAATACTCTCAGAAACACTCGTCTTGTGGGTAACTACAATTACTCTTTCCTCGGTCAAGTCCAAGGAGCTCTTAACTTAACCTATTTAAGATTGATCCCTGTAAGCCACTTCTGTATTCCTAAATTACTTATGCTAATTTGAGTTCAATGCCAAATCTTAATCTATAGAAATCATAGAACCTATAACTAAAGATGCGAAGTTACCACAGATCTTAACCCTAGTCAGAACTGCATTTTACCAAGTGTATTATTCCCCAAAGAGTTCCTTATTATATTCTAATTCTTTATTCGACCTCTGAGTCTACACCGACTCCATCGAATAGTACTAAGACCTTAGAAAAACCGAGTTTTAAGGAAGACTATTACCGCGGAGAGTAACAAGTTGGCAAATAAATGAGTTAAATTAGAATCAAGATTTTAGATTCGAAAAGCTGTGGTCTGAAATTGATATGCAAAATCAACCGTATTTATAGCGCCAGAACAATGGAATAATAGGCCCGAGTTCAATTTGATCATCCTTTTGTATGTCTTTTGTTTAATGCTTCACAATGTGTTTCTAGGCTTTTGTCTTTAACAATGCTTGTGAAGGTAATTGTTCAGTTTCAATCGTTATTTGAATTCCCGTTAGTATTCCTTTTGTTGCTCAATTTATCATCAAATTTCTGGTTGACAAGGTTAGTTAAATCTTTAACAAGTTCTAATTTTCATATTCTACACTTCCCTCTCGGACCCAACTATTCTCCCGAATAGTTGTCAAGATCATTAAAAGATTTTCAGCAAGTAAGCATGGTTTAAGCGAATAGTTAATCATATTTTATGAGCACTATGAGCTTGAAATTTCCAGTCTATTTTGTTCTCTGACTCGGCTTAGTAGTTCAATTTGAGGGACCAATGGCAACTCATGAGTTGAAAACTCCTTCAATTCTTCGTTGCTAATTGGTGGGTTTCCTCGGTTGTTGGGCTTCTTCTTGGCCCCAATGAACACGATTTTGTTTTCCTTGACTGCCCAAATAATGATTAAAACGACTAAAATCATCAATAGGAGGAAAGCGGTAAATCCAAGTATATTGGCCACGTACGACAAAGTGCTCTTCTTGGGAAATTCCGCACTGTCGATGTCGAAGTTGTTCAATAGTTGTTCGATGGAGTGTTCATTAACTTCCAGCGTTGGTTTCTGCTGAAGTCCAAATGTAACGTGTTCCAATAGTCTCCTTTGGTAATTAGCTCGATCTCCGTCTGGTTTTTGTTCGATCTGTGGTGGGAGAGGTATTGTGAGCGCCTTTTTGAGTAAAGGAGGAGCCTCTACATTGATAATTAAGCCGGTTTCGTGTGGGCACATATTAGCTGAAGGATAAAGCATTGAACCCCCGAGCGAAACTTCGATCCGCCCTTCGCAAGGTGGTTGTACCAGGCAGCTCCGACATCCTTGCACTTTGTCACTTCGCATTTGATTTTTTGTCGTGTTTAGCAACCAATAATTAGGATTTGCAGCCGTCATCAAAAAGAGGGAATCGGCCAAATAAGTTGCAGTTGGTATGGCGGGAAGATGGATAACATCGTAATTACAGTTTTGCAGGGCTGCAGCCTCGTGTCCAAAGAATAGGCTGAGCAAGCAGCCGGACTGTTGATTGCGGGTAACAGCCAGAGGAGTGGGGCAAAGTCGAAGCCTCCTTGATCCTCGGCAGGAGTAATAGTATCCTTTATCGACCTCGGCAAACGTCGTGGAGGCGTCTGAAAGAGCAATTAGTTTGTTTTTGAGGGTGAGTGTAGAAGCCGTGCTTGAGTTCCCGATTGGTTGGGGTAATGGTATTCCTTCGAAGACTCTGTAAACTGCGTTCTGGTTGAATAACGGTATCTCTAGTTTAAGAAAAATTCCATGTTCTCAGACATAAACGTTGCGTAGTAGTTCCAGTTCGTAGTAGAGGGTAAGATGTTCATTTGGGATGGATCTAAACTTGCCATTGAGTTGTTGTTGAGCCAAAATCCATCGGAGAGTATCTGGTTGAACGAGCCGAGAGGGAAGTTTCCCACCAGCCATCTCTTGGAAGGCTTCTCTCAATTTATTGCTGTATTCCTTCAACTCATTTTTATAAGATTCAATTTCTGATTGAACCGACATTAGGGAGAAAGAGACGTTGTTCAGCACGTTTTGAGTTTTGAAAAAGAAGGTGAAGACATCGCTTCGCTTATGATCGCAGACTTGTGCTCGTTTTGCTTCCTCCATGTCTCGTCGCAGATGATCCACTGCTCTCTCAAGCGTCCCAAAATTGCCAGATGTATAGTTCAGTACCTCTGCGATATTTCGTTGGCGTCTACTGTTTTCATCAGCGAGGATATGCACTGCAGTTTTGGTCAACCCTGATAGGTTGAGAAGAGTGTGCTTGTTCTGATGAAGCTGGGTTTTGATTTCGCTCATCTTGTATTCCGAATCGTGGCAAAGGTGAAAGGTTGATAGCAGTTTGCAGGCTGTTTTCTTTACCATCGGTTCCAACACCAAGGCAGCTGCAGCACCCATTGCAAAAAGTGTTACCGATCGTCTGTTCCTTTCTTGGGTGGAGTTAACAAAAGCTTTCACATCAGATATGAGAGTTGCTCTCTCTCGGTTAAGGTCCAGAATCTGACGCTTGATGTTATCAATCAACAAATCTTGACTGTGCTCAAGCATTCCATTCAGTTTCTTGCTCTTACAGAAACCGTCTGATGATTATAAGATAACAATACAGCAGAATTGAATTATTATCTTGTAGGGTCTGATAAGTATCTTATCAGATCTTACTTGATGAAAATTCCAAAATCACTGGTACCTACTTTTCATCATCAAAATGGTCAATTCCCTTTAGTAACAAGTTTTTTCCAAAAACATGGATATGCTCACTGATGAACATACAATGTTTTAATGTACACAATAAAGTTTTTTTTTGAGGGAAGGCTGTTTTTCCAAAGACGAAAACTCGAATACTTTTCTGAGACTCCAGTTTTTTGACAATGTGGTATTGCTAGAAATGTATGCTCTCTGGTGAGGTGTCGCTATGTACTCAAAAAGATTTATTTAAATTGCCGTATTTGATTTGCAACAAATATAATGACTGAAATAGTTTTGCAAAAGTTATTTTTACTTTTTGGGTTCACAGACGTATTAAACTTTTGATTTAATTGACGATTAATTTTAACGTAACTTGAATGCTGTTTTTATAAATATTTATTTTCGACATTTACCCTAATTATGAAATTTGAGATGAAAGTATTGAGAAAATGTTTAGAAGCCTTTTTTGCTGAAAAGAAAGGTATTTGGAGTTTAATAGCTTGGAATACTAACTAAAACTACTAGAATTTATGCCAGTCAAAAAGTGTTTTCTTTCGATATAATGAATTGATTCAAGTTTGCTTTCAACGTCACGGTAAGATAGTAATGATGTTCAGATGAATATGCTTGTCCAAAATGTCTTATAATGATTCGAAGAATCTAGCATCTGCTTAAAAATCAAAACAAAAAAACAAAATGAAATTGTGCACATTTTGTTCAAAAATTTGTCATCACAACAAATCGATAGTTATCTAGCCTAAGACTTCAAAATTTACATTTTTCATTTTGAGTTTTGATTGGGCTACAAGGCAAAAAATTTGTTGATGTGAAACCCAAAACACTAACTGAGCTATTCAGATTAAAAAACACTTTGGCCGTCGGAAATACCAACAAGTTTTTGCGAGAAAATTTTCGCAATGAAATTTTTAAATTGAAACCTCAGCTTGAGACGTTCGAATCGATAATGCATACTATTATCAAGCATTCGCAGTTTAAAATTTCAGGTGATTTAGAACCACACTGATCAAATGCAACTTATTGCTTGGATGGCCCTTGACAAGTTGTGAATTGTATAAAATTATTGTGAAATCAGAACAACGAAAGGATTCAATTCGTAATACTGCAGACATTAAATCAGAGAAACACACTCTATGAAAAAGTTCAATTAAGTTTCATTATCGAGTTATTTGCTTCCCTAAAAAACCAAAATCGGTTTTTCCTGAACAAAAATTGACCGATATACGTTGTCTTCATTTTCTCAATTATAATCATTTGAGAGAATTTTACATTTCCAACAAATTGAAAAGTTGTCATTCTTTTCTGATGAACAAAGTTAAGTTTTTACCCAAACGGCCTTAAGAGAATTTAAGCTCTGTGGTGACACATTAATCCCTTTTGGTACCCGAGAGGGTTTCTTTAGAAGATCATTATTTCAAACGTCACAATTAATGTTTCAAACAATATTCTAAACATTTTTTTTTGTTTTTGAACAATTGGGCGGATATAGATAGTAAGTTTTCATTGAATTGCTGTTTACCTATGTAACGGGGACCGATATCTGTCGGTATGATATTTATCCACGTTTGACGTATATCAGTTTTTGCAACATGAGGTAAACCAATAACGGTATACGGGAAGGGAATTTAACGATTGATACTATCAAATAAACAACGGAAAGAAGATTTGGTTGATACGACTCGTGAAAAAAAAAATAAGTATACACTTTTCCTCAAGAACTCAAACAATTTTTTATGACTTAAGGTAATTTCTGCAAAAAGTCAATAAAGGACCAATAAATGTTTTACTTATGAGCTGTTATGAGAACGTTCATTCTCTGATTGGATAACAACTTGTTTTTAGAACTTTGATTTAGTTCTGCTTTAACTGTAAAGAATACTGTTTTGGTAGTAATTGTCCAACATAAGTAATGTGTATATGGTCACTTCCGCACGGTGGAGCCGACTCTATCCATGCTTAAAATTGCAATTTTGCTTTTATTACATTTAGCTCATCTTAACTAATATTTTCTTTAATTTAATATTTCTTGTTATTTTACTCTAAAAAAACATTAATAATAAAAATAAACTTATTTATATTCTCTCTAACTATTATAAAAAACTAATTCACTGATAGAATCTAAATTTACCATCACAATTTCTATTATGTTTATCATCAAATGGATCTATAGCTATCTTATACTGTTCCTTAGTTTCTAAGTGATGCCTATTACTATCAATAGTATAATTAGTTACATACTTAGTTTTACCTTCATATATAGCATTTTGATAATCTTCTATATTGATTTGGCTTTTAATAGTAGCTTTAGTTATTCCTTTTAACTTTTTCTCTTCTCAGCTTTAACTGTAGTGTAACAATATGCTTTAGTTTTAAGGAAACCAGCTTCTATAATAATATCATTAGTTAACTCATCTTTCATTTACCTAACTCATTATTATGTAATATACCACTTATCTTATTCATTTCAGTTTCTATATCACTATCCAATCGAACCTTAATTTTTATAAATATACTATCGGTATCTGTGTATAATGATAACTACAACCTAACTCTTTCTCAAAGTATTCATATATAGCTGTATGCATAAACAGTTAAGCTCTCTAATATAACAAAACCAATATAATTAAACTTATCTAACTTAACATTACCTCTTGTTTTATGTACAGCCACTAGGTCGTCATCAAACTCTATAGCATATTTAAAACTAACATTCTTTACTAATTTAATATTTTTATCTACATTTTTAACTAACTTTATATCTTCTCTATTACATACATTCTCTATTGTTTTTCCATAGAAGGCACTATTCATTAACTTAAAGAATACATCACCAAATTTATCTCCCTTAGCTTTAGCTTCTCTTCTTTTCTGAATATTAAACTCAATATAAGTCTGTATCCACTCACTTTTACTATACTCCAACTTTTTCTTAATTGTAACATCTTCCAATTTTAAACCATTACTCAAATACCAATCTAACAACTCTCCATCAAATACATAGTCCACTTTATCTGATAACTTTAACATAAACTTTTCATTAGGTTTATACCCCCTCTTTTTATTTTCGTTTTGATAGTTTGTAAACTGATCAATGTCTCACTTTGTCTTTTCTGGAAAGAATGGACACTTCTTTGTTTTTTGTTTCAACTCATCAGTATACTTTATATCAATGGTATACATATATCCACTATTAGAGCAAAATCTTGTATATACTGGATCATCGAATACTTTGATTTCTCCAGTAGGTAAAGCTTGTACCATAGCAGAAGCATACAATGAGTTGAAGTCTAAAAACTTTAGATAATTCTCTTTCCCAGTATACTCAGGATCTATCTGTGTATTCATACATTTTACATGACAATCACGTAATACTGAAACTAACCCACCTTTAGTGCCACGTTGTATTGTGTCATAAATATTAACTGTATTTTCTTTAAAATATTTAAGTTCAACATTAGTATACTTTAATCCTAATAAACAGGTCAATCCAGGAGTAGAATATGTATAACAAGGATCTATTTCTTAATATTCTGAACACTTATCTCTAAATTTTTCAAATACATCTACCGATAATAATACATCTGTTTTAAGATATAACATCATGCAGTCTTCAATTGTATTACATCCAGTATTATTCCAACAATCTATTGCTTGCTTATATTCCTTATCTGTAATACTAATTTGTTTCGACTTAGAATAGAATGTTTCTTTAGTTGGTAGTTCTGTATTATTAAGTTTATCCATACTATCAAACCACTCATAAAGGAATGTACCTTTACGCCTCTTTAACTTGAATTTGTTTAATGTTGCACACTCTCTATCACTCAATGTTTTACTTATGGCATCCAAGCTAAATGGATGGAAGAACCTAAACATATCTAATGCTTTTGCATGACCCATATTAATACAAACATAATTCTCATCCGTTTTAGGTAATACTTTTATTCTAATCTTCTTTGCCAGTTTAGTTATAAATAGATGGTTATCATAATTAGTAGAATTAAATGCATACATTGGTACAAAATTATTCTTAGCTTGAAGGTTACACTTATTGTGAGCATATCCTCTAAACTTGTCATTTAGGTGATCATGATCTCTAACAATGTCTCCATCCATATAATCTTTAATATAATAACACATATTAGTAAGTGGAGTAATACTATCTTCTTTCAGTGGAATATGTATAATGAAAATCTCTTTAAATAATTCATTGTAATAACTCATCCTACTTATAGATCATTCAACTACACCCCCTCCACAGGAACTTTCATACTCATGTTGTAATATATCAGAATAATCACATTTTATAGCCCACAAGCAGTAGGTAAGTGTTTCCCATCTTTTATTATACATTCAAAATCATAATACATAGCAAATGGTACTCTGTTCTTATAATGGAACTTATCAAATTTTATATAATCATTATTATGGAATGTTCTTCTTCCAGTATCATTGCATATCTCTAAATGTTTATTTAACGCATCTTCATTTCTAAATGACACACAACACTTAAGACATGGACAACTTTTATGATTAGATGATCTTAATAAGAATGATACAGCTTTACATAGTAGATAATGATTATCCCAATACAATATATTACACCGTTTAAGATCATTAAGATTGATTAATACAGGATTATTTGCCTTAATTTTATTTAGATTAATTACATTAAAAAATACTTTATCTTTATTTATCTCTTGTATTTTCTGTAAATCTTTATATCCATAAGGAGGTTGAATCTTTGGTAATTTTATTTCATTAATACATTTTGGTTTATTTTAATTACTAACTATATTGGCGTGCTCTTTAGCAGGATGTAGATAGGCAATTAAACACCATAGTAAACATTCTTTATCAGTATTATGTATAGTAAGTATAACTTTAGTAGTATATCCTCAAGTTGGATAAAACCTGTATATATACATAGTTCTTTCAAAACTCTCTTTATCATTTTCTTTATGTTGATCTAATTCAATGTGTTTCTTTTTATTGTCAAACCTAGTTTTACATATAACAAAATAACCTGAACTGTCTTTAGTTATTTTATCAGTTAAACTGCTTCGCAGATCTTTAATTATTACCCCAACATTATCCAGATGTGTCTTTGTTTTACAGGTGTTTTTCCACACTATATTGACTTGGAGAAGTCTTGCATGTTTCACAATCAAACCTATCTTCATTCTTTATTGTTTCATAGCAAATGGTACTCTGTTCTTATAATGGAACTTATCAAATTTTATATAATCATTATTATGGAATGTTCTTCTCTCAGTATCATTACATATCTCTAAATGTTTATTTAACGCCTCTTCATTTCTAAATGACACACAACACTTAAGACATGGACAATTTTTATGATTAGATGATCTTAATAAGAATGATACAGCTTTACATAGTAGATAATGATTATCCCAATATAATAAGAATGATACAGCTTTACATAGTAGATAATGATTATCCCAATATAATATATTACACCGTTTAAGATCATTAGGATTGATTAACTCAGGATTAATAGCCTTAATTTTATTTAGATTAATTACAATAAATAATACTTTATCTTTGTTTATCTCTTGTATTTTCTGTAAATCTTTATATCCATAAGGAGGTTGAATCTTTGGTAATTTTATTTCATTAAAACATTTTGCTTTATTTTATTTACTAACTATATTGGCGTGCTCTTTAGCAGGATGTAGATAAGCAATTAAACACCATAGTAAACATTCATTATCCGTATTATGTATAGTAAGTATATATCTAGATGTGAATGAACCTTAGTAGTATATCCTCAAGTTGGATAAAACCTGTATTTATACATAGTTCTTTCAATAAACCTTTGCATACTCCATCCAGATTGATTCATTTCTTGTTACTGCATTCTAGTCTCTAGTTCACCATTCAACATATCCAAGTCATAAGGTCCATTATATTGTCTAGTCATTAACCTAAATGTGAATTCATTTTCTTCTACCTTATCATCTGCAGGTTTTGTATACGGTACTACATCAAAGGTGTTAAACTTAATTTTGAGATGTATGATGTGCAATGCCTCCAATGCTTCCAAGAGTCTCGGATCTTCATAATTACTACTGGATATTTTTATTTGATTATGCTTTATGTTATGATCTAATCTTAACTCATTAACTTTCTCTCTCCACTTTCCATCAGCAAGTTTTTTCTCTTTATCATTTTCTTTATGTTGATCTAATTCAATGTGTTTCTTTTTATTGTCATACCTAGTTTTACATATAACAAAATAACCTGAACTGTCTTTAGTTATTTTATCAGTAAAACTGCTTCGCAGTTCTTTAATTATTCCCCCAACATTATCTAGATGTGTCTTTGTTTTACAGTGTTTATCCACACTACATTGACTTGGAGTAGTCTTGCATGTTTCACAATCAAACTTATCTTCATTCTTTATTGTTTCATAGCAAATGTTACTGTGTTCTTATAATGGAACTTATCAAATTTTATATAATAATTATTATGGAATGTTCTTCTTCCAGTATCATTACACATCTCTAAATGTTTATTTAACGCATCTTCATTTCTAAATGACACACAACACTTAAGACATGGACAATTTTTATGATTAGATGATCTTAATAAGAATGATACAGCTTTACATAGTAGATAATGATTATCCCAATATAATATATTACACGGTTTAAGATCATTAAGATTGATTAATACAGGATCAATAGCTTTAATTTTATTTAGATTAATTACATTAAATAGTACGTTATCTTTATTTATCTCTTGTATTTTTATGTAAATCTTTATATCCATAAAGAGGTTGAATCTTTGGTAATTTTATTTCATTAATACATTTTGGTTTATTTTAATTACTAACTATATTGGCGTGCTCTTTAGCAGGATGTAGATAAGCAATTAAACACAATAGTAAAAATTCATTATCAGTATTATGTATAGTAAGTATATATCTAGATGTGAATGAACCTTAGTAGTATATCCTCAAATTGGATAAAACCTGTATATATACATAGTTCTTTTAATAAACCTTTGAATACTCCATCCAGATTGATTCATTTCTTGTTCCTGCATTCTAGTCTCTAGTTCACCATTCAACATATCAAAGTCATCAGGTCCATTATATTGTTTAGTCATTAACCTAAATGTGAATTCATTTTCTTCTGCCTTATCATCTGTAGGTTTTGTATACGGTACTACATCAAAGGTGTTAAACTTAATTTTGGGATGTATGATGTGCAATGCCTCCAATGCTTCCAAGAATCTGGGATCTTCATAATTACTACTGGATATTATTATTTGATTATGCTTTATGTTATGATCTAATACTAACTCATTAACTTTCTCTCTCCACTTTCCATCAGCAAGTTTTTTCTCTTTATCATTTTCTTTATGTTGATCTAATTCAATGTGTTTCTTTTTATTGTCATACCTAGATTTACATATAACAAAATGACCTGAACTGTCTTTAGTTATTTTACCAGTAAAACTGCTTCGCAGATCTTTAATTATTCCCCCAACATTATCTAGATGTGTCTTTGTTTTACAGTGTTTATCCACACTATATTGACTTGGAGTAGTCTTGCATGTTTCACAATCAAACTTATCTTCATTCTTTATTGTTTCCCAATTATTTAACTTTTCATTATTCTTTTGTTTTAATGTTTCCTTAGGTTTATTATAAGCAGTATTATTACCTAGACACATGTCACAACTATCACAATACTTTATTCCTTCTAGTTCAGAATACTGCGTATCTATCTTTTGTTCTATATCTTCATTAGTAACTTTCTTCCCACTCTCATTAGCACTCCCAATAATCCTTTTCTGTTATATAGTCGCTCATTCTTTTTTATGTTTAAGTAACTGAATGTGTCTACCACATTTCTTTTGAGTTAACTCTTCATTACATTCTTCACATCTAATAAAACTAGAATTAGTTTTAGGCTTTTTAGAATAGACATCTTCATCAGATGAATCTGAATCTTTAGATGAATCTGAATCTGAATCTTTATCTTTATCTCGATCTCTAGAGGATTCTCCATCTCTAGATGGTTCTCCATCTCTAGATGATTCTCCATCTTCATCTGTTAAGTAATTAGCTTCTGCCTTTAGCAAAGACTCACGCATATTTGCTTCTTGTTCATCATATGACTTATTTATTTCTTCATTTATTTGATTAAAAATTCTGATTGATTCTAAAGCTTTTTCTGCTTCCCTCTTTTGTTCTTCTTTACCTATTGATTTGTTTTTCACTTCTCTCTTTGTTTTATTTAACAACATTTGGATTGCCATATCGGAAGAACTTGATTGCCCACTTGAAGATTGAGCTAGCCCACCTCCAAATTGGACTCGCTCACTTCCAGATCGGAGTTGTTCATTTGCGGAATGATTATTTCCGATTCTATCACGACCATACATTTTTATACACCAAATTTTGAAATAATTTTATTTATATACCTTTTCAACAAAAATGTAGAGCACCAAATGTGATGAATGTAAAAATAAGGCTTGGTGTTGGAGTTGTGATGAGTGGCAAAGTAAACCATACATATGTTTTGTATGTAATGAAACTATAACATATAAAGAAAAGCATAATCATATGCATATTCATTTTAGTGACCCAGATCAATATTTAGTATGTAGTTTATGCAAAGTAAATCAACATATATCTACCTATAGATTTAAACATTTCACTTGTAGGGAATGTGTTTATCTTAGAATATATAGATTGCGTCATACTGAAGAAAGATTCTTAGAACACGCAAAGAAATATAATATTGAAGTTAAACTATAAAACCTAAATTTTATCTTAACAAATAGAAAAATGACTAAGCTAGATAAACTTGTAGAATTAAACAAACAAGAAAAACTAAACAGAAGAAATAGATTATAAGATATACTTAGACAACAAGAATATTATGGTGACATAGAAGATTTATTTGATCTTTTTAAATAAAACTTTAAATACAAACGCTGAATCAATGCAAGCTCTTTAAAAGAAAACTTTAGCCGCATTAGACAGTAATACTAATGCTTTAAAGAGTCTAGGGTACCAACAACAAAACAGCTTTCTTGATGAACGAGCTGCTCTCATAAGACCCACATTCGATACACCTGTAAAGTTAAAAGATGATAGAGTCAAAACATTTTTTATAGACAATGATATGATTGATATTTTGTTAGAAATGAGTAAACCAACAAATAAACAATTACAATTAATATCAGTTGATGAGAATTCAAACAAATTTAAAATAAATGATATAGATCTATCTCTAGTAACAGATGGTATAAAAATGAAATGTAAAGTCTATTGTTTTTCTAAGGGCTTTGCTATGTTTTTTACTAGTAAAGATGTAACCGAAAGAGATACAAAAAGTGATGAAATCAAAATAAACAACTTCTAAAGGATATTGGTTATAAACAAAGAGGAGATACTTAAGGTAATAGATCAAAAATTATAAGAAGAATGTTTGCTAGTATCGTTGAACCCACTTCTTAGGTTATATCTTCAGTGAAGGCAAAAATATCAACGTGATACTAGTGATTACGAACAAAGGGTTGTAGTACAAGAAGAGGAAGAAACTGTTTACGAGAGTGATGAAGAAGTGAAAGCTAGTGGTCTTAGCAAAACAGACCCGAAAAGTTTAGTAGAAAGACTAGAGTTACTTATACTAGAAACAAAAGCTGGTCATGATGGATTTTATGATGAAATGTTAAATATATCTGAACAACTATTTTCTATGAATATTATTAATCAAGAACAATTAGATAATTTTGTGTTTAATTATGATAGATAAATAATGGTGGAAAAACAACAAGGCACAACTAAAGCTAAACAACAACTCCTAGCTAAAAAAGTATTCAGTCCTCAAATAACAATATTTAGAGGAGAAAGAATAATACCATTATATAAAGATGAAACATGGTCAGCTGATTAGATAGACAAATCTTCTCTAAGTAAATACAATAATATTTATCAGTTTATATTAACAATTATAGATATATTCACAAAATATGCATTGGCTATTCCATTGAAGAATAAACCTGGTTTATCTATAATTAATGGCTTTAAAATAGTATTAGTTGAACATCCACCAGGTGGCTCTGAAAGTAGAAAATCAGAAAAGTTATGGGTAGATAGAGGTAGTAAGTTTTACAATAAAACATTTAAATTTTTACCTAAAGAATATGAGACAGAACTATTTTCTTCTTATAGTGATTTAAAGGCTGTATTTATAGAGAGATTTAATAGAACGCTTTTACACATAACTAATAAGCCAATGTTCATCAATGGTGATGGTAATTGGGTACATATATTGAAAGATGCAGTACTAACCTATAACAATAACATTCACTCTACTATTAATATGACACCCGTTGATGCTTCTAATAATCCCGATACGGTTAAATACACTTTTAGTTTTAAGAATATTAAATCCAAACTTATTGTCGGTGATTATGTCAGGAATGCTGACAGACGTAACATTTTCTCTAAAGGATACAATTTTAACTGGAATAGAGAATTGTTTAAAGTGAATGAAGTCCTAAAAACCCAACCACCAACATATAGAAGATATTAATGGAGAGATAATAGAAGGTAGATATTATGAACAGGAACTGTTAAAATCCGAGTTTGATTTTTAATCTAATAATATTGTTTTGGAGGAATCATTCGGTATCAACCTCCGGTCAACTACAAAGTAGTTATTTCTTACTGTAAACAAATACAAAGATGACAAAAAAAGATCAATCAGGCTAAACAGCATTCAACATCAACCTCAACATCAGTGAACAACTTAACACTAAGTAAGGCTCATGGTTTATTCCTAGGAGATAATGATATTATTGACTTGAAAGATACCTATAAAATACAAATGTACACCCTCCCATAGACCAAAAATGTGTTGTTGAAAAAGAGTATTGTGACAATAACCTATTATCTTCTAATAATAAAATAGATATCTTAAGTAAAAACATCTGAACTAAGAAAAGGTATATGTGAAGAAATTACAGTTGGCCAACTAAATGCAAACATTATTGGTTTGCCATCATCCATAACCAATGGAGATACTGTATGGATTGATGTTGATACAGTTGAACTAGTTTCTCTTAACTCATCTAATATATCCACATTAGCCAATAGGATAACTGAAATTAAAACCAATATTGTTCATTTTGGCAACAAATTTTCCGCTGATACCATTTTTAAATATAATGAATTAAAAATGGAATTTGATAACAATAAGTTTAATCAGTCAATTACTAATATTCAATTGGGTGATGCATGTGTTGATAGATGGAGAGGTTTAGGAGAAAACCATATGTTAATGATGAAGATTAGAAAGTAAGCTAGTAGACAACAAAAAATGAGCAAGACGAGAAATGCATTATGATTTTAAACAAGAAGATATAACGAAAGATATTGTGAGTTGTTTTACTACTGAAAATGAGTCAACCAACAGCACCGAGTGAGAGATTACTATATCCAGATCTATCGTCTGTCTCAGAAAGGTAGATAAATGAAAAGATTCCAGCTAAAAAAAATTTTAATAACAACATTACCATAATAAAAGACATTAGAAATTATTAAGATGCTACGGCAACTGTTTATGGTTCATTATCAAAAACAATTAATACTAAAATAAAAAATAAAATCATAAAGTATTCACAAATGTATATTTTAAGTAAACAGTTTAGTGATAAGTTTAATATACTATATACTAAGTCAATGAATGATAAGGAAACAGATAATGACGAATATCACGTATTAGTTAATGTATATGAGGAACATAAGAAGAATAAGAAAAATAAATTAAGTGTTTTTTTAAACTAAAGTTAGTAGTGTTTAGATATAATAATGTATTTAGTAATAATAATATTAGTATTAATATATATAGATAATATTAGAGCTAGTCTTAGTCAGAGTTATACCCATACCCATAGTTATATTTAAACTCTAATGTAATTAAACTATCTCTTCTTTGTACCTAAATATAACCCTCTACCTTTCTGTACTACTCTTATACCTTCATCAGAAGTTGCAAATTTAATTAAATCAGGTGCGGCTGCTAAAGGTGCTTTAGGGTTTCTATTTGCAGCCGCACTTCCTATTTTACTTGCAATCTCTAAAGCCCTTAGAGGATCATTAGCAACTTTTTTTCCAAAGTTAACTGTTGCTTTACCAACACTTTTAAAGAAATCTTTCAATCCTTATGCTTCTTTTGTTGCATCACTGACAGTCATTGATTTATTCCTTTTACACTTAATACAATTACCTTTTAACATCTTAGTTCCTTTGGCTGAGATAACCCCTCTTATATTATTAGTACCACTATAATGCCTACCGCCAATACAATAAGAATTAGTTTTAAACTGATTAAAGCTACTCATATTTATATATGAAAAATAAAGGAGGTTAAAAGTATAATCCCTTTGTTGTTAAACCTAAGACTTAACCCAAGCCTAATCTTAAGTCATTACCGCAGCCCAATACTAAACTTGAAGCTAGAGGTATAACTCTAGAGAATAAAAAGAAACTAGATAATATTTATGCTAAAGGTTTTGTTAAGACTAGTAGGAACTAGTTTGATTAAGATAATGACTAGAGCTAACTGTCTATAAGTATAAGTAGAAGTACATGGGTTTTACTATGTATAAGTACAAGTATAAGCATATGGGTATTACTATGTATAAGTACAAGTATATAACTATAAATATAACAATACTATTATTATTAACTATAACTATAACTATACTCTTAGATATAATTATACTATAACTACGAAATTATAGACCTTCGGTCATTAGTTTCCTTAGGAAACTATGTCAACCGTCTTATTACCATCACTATTAACATTAATAACCTTTCTAGTTAATACTAATGCATGACATATAACATATGTAACTGCAACACTAAATTTAAAATGAAATTGTATTGGTTGTGGACCTATATGATCATTTTGTTATCTAGTATCAAATACATATATTCTATAACTACTTTTGAATGTTCTATGATTTATATATGGTTTAATATTATGAGGTAATCCATTAATGGAGGCTCAGAGAGAAAATATGGCTAGAATGAATTGTGATACTATATATATAACAACTTATAATGGGGCTGATCTATTTAAGAATTTTAATATAACATATGATTGCAAGCATGACTTCCATGGCATAATTCAAGAGTTAAATAAAAGCTATTATAATTGTACACATGGGACAGATGAAGCGCTTCGTTAAGGTATGATTAAGTATATTAAGAAAGAGGAAACTTTCATTATTATTGATAGAAATAGAACTATGATATATGACTCAAGAATTGGTTTCCTGGAACTTAACGCTCTTAGTTTAAAAGATGAATTAGAAAGTAGTGAGATGTATAAACTTATAGCATATATGAAACCACTATTGGTTAATGCTACAGATAGAGCTGTTGTTAAAAAAGATATCTATCAGTTCTATTTTAAGAAACATCTTACTTTAAACAATAAAAAAATTCAGAATGATGTTCTATTAAACGAAACAACTAAAACTCATGGTATAGAGTCAACATTGACCATAAGTGGAATTTTAGCTTCATCTTTTATGATATATAATTGTATTAATCCCGATACAACAGTAAGAACTGCAGCACAAGTGACAGCACATGCAAGTCATGTGATAAATAGAACGGATACATTATTTAACTATGCTTAGGGGGAAGCACCGGCGGAGCCCCTTGAGTCTTCACCGCCTTCATATCAAGAGTATGAACAAGATTGAGTTTCTTCTTTGTACAGTAATACCCATCAACTAGAAGAGTATATTGATGAAGAGACAAGCTATAAACAAAAAGGGTAGAGATGATTTTAAAGATCTATATGAAAATAATCAAAAATTTAGAGATGAAGTTGTACATTTAGTTGGAGATAAAACTGGGTTGGGCAATGAAAAAATGTTAGACAAAAGATATAAATAGAATAAAGAGAACATAAAGATAAAAGAGCACATAAAGAGAACATAAAGATAAAGTTAGTAAGTGTGCATGTGGAAACCGAACAATAAGTGGTAATTGTGTGGAAGAAATTTCTTCTAAGTTAAGGGGTACTGCTTCAAAATGATCTAGCTCTAGCTCTAGCCCTAGCTCTAACTTTAGCTCTAAATCTAGCTCTAATCCTAATTCTAATTCTAATCTGCGAAGCAGTTTCACTGATTCTAATGATAATTCTAATCTGCAAAGCAGTTATGGTACCAAGGGAAAAGCCCCTTTGGCATGCCACAGACGGAGTCCGTTCAATGATGACCATATAGAAACAAAAATTGATATAACAAATAAAATTTGTAAAAGATGTGAAGTTATAAAACAAATAACATGTTTTGATAAAAAGAAGTAAATATGTAAAGAATGTAATTCAACTAAAGTTAAGCGTGAATATTGCCCTTCCGTTATTAGTTTTAGTGGGTTAAGGAGCCATATAAGAAAATCTCATAAAGATATAGATCTAGTTATGGGCATTCATCCTTCTAAAGAAATAAAAGAAGAACCAGAGTATTATAAATATTATCTAATCTATTGTAAATTAAAAGCCAAAGGTATAAATATAGATAAATTATAAGAAGAGTAGATTGCTAAATTTTTTATATAATTATTATTAAAATTATAAGCATTATCTCTAGCCTTATTTCAGCCTTATTTCAAGCCTTATCTCTAGCCTTATCTTTTATAAACTTATAAGCCAGAAATATAAATATAATAAAATTTTTGAAAAAACTAAGACATAAGCGCATACCCGCATACTTGCGCATTATTCTGAGTAGGAAACTATGTGCAGACGTGCGCGTGCGCATGGTGTGCGTAACTATGCGGGTTTTGGCTTATTTTTGGCTAATTTTTTTAAATTATGTTTATAGCTATAGATCCATTTGATGATAAATGTATTAGAGATTGTGATGGAAAATTTAGATTCTATCAATGAATTAGATAGTTATAATTTTTAGAGAGAATATATATATATAAATTTATTTTTATTATTATTGTTTTTCTAGAGTAAAATAACAAGAAATATTAAATTAAAGAAATTATTAGCAAAAATGAGCTACATGTAATAAAAGCAAAAATTGCAATTTTAAGCATGGATAGAGTCGCCTCCACCGTGCGGAAGCGACCATATACACATTACTAACATATTTTTGTACCAATTCATCGTTTCTCTGTTAAATAACTGAAACATTTCGTCTGTTCAAAAACTCAGATCATTCATGAACTGTGACAAAGATGATAGTTAAAATTAACTGTTATTAACATTAAAAAGCAAAATAAGCATTAATCTGTCGAAATTTCTGGATTTTTTTGTTTTGAATTTACTTGGATACATGGAGAAACCCAAAATTGTAATTATTGTTTGACTGGCAAACTAGGCAATAAAAAAGGCAAACAATCTCTGCAGATTTAATACCCAAAACATTTGGTGCTAAAAGTTATCGAGTTAAATAAAACTAAACTGAAATCATTGGAGCTGAGCACTTGTATGTCACAATCTAGTAAATTGTTGACTGACGCAAGCCATCCATAAAAGGGAAAATTTTCAACTATGTTGCTTTGAATCTTTTCCTAAATTTACTTTTTAACCCCTTCAATAACATTTTCGCAAACTTGTGAGAAATATTCGGAACTGCTAAGTACACCATGGGCCTAAAGTGTTGGAAACTGACAAAAAACAAAAACTGTCCATCAAAGCCCGAAGTTTTGTTCCTTTTGATAACAACAGTTTCTTAGGTTTGCATTCAAAATGAGCATTTTTACCTGAAATTCATTACAAATTGGGGCGATGGCTCTTTGAAAATATTGAGAAAAGCGAAGTTTCATGATTTTTCGAGATTTCAGTACACTGGTAGACTAAAAAGAAGATCATTCTGAAAACCGAGAAACCATTTCTGGAAAGTATTATTTCCACATATTTATTGTTGGTATTTTTTTGAAAAAGTTGATCTCCTATATTTTGTTTCCTTCATAATGTTGTTAATTTTTTCCCATTACGTCTCACGTTATCAACTTACATTGAACTGAACCAAGGCCCACAACTGGATTATTTAATTAGGTACTCCAGTTACTTGAAAAACACAAGAATAGACAATATAAAATTACTATTCCTTATCAGTAGACGATGCTTAGAAACAGGTTGAAAAAAATTTTAAATATTTTATAGCAACAGCATTTATTATTTTGAGTATTAAAGCTACCAACAATAACAGAACGTTGGAAGTTCAATAATCAATACAATGCAGCCCTAAATTTATTCAAGTTGATCCAATCGGATTAGATAGTGGCAAAATTCAAAGAATTAAAAAATATCATCAACTGTTGAAATAGATCAGTTGCTAAACTACGGGTTTTCGAAAGTTCGTGCATTGCTTGTTAATGCCCTGATAAATTTCAAAAGCTTGTATTATATTCAAAGAAATGTATCCAGTTGAAGACTTGCTGGACATTAACAGAATAGAAGTTCCTGGAGAACTAACCATTCCTCTCATAAAGACTTGAAAATAAGCTATGGGAGTAGGTTTACAGTTCTCTTCAAGTGGGTGCATTGAGGAATGAAAATTAAAATGACACTAGTCTACCTTAACACAACTTGAATTGAACCAAGGCTCACAACTGGATAACTTAATTGAAAACTCCAGTTACTTGAAAAACGCAGGACCAGACAATTAGACTTTACTGTTCCTAATCAAATTTTGATGCCTCAGGGTAAGAATGTTTTCAATTTTTTGAAATCAATACCCATTAATACTTTTGACTGAAGCTATGCCTGAAACATGGCTGAACACAAATTTTAAATCAAAAAACATTTTTTAAAGGCTTCAAATATTTTTTTTTGAAAAAGGTGCACTTGACAGAATAGAAGCTTCAAAAGGGGAAGAGAAAGATTATCGGTTACAGCCAGTTTCAAATCATATATATAATAGTTAATGAAAACTTTTTCAAATCATTGTGGGTTCATATTAAATCTCTCGGACTGAGAAGCTACTTTTTAACAATTTTTCTCGCCTGGCCTAAGATCTCCAGGACTGTTTTCCAGGCTTGTTAATTATTAAATTATCGGAGGCAAAAAGCGTTATTTTGCAAGAGGATTAGAACTTGACCTATAAAAACAAGCTGGAAAAACTGTACTTGGTATTTTTGGATCAATATCAGAAGTCGAAATTGCAATATCAGAAGTCGAAATTGCTAAATTCGAAATTGCTAAAGTCGAAATTGCTAAATCAAACCAAGCGTACTGAAAAAGGGGTAATTGTTCATTTTTGATTTTCTAAGAATATGATAGCCGGCCACAATGTCACGACAGCCCCGTTAATACAATTTTTTTTCTTTTAAAACTTTTCAAGCCTTTCAGCATTTCAGTAATTACGAGTCTAAGGGAAGCGCAGAACAGCTTATACGTTGGTTTTTACAGAAAAACTACCAACAAGAGAAGAACACTGGAAGTTCATTAATCAAAACAATTTAGCGCAAAAACTGCCCGAGATGACGCAATCTGATCGGACAGTGGCAAACATTCAAAGAATTCAAAAATTATCAAAAAATGTCAAAATAAATCGTTCGCTATAATACGGATTTTCAAAGGTTCATGAATTGCTTGCTAATGCTCTGATTAATATCAACAACTTTTTTTTGAAAGCTGTGATACAAAGAAACGAAGAAACGTATCCAGTCATTGGGCCGATGGACTAAAACAAAGCAGCAGGGCCTAGACAAATAACCATTCCTCTTATAAAGTCATAAAAATAAGCTATGGGCTGACATCTACAGCTCTCTTCAAGTGAGTAGATTAATGAGTTAAAAAATTTCAACTAAAAAAACCAGCCTACCTTAACTTTTTCGGAAAAATAGATAAATTGGGTAGTCCAGACCATCACCCATTTTTTGTAAATCACTAATTTGCAAAACTTTTGAACGCCTCTTTTGAATTCAGATGATAAGCGTAAAGATGATAAGCGTAAAGATAAGCGCCTCAATTGATAAGCGTAAAGTTTTTAGTAGATAATTTGAACTTGGGAAAATCAACACAAAGATGGAGTTTTGCAATAAGTTGAATGAGTTTTGTCTAATAGTGATCAAAACGATCACGTGATCACGTCTCAGAGCATGGAAAATCCCTATAAATATGAGCGTTGGCGCTTTAATAAGTTGTGTTTAATTTCAGTAAGATAAAAATTTTAAAAAATTTAATAATGTGATTTTCATTGATGTTTTTAAATTGCGCGGAAATAAGTCGAAGCACTGTTTTGTAGCAATTTGTTTAGCCGCATGGTTATAGTTTTAATTTTTGTGAAAAACAATAAACGCTCTCAATTGAGACCTGGCCATCAGACATTCAAATAGATAAAATGCAGCTAGCATGAATTCCACAAAAAATATTCCGCTGATTTCAAATTGCCCCCACACATAGTCTTCTTTTGCTTGGAAGGCATTTTAAATATTTTTTGTTAACGCAGATCACTCGACCGAACAATTTTGTTGTACGGTTTTGTTTCCATGTCTGACTTTTCTTAGACGTTCGTTCGTGGTTTTCTTCGCTTATTTTTACAAAGATTCTCCAGCTGTATTTGTTGTTGAAGTCGCTTTTTGTTTGAAAAGAATTCCAGTAAATGCATCTTGCACAGCATACTTGCTTGAAAGGTGTTTTAAATGGTAAAGAACTTTGAAAAGAAACTGTTAAGCAGTTTGGTTCTGTGCAGGAATCAAATCAGTCTTCCTTAAACGTTTTTTAATTCTCAATCCAACACTTGCGCTTGTCTAGTCTTGTCAATATCTTTTATATTCTACGAAATTTTGACGTCAAAATTACTGTCAAGTAATTATAAGAAGAGCAGTAAATTGTTTATACTGACAAAAAGGCTTCGGGGCAAGAGTTTTAGTGCTAATAGTGTTTTTAGAGGCAGTTACTCGCATGAAGTACCAAAGATCTGGCTCTTTTGTATTTTTCCAGTTTGCTCCATTTGTTTTCTATTGGGTTGTCATACCGGTACGACATAAGTAGTGCAAGAATTCAATTTTGAAATGAGTCGCTGTCGGCCAAGCTTCGTTTTAATTGGTAAATAGCCTAAGTTGATTCCAAAATCTAGTGATTGCAGTTACTGCTCCAGTTAAGATTTTGAAAACAATCGGACCTGGATACCGGTTTCACTCTACCTCTTCCAGCTCACAATTTTCAGTGCGGCTTTTGTTTGCTTTTGAGACAGATAAGTTCAAATTTTGATGCATTTAGTTTTAAGTGATTTTGATCGCAGCAGTTTTCAATTGTTTTTACGTTCTTCTGTAAGTCTTCTTTATATACATCAATCAATTTGAAGTTGTCTGCGAAACCAAAGTTTTGAGTCACAGGAGTTTCTGCAGGATGGTGGCTTAAAAACATAAGAAAGAGCAGAGGACCTAAGATTGAACCTCACGGAACGCCGCTGGTTATTTCAAATTTCTGCACAAGGTTCTGTTAATCTTGACCTTTTTTTATAGATAGCCCCCAATCAACGTTAGAAGATTTCTTCAAATTTCAAATCACTGTTCTTTCTTCAGTTTGTCATCAACTAGTTTGTCGTGGTAGACTTTGACAATTTTTTGGAGGGACCTATTTTTGCAAAAAAAATAAGAATTTGCATTTCCTATATGAAGTAGTATAAAGGACTTTTTTGCAGTTCCAGTGCATTGAAAGTATGTAAGCTGGAAAAAGTTAATAGCAGTGAAAGTTTAAACACGTACGACAGACATTGTTGTCATATGTTGAGGTGAAGTAATCGGAAACGATGTTTTTCAGTTTAGTTTTAACGATAATTAGATTTTCAAAAAAGAACAACAACAACGCATTTTGTCATGTGGCCTTAAGAGATTATGTGATCTGTAGAGAAATAATATTTTCGTTGGATACTTCAAAGCAATGTTTTGTGTATTTGTATTAATGGGCTGAGAGACGTTCTTTCGGTTCAACTGCATTCAACTAAAAAGGAAAACATTATGTGCCTGTATAATTTTCGTCAACTTTAAATTTTTAGGGGTTTTTGTAATCTGAATTAAACAAACTTTACTAATTGAGTCTAGTATATAATCAAGGATATGAAAACTGTTATTCCCACTTGTCAAACTAGATCTGAAGCTCTATAAATGAAGAAAATCCAAAATATGATGGTTAGAAGTTACCGAGTTAAAAAGAATTACATTAATCTTTTTTTAGTTTCAACTACAAATTAGTTTTAGATTTCAAAAACTGACTAATCCAATCTTTTCCTTATAATGGAGAAAAATTACCTTTTTTGGATTGCTTGCGTTTGCGTCTTAGCTTAAATAATGCGTGGATTTATGAGCACTATTAGCATAAGGCATGTTTTTCCATAATAAATCACATTTAATGGCGCGTGATTTTTTATTGTTTTTGCATGAACCACGTGGGCTAAACACTCATTTTTAAGAATTTTATCATATAAATTTTCTAATAACAAACCTGCTAATAAGAGCTAAACCAAAAACGATCAAACAGATTCTACATTTTTTAAATTAACAACTGGAAAAAACTTTCTGTTAATGGAATTTTTTCCTTACAAATGGTACCTTCTGGCACTGATGTCATTTGAAAGATTTCAACCTTCAATTTTTTGTGAGTTCATTTTGTAAGCACAACTTTAAAAATTGCGCAAAGTTTGCAGAGAAGCTTTCTTTTTTTTCAGTTTTCTAAATAATCTTATTGTGAAAAAATAATTATGGGATGCATGCCGCTGATGAACTTGGTTTTTTTTGTCAAGAATTCGAATAATTGTAGGGGTAAAAGCAAATGGTCAACAAAAGTGAAGATGACGAGCAAATATTTTTCTTTTGATTTTTTGGGCGAAGTTTATTGCTGATGAAGTACCAAAGTGGTGAGATATCAAAATTTCAAACATTTTGTTTCTGACTGGTTGAAAGGAGTGAAGTAGAACAATTTTGATATGTTTATCATTCAATTGTAACGAGAGTTCTCTTTAAGATAATTATCAGTCTTTAAAGTTAACCTAAGCTATTATATTTAATTAATATAGGAAACTCGCTAGTTTAGCTACTGAGAATGTTAAACGAATTATGATATGGAAGATTCGTTATTTAAAATGAGTTTTCTTTCAAAAAAGCGATATTTTTTGGTTTGCGTTATTTGGGTGGTTAAAAATTATGTTCAAATGATTGAGTGAGATACTCAGTATGCCGAAAGTGCTCTCCTCTCTAGGAACAATTCATACGTCCTTGGAACAATATTTTTTAATGAAATAAGATAAAACTTTTACATCAGGGGTAGAGTAACTGTTAATTTTGATGAAAATGCATTTCAACAAGCAGGCTTGTCCTGTTCAATGGGTGCACTTGGTGTCTCATCTACGCAAATACATGCTTTTCCTTTTTTTTAAGCTTGAGCAGTGTGCGCACACAGGATTCCAGTTCATTTTCTCGGTGAAGAAGTTTTTGACTCAACCTTCAAACAAAGCTCAGAGAGCTGGTATAAGAAGACATAGTCTGACGATGCACCTGACAATTGACACCAAACAGATTGATCGAAGCGAGTTAATGAGACATTCATCGTAATCTCAATTTCAAACTATCGTTTCGGAGTGAAACGCTTTAACCGCTTCAAGACAAATTTGATTCTCAATGGTTAATTGTTATTCCGTGCGAAAACCTAAATGTGAATTTGTCGAATCAACAAATAGAAATTTCAATAGTTTTGCGCTTGGGAGCCAGGGCCTGTGAACGTCCAAAATGCGTACGTTGTAAAATGGTAAATTTGGACGGCCTCACAGTCTTTCATGTCCCGGAGCTGAGGTTGATTCTCGGCACGCTAATCTCAACCAATTGATTCAGCAAACGCTGCTTCAATTCATATAATCTCAGAGCTAGAACCAATTTATCTGTACACAAAATACAAGAGACCGAATGGTTTTTCAATCGTACAATTGAAGACAGCTTTTGTGGAAAAATTACAGCAGTGGACTCCTTCGCACCTGCTTGCCTTTAGAAGGTATCAATTGCTTACCCGGGCGCAGGAGCTGAAGAGGCCAGAAGGTTATAAGCAACAAAAAATGGAAAACTTGCCGATAGAAGCCATTTAGACCAATCGTTCCAGCCTATAGCTGTTCAGGTGCAAGGAGGTGCGGTGTCTTCAACCAAATCTTCTTTCAGAGTTCTTTGAAAAAAGCTCTGTGATGCAAACAAAAAACCCAGAGCAAGCGACTTTCTTAAGCAGAGAATCTCCATGGCGATGAAGTTTTCAAACGCCGCTTTGGAGTTGATATTGTTAATAACAACACAATTTTTGACATTTTTAGGTTTGTAGCGTTCTTTATTCTTGTACTAGTTGACTGTTACAGTGGCAGTGTAAGCAGGCCTGCCTTCATTATAACTTTTACATTTTTACTTACTTTTTGTTGCTGTTGCTGTTGTTGTTGTTGGGGATTTTCTTTACAGAAGGGATTTCTCCCGATCAAAACAGTTATAGAAATTTAGTCCATGTCTCTCTGCAGTTTTGACAGTCACAACAGATCTGCCACGTGCAGACGTTTTCTGGTTTGTACCGCATCATGATATTGTTCCACATTTGCTTCAGAATTCCGTGTTTTAGGCTGTGTTGATTTCGGATGTCAATGCTGTGATGCAGTCTGTTGGCTATCCTTTGTGTGCGAAAGAAGAATTCGCCGCGAGATTTTTCGAGTCGTTTTTTCGTTAAGTCAAAGTAATCGTCTCTTCTCATTGATCTGTTTCCAAGCAGCACCGGTTGTTTTGTATTTGCCGGTTGAATTTGATGAAGACTTGATAGTAGTAGAAGGTCTTTGAGCTGCTGGTACATTGGCAAGGGTAGTAGATTTGACAAACGTAAGTGTTCGATGTAACTCAGTGTCTTGCTATTTGTTATCCAGGACACAACCTTTCGTTGAAACCGTTCCAAGTTTCGCATAATATCTCCTCGGTTTAAGTTACAGCACGAGGATCCGTACATTAGAACTGGCAGAATCATCGATTTGTAAAGTCCCAGTTTGATGGGCATATTAAAATTTAAGGCTATATTTCTTCTCAGGGAATAGAAGACCCGCTTAGCTTTCTTCAATTTTTCTTCTAAGTCGATTTTCCGAGTCAAAATGGATTCTATCCAAACCCCTAAAGTCCTTTACATCAGCTGAGCTTTGAAGCAGACTTCCACACAGGTAGAAGTGGCTTTCTGGTCCTTTGAACACAACTTTGGCGCATTTTTCAATAGCTAGACCCATTTTGTTTTGGGTGACCCATTCTTCCAGTGCGTCGAGTTTACCCTGTACTTGGTCTGCTGGTGTTCCAGTGTGGATTATTTTTAGGTTATCCGCGAACATAAAGGGTTCGCCAAATCTGAAGGCATTTGGCAGGTCGTTGATGTATATGCAAAATAAGATCGGTCCGAGCAGTGATCCCAGTGGGACCCCACTTGTCACTGGTAAAGGTTTCAATTTGATGTTGTCCACTCGGACAAATTATTCTTGTCTTTTGAGATAATCATTAAAGATTTCAAGGAGACAACCTCCAATGCCAATTTGCCCTGCATTTAATTGAAGTTCCTAGTGGGGTACACGATCTAATGCCTTCGCAAAATCGAACACCACAACTTCACAGTATAGAACACGAGTATAGAACACGACAACTTCACTCTGCACGTTTTTGTCCAACGCATCGTGTATTTTTTTCAAAAGTAGCAGCATTTTCGTGTACACTGATCTCTGTGGTACAAACCCGTGTTGTTTCGACGAAAGAAGCCTCGTGAAGTGCGACTTTGAAGCTCATTGGTCGTTTTTAAAATCTTTACGACGTTGATTATCTTCCGTAATATATCGCTTCAGAATTATTGTTTAAAAACTTAGTAGTATTAAAAAAATAGGATTTGAGGATCGTTCTTTGGGTTTAGCACCCATTTAGTTATCCTGCTTTGTAAATTTTGAATTGCTAGTGCGGTTGACAATTTTGCGTCTCATGCGTCAATTTTCATATAGTGCATATAATTTAAAATTTGCATATAATGCGTATCTTAAACACACTCAATGAACACTCAGGATTTTTGTTTAGTGGAAAAAATTTTGTCAGCTCTTGCTAGTGGATTTTTGCTGACGTTTAGTTCTTCTCTGCTATTTTGGCGGGTCGTACTTTCTTGAATACCTAAAAAACTTGATTCGACGTCATATTCACCTTCCTTCAAATCAATATGGTACAGTAAGTTATGCATTTCAATATGGAGACTAAGGGGTAATTTTTAAGTTTAAAGTTGCTGTTTTTAGTGCCGTGTTTCAGTTTAAATCCATGTCGCAATTTTTACAGCTTTTCAGATCTTCAATTTCCTTGATTCCGGTTTTTGGCAGCAATGCCTGAGAGCAGTAGGTAATTATGGCTTCAACGTTACCTAAACAAACGTTTAAGTTTGTTTTTTGATGACACTGAAAGTTTTCTATTGAGTTTGAAAAGTGCACACAATCCTTTTTGTTTCCTGAATGAGCAAAAGCTGCCTTAATCCTCGAATTCGTTTATCGTGTGCCCGAGCCATATGATGACCGGTCCCATCCTTGACTGGGGTTTTACTGCTATTGACAACCCAATCAGTATCTGACTTCAATTAAAGGAGAAAAACGTTTGAGTTGACCTAAAATGTAGCTACATTTTCTTCGAATCAATTTATCTAATTCTACCAACTCCATTAAAATAGCGTTGTAGAATTAGTTAGACATTTCAAGGGAAGAGAATTCAGCCGGGGAACAGGGGAAGAGCAAAACAAAGGTTTCCCCATATTTTAAGCACACTTCATAAACACACAGAATTTTTGTTCAGTGGAAAAAGCAAAATACCAAAAATGTCGCTAATCAAATTTCATGATATAGCAAGGCCAGAAAATTCTAAAAATTTTTACGGGTATCTGAGTCTTCATCAAAATACTCGAACAAAAACAATTCAAAATTAGACAGAATGTCAAAACCAACCTTGGAATGAATTCAGTTGTTCGTCTATGCGTACAATAATGGAATAAGTTACCACAGTGGCTTCGGTTGGCAAAAAATGCAAACGTGGTACTGTGAAAACGATACTGTGAATGACAAAACAACTTTTGACATTTTGATATTTGTAGCTTTCTTTATTCTTGTACTAGTTGACTGCAAGAGTGGCAGTGTAAGCAGGCCTGCCTTCATTGTAATGTTTACATTTTTACTTACTTATTGTTGTTGTTGCTGTTGTTGTTGGGGATTTTTTTTGCAGAAGGGATTTCATCCGATCAAAACAGTTTTAGAAAATTAGTTCATTTCTCTCTGCAGTGTTGACAGTCAAAACAGATCTGCCAAGTGCAGACGTTTTCTGGTTTGTACCACATCATGATATAATTCCACATTTGTTTTAGAATTCTGTGTTTTAGGCCGTCTTGATTTCCGAAGTTAGTGCTGTGATGAAGTCTGTTGGCTATCCTTTGTGTGCGAAAGAAGAATTCGCCGCGAGATGTTTCGAGTCGTTTTTTTGTTAAGTCAAAGTAATCGTCTTTTCTCATTGATCTGTTTCCAAGCAGCACCGGTTGTTTTCTATTTGCCGGTTGAATTTGATAAAGACTTGATAGTAGTAGAAGATCTTTGAGCTACTGGTACATTGGCAAGGGTAGTAAATTTGACAAACGTAAGTGTTCGATGTAACTCAGTGTCTTGCTATTTGTTATCCAGGACACAACCTTTCGTTGAAACTGTTCCAAGTTTCGCATATCTCCTCGGTTTAAGTTACAGCACGAGGATCCGTATATTAGAACTGGCAGAATCATCGATTTGTAAAGTCCCAGTTTGATGCGCATATTATTTTTAAAGGCTACATTTCTTCTGAGGGAATAGAATACTCGGTTAGCATTCTTCATTTTTTCTTCTAAGTGGATTTTCCAATTCAAAATGAATTGTATCCGAACCCCTAAGACTTTTACACCAGCTGAGCTTTGGAGGAGACTTCCACACAGGTAGAAGTGGCTTTCTGGTCCTTTGCACACAACTTTGGCACATTTTTCAATAGCTAGACCCAATTCTGTTTCGGGTGACCCAGCCTTCCAGTGCGTCGAGTTTACTCTGTACTTGGTCTGCTGGTGTTCCAGTGTGGATTATTTTTAGGTCATCCGCGAACATAAAGGGTCACTTGTAAAGGTTTCGATTTAATGTTGTCCACTCGAACAAACTGGTCTCGTCCATTGAGATAGTCAAATAAGACTTCAAGGAGACAACCTCCAATGCCAATTTGCCCTGCATTTAATAGAAGTTCGTAGTGGGGTACACAATCGAATGCCTTCGCAAAATCAGTATAGAATACGACAACTTCAATCTGCACGTTTTTGTCCAACGCTTCGTGTATTTTCTTCAAGAATAACAGCATTTTCGTGTACACTGGTCTCTGTGGTACAAACCCGTGTTGTTTCGACGAAAGAAGCCTCGTGAAGTGCGATTTTGAAGCTCATTGGTCGTTTTTAAAATCTTTACGACGTTGATTATCTTCCGTAATATATCGCTTCGGAATTTTTGTTTAAAAACGTAGTCGTAGTAGAAAAAATAGGATTTGAGGATCGTTCTTTGGGTTGAGCACCCATTTACTTCTCCTGCTTTGTAAGTTTTGAATTGCTAGTGCGTTTGACTTTTTTGAATCTCATGCGTCAATTTTCATTTAGTGCATATAATTTAAAATTCGTTTATAATGCGCATCTTAAACACACTCTATGAACACTCAGGATTTTTGTTTAGTGGACAAAATTTTGTCAGCTCTTGCTAGTTGATTTTTGCTGACGTTTAGTTCTTCTCTGCTATTTTGGCGGGTCGTTCTTTTTTGAATACCTAACAAACATGATTCGACGTCATATTCACCTTCCTTCAAATCAATATGGTACAGTAAGTTATGCATTTCTATATGGAGACTGAGGGGTAATTTTAAAGTTTAAAGTTGCTGTTTTTAGCGCCGTGTTTCAGATTAAATCCATGTCGCAATTTTGACAGCTTTTCAGCTTTTCAATTTCCTTGATTCCGACTTTTGGCAGCAATGCGTGAGAGCAGTAGGTAATTATGGCTTCAACGTTACCTAAACAAGCGTTTAGGTTTGACTTTTGATGACACTGAAAGTTTTCAATCGAATTTGAAAAGTGCACACAATCCTTTTTGTTTCCTGAATGAGAAAAATCTGCCTTAATCCTCGAATTCCTTTATCGTGTGCCCGAGCCGTATGATGACCGGTCCCATCCTTGACTGGGGTTTTACTGCTATTGACAACCCAATCAGTATCTGACTTCAATTAAAGGAGAAAAACGTTTGAGTTGACCTAAAATATAGCTACATTTTCTTCGAATCAATTTATCTAATTCTACCAACTCCATTAAAATAGCGTTGTAGAATTAGTTAGACATTTCAAGGGAAGAGAATTCAGCCGGGGAACAGGGGAAGAGCAAAACAAAGGTTTCCCCATATTTTAAACACACTCTATAAACACACAGAATTTTTGTTCAGTGGAAAAAGCAAAATACCAAAAATGTCGCTAATCAAATTTCATGATATAGCAAGGCCAGAAAATTCTAAAAATTTTTACGGGTATCTGAGTCTTCGTCAAAATACTCGACCAAAAACAATTCAAAATCAGACAGAATGTCAAAACCAACCTTGGAATGAATTCAAATGTTCGTCTATGCGTAAAAAAATGGAATAAGTTACCACAGTGGCTTCGGTTGGCAAAAAATGCAAACGTGATACTGCGAAAATGATACTGTGAATGACAAAACAACTTTTGACCTTTTTATATTTGTAGCTTTCTTTATTCTTCTACTAGTTGACTGCTACTGTGGCAGTGTAAGCAGGCCTGCCTTCATTATAACGTTTACATTTTTACTTACCTTTTGTTGCTGTTGTTGCTGTTGTTGTTGGGGATTTTTTTTTGCAGAATGGATTTCATCCGATCAAAACAGTTTTAGAAAATTAGTTCATTTCTCTCTGCAGTGTTGACAGTCAAAACAGATCTGCCACGTGCAGACGTTTTCTGGTTTGTACCGCATCATGATATAATTCCACATTTGCTTTAGAATTCTGTGTTTTAGGCCGTCTTGATTTCCGAAGTTAGTGCTGTGATGAAGTCTGTTGGCTATCCTTTGTGTGCGAAAGAAGAATTCGCCGCGAGATTTTTCGAGTCGTTTTTTTGTTAAGTCAAAGTAATTGTCTTTTCCCATTGATCTGTTTCCAATCAGCACCGGTTGTTTTCTATTTGCCGGTTGAATTTGATGAAGACTTGATAGTAGTAGAAGATCTTTGAGCTACTGGTACCTTGGCAAGGGTAGTAAATTTGGCAAACGTAAGTGTTCGATGTAACTCAGTGTCTTGCTATTTGTTATCCAGGACACAACCTTTCGTTGAAACAGTTCCAAGTTTCGCATATCTCCTCGGTTTAATTTACAGCACGAGGATCCGTAATTTATAACTGGCAGAATCATCGATTTGTAAAGTCCCAGTTTGATGCTCATATTAACTTTAAAGGCAACATTTCTTCTCAGGGAATAGAATACTAGGTTAGCTTTCTTCATTTTTTCTTCTAAGTGGATTTTCCGAGTCAAAATGGATTGTATCCGAACCCCTAAGACCTTTACACCAGCTGAGCTTTGGAGGAGACTTCCACACAGGTAGAAGTGGCTTTCTGGTCCTTTGCACACAACTTTGGCACATTTTTCAATAGCTAGACCCAATTCTGTTTCGGGTGACCCAGTCTTCAAGTGCGTCGAGGTTACTCTGTACTTGGTCTGCTGGTGTTCCAATTTGGAGTATTTTTTAGGTCATCCGCGAATATAAAGGGTTCGCCAAATCTGAGGATCTATGGCAAGTCGTTGATGTATATGCTAAATAAAATCGGTCCAAGCAGTGATCCCAGTGGGACCCCACTTGTCACTGGTAAAGGTTTCGATTTAATGTTGTCCACTCGGACAAATTGTTCTCGTCCGTTTAGATAGTCATATAAGAATTCAAGGAGACAACCTCTAATGCCAATTTGCCCTGCATTTAATAGAAGTTCGTAGCGGGGTACACGATCGAATGCCTTCGCAAAATCAGTATAGAATACGACAACTTCACTCTGCACGTTTTTGTCCAACGCTTCGTGTATTTTCTTCAAGAATAGCAGCATTTTCGTGTACACTGATCTCTGTGTTTCAAACCCGTGTTGTTTCGACGAAAGAAGCCTGGTGAATTGCGACTTTGAAGCTCATTGGTCACTTTTAAAATCTTTACGATGTTGATTATCTTTCCGTAATATATCGCTTCGGAATTATTGTTTAAAAACGTAGTAGTAGAAGAAAAAAATAGGATTTCACGATCGTTCTTTGGGTTTAGCACCCATTCAGTTTTCCTGCTCTGTAAGTTTTGGATTGCTAGTGCGGTTTCCATTTTTGCATCTCAAGCGCCAACATTCATGTTATGAATATAATTTGAAATTTGCATATAATTAAACACACTCGATGAACACTCAGGACAATTGTTTAGTGGAAAAAATTTTGTCAGCTTTTGCTAGTTGATTTTTGCTGATGTTTAGTTCTCTGCTATTTTGGCGGGTCGTACTTTCTTGAGTACCTTAAAAATTTGATTCGACGTCATATTCACCTTCCTTCAAATCAATATGGTACAGTAAGTTATGCATTTCAATATGGAGACTGAAGGGTAAATTTAAAGTTTAAAGTTGCTGTTTTTAGTGCCGTGTTTCAGTTTAAATCCATGTCGCCATGTCGCAATTTTGACAGTTTTTCAATTTCCTTCATTTGGACTTTTTTTGTCAGCCATGCGTGAGAGCTGTAGGTGATAATGGCTTCAACGTTACCTAAACAAGCGTTTAGTTTTGATTTTTGATGACACTGAAAGTTTTCTATTGAGTTTAAAAAGTGCACACAATCCTTTTTGTTTCCTAAATGAGCAGAAGCTGCCTTAATCCTCGAATTCGTTTATCGTGTGCCCGAGTCTTATGATGACCGGTCCCATCCTTGACTGGGGTTTTACTGCTATTGACAACCCAATCAGTATCTGACTTCAATTAAAGGAGAAAAACGTTTGAGTTGACCTAAAATGTAGCTACATTTTCTTCGAATCAATTTATATAATTCTACCAACTCCATTAAAATAGAGTTGGAGAATTAGTTAGATATTTCAAGGGAAGAGAATTCAGCCGGGGAACAGGGGAAGAGCAAAACGAAAGTTTCCCCATATTTTAAACACACTCTATAAACACACAGAATTTTTGTTCAGTGGAAAAAGCAAAATACCAAAAATTTCGCTAATCAAATTTCATGATATAGCAAGGCCAGAAAATTCTAAAAATTTTTACGGGTATCTGAGTCTTCATCAAAATACTCGAACAAAAACAATTCAAAATTAGACAGAATGTCGAAACCAACCTTGGAATGAATTCAAATGTTCGTCTATGCGTACAAAAATGGAATAAGTTACCACAGTGGCTTCGGTTGGCCAAAAATGCAAACGTGATACTGCGAAAATGATACTGTGAATGACAAAACAACTTTTGACATTTTTATATTTGTAGCTTTATTTATTCTTCTACTAGTTGACTGCTACTGTGGCAGTGTAAGCAGGCCTGCCTTCATTATAACATTTACATTTTTACTTACTTTTTGTTGCTCTAGTTGCTGTTGTTGTTGGGGATTTTTTTTGCAGAAGGGATTTCATCCGATCGAAACAGTTTTAGAAAATTAGTTCATTTCTCTCTGCAGTGTCGACAGTCAAAACAGATCTGCCACGTGCAGACGATTTCTGGTTTGTACCGCATCATGATATAATTCCACATTTGCTTTAGAATTCTGTGTTTTAGGCCGTCTTGATTTCCGAAGTTAATGCTGTGATGAAGTCTGTTGGCTATCCTTTGTGTGCGAAAGAAGAATTCGCCGCGAGATTTTTCGAGTCGTTTTTTTGTTAAGTCAAAGTAATCGTCTTTTCCCATTGATCTGTTTCCAAGCAGCACCGGTTGTTTTCTATTTGCCGGTTGAATTTGACGAAGACATGATAGTAGTAGAAGATCTTTGAGCTACTGGTACATTGGCAAGGGTAGTAAATTTGACAAACGTAAGTGTTCGATGTAAATCAGTGTCTTGCTATTTGTTATCCAGGACACAACTTTTCGTTGAAACCATTCCAAGTTTCGCATATATCCTCGGTTTAATTCACAGCACGAGGATCCGTAAATTATAACTGGCAGAATCATCGATTTGTAAAATCCCAGTTTGATGCGCATATTAACTTTAAAGGCTACATTTCTTCTCAGGGAATAGAATACTCGGTTAGCTTTCTTCATTTTTTCTTCTAAGTGGATTTTCCGAGTCAAAATGGATTGTACCCGAACGCCTAAGACTTTTACACCAGCTGAGCTTTGGAGGAGACTTCCACACAGGTAGAAGTGGCTTTCTGGTCCTTTGCACACAACTTTGGCACATTTTTCAATAGCTAGACCCAATTCTGTTTCGGGTGACCCAGTCTTCCAGTGCGTCGAGGTTACTCTGTACTTGGTCTGCTGGTGTTCCAATTTGGAGTATTTTTTAGGTCATCCGCGAATATAAAGGGTTCGCCAAATCTGAGGATCTATGGCAGGTCGTTGATGTATATGCTAAATAAGATCGGTCCGAGCAGTGATCCCAGTGGGACCCCACTTGTCACTGGTAAAGGTTTCGATTTAATGTTGTCCACTCGGACAAATTGTTCTCGTCCGTTTAGATAGTCATATAAGACTTCAAGGAGACAACCTCCAATGCCAATTTGCCCTGCATTTAATAGAAGTTCGTAGTGGGGCACACGATCGGATGCCTTCGCAAAATCAGTATAGAATACGACAACTTCACTCTGCACGTTTTTGGCCAACGCTTCGTGTATTTTCTTCAAGAATAGCAGCATTTTCGTGTACACTGATCTCTGTGTTTCAAACCCGTGTTGTTTCGACGAAAGAAGCCTGGTGAAGTGCGACTTTGAAGCTCATCACTTTTAAATGGGTCACTTTTAAAATCTTTACGATGTTGATTATCTTTACGTAATATATCGCTTCGGAATTATTGTTTAAAAACGTAGTAGTAGAAGAAAAAAATAGGATTTCACGATCGTTCTTTGGGTTTAGCACACATTCAGTTTTCCTGCTCTGTAAGTTTTGGATTGCTAGTGCGGTTTCCATTTTTGCATCTCAAGCGCCAATATTCATGTAATGAATATAATTTGAAATTTGCATATAATGCTCATTTTAAACACACTCGATGAACACTCAGGACATTTGTTTAGTGGAAAAAATTTTGTCAGCTCTTGCTAGTTGATTTTTGCTGATGTTTAGTTCTCTGCTATTTTGGCGGCTCGTATTTTCTTGAATACCTTAAAAATTTGATTCGACGTCATATTCACCTTCCTTCAAATCAATATGGTACAGTAAGTTATGCATTTCAATATGGAGACTGAGGGGTAATTTTAAAGTTTAAAGTTGCTGTTTTTAGTGCCGTGTTTCAGTTTAAATCCATGTCGCAATTTTGACAGCTTTTCAATTTCCTTCATTCCGACTTTTTTTTGGCAGCCATGCGTGAGAGCTGTAGGTAATTATGGCTTCAACGTTACCTAAACAAGCGTTTAGTTTTGACTTTTGATGACACTGAGAGTTTTCTATTGAGTTTGAAAAGTGCACACAATCCTTTTTGTTTCCTGAATGAGCAAAAGCTGCCTTAATCCTCGAATTCGTTTATCGTGTGCCCGAGCCATATGATGACCGGTCCCATCCTTGACTGGGGTTTTACTGCTATTGACAACCCAATCAGTATCTGACTTCAATTAAAGGAGAAAAACGTTTGAGTTGACCTAAAATGTAGCTACATTTTCTTCGAATCAATTTATCTAATTCTACCAACTCCATTAAAATAGCGTTGTAGAATTAGTTAGACATTTCAAGGGAAGAGAATTCAGCCGGGGAACAGGGGAAGAGCAAAACAAAGGTTTCCCCATATTTTAAGCACACTTCATAAACACACAGAATTTTTGTTCAGTGGAAAAAGCAAAATACCAAAAATGTCGCTAATCAAATTTCATGATATAGCAAGGCCAGAAAATTCTAAAAATTTTTACGGGTATCTGAGTCTTCATCAAAATACTCGAACAAAAACAATTCAAAATTAGACAGAATGTCAAAACCAACCTTGGAATGAATTCAATTGTTCGTCTATGCGTACAAAAATGGAATAAGTTACCACAGTGGCTTCGGTTGGCAAAAAATGCAACCGTTTTTAAGAAAACGTTGAATGATTTCTTGCTCTCACAACAAGAAAATTTAATAATGTGGTTCTTTAAGAAATAGATTGATATGCATTATCTTTGTTTGAATGATTTGAGTTGTTTATAGTTTCATTTATATTTAACCATATGGTTATAATTTTAATTTACTTGTTGCAAAAAAAGTAGCATTCAAGTTTTGCATCTATGCAGTTTTAATCTAGTTTGAAACTTGTTTTCGTTTTGACGTAATTATTCTTTTTTGGCCGCTGCGCGACAGTCAAAATAAGCATATTTACTTTTTTAAAACTTTAGCGGCTTTCGTCATGTCAAATTTGACGCCAATCGCTCATAGCCATGACTTTCGTAATATTGAAGTCCCCAACCAGTTGTTCGGGAGCGGTTCAGCTGTATCCAATGTAACGGATCATGCTTAGCATGAAGACCTTGACTTGCTGGCTGCAAGTTAACGTGCTACCTTTTTTGAGGAGTGACCTTTTTTTAATTGATCTCTTTCGACAGTGTTCTTAATTTAGAGATAGTTACTAACAGGGCTTTGTTTGTCTAACGGTAGCCTTTTTGTTTCCCGTTTAGAAACTGTTCTTTTTGAACTGCGTGTCTTTTTGAATAATTTTGCAGTTCCGTTTGGGTGGCGATTAACAGCAATTGGGCAATTAATTTATTCACTTATCCTAATTCTTTTCAGGAAGTATGTGATCAATTCGGTCGCGACAATCGTTAGTTTGTACACTGGTTTTGTAAATATGTCGTCAATTTATTTCAAAAGCACATGCCAAGATTTCCTTGTAGCTGCCAGACAGGGAAATGTCGATGAAGTTGAGAAAGCTCTTGGCGATGTTCCGCGTTCGAAATGGAATCACGTCATCAACCTGCCGGGAGACAGCAAAACAAACAGAAATTGGAGCGCTCTTCAACTTGCCTCTTATTTCGGTCACGTTGATATGGTGAAGTTTTTGCTTTCTCATGGTGCTGAAGTAAATTATCAAAACGATGCTGCAAATACAGCCTTGCATTTAGCAGCCTTTACGAAGCGAAATGAAATTGTTTTATGTCTGTTGAACGCTGGAGCTTTTGTTCATGTTGTAAATAGCGATGGAAAGACGGCCAAAAAGATGACTGAGCAGTATGATGAGTGCTATTCCTTAATTAATCAAGCCGAAAAAAGTTTCATGCTTGAGCAGCAGGAAAAATTGTTTACTGCAGTGCGAAACAACAGCTCAGATGAAATAATCGATATCTTAAACGTAAGTGGATCTAACAGAAACTGTTGCCGACTTAAAAGCTTAATTTGAGGTTTGAAGTGCTAAATCAAGAAGGACTTATATTTTCGTGTTAGATTTATTGATTTTATTACCTAAAATTAATGGAATTATGTTTTGTATGAAGCGATTAAGAACTGCTCTTTTTAGGGTGAATGCCCGCCTTCAATCAACTGTAAAGATCTAAGTGGAAATACCCCTTTACACGTAGCTGCAAACTTGAACAAGCACGCAGCTGCTGTTATCTTGCTTCAAAATGGTGCTAATCCCTCTGCAGTTAATAATGCTGAGCTGAAACCAGTCGATTTGACATTCCGGACGTCAATGAAACGACTCTTGGGTTTGAAGCCTGTCCAGACCGTGCTCAAGGATGTCCAGAGATTCGAGGGCGAAATATTGAAGAAAGGAATGTTCTTGGTAAAGAAGTTTTGGGTGGTTTTAAGTCGAGGAGTTGTCACATTTTACAGCCATAAAGATGATTCAGTTAGTGGAATGAATAGGCGGGTAAGTTCTGGTATTAATATTTTAACCTCGCGATTATGATATGGGAGTTCGGACGTTACTGCTTTGAATCATAGCCTGAACTTCACAAAATATTTTTGATTTTGCAATTTGGTAGCATTTTTCAAGTCGCTCAATTGCTCCATAAGAGACTTCAGGAAATTTTAATTGCTCTCGAACGAAATTTGAAGCAATTTGTGTGAACACGTCGGTATTTTTTTATGCAAAGTTTTTGGTTGACTGTTTCGACTTTTCGAGTGACTTTTGCGACCTTGAATTTTTTGTTTTGCGTGAACTAAATTTCTCTCATTCACGAGTGTCAGCAGCTGAACTCAAGTGGTGGTAGTTCACTACTGAAAGCCAATGAAAAAAGCGCCAAAATTGGTGTAATTTTTGTCACTAAATTTTGTTGGTGGATAAAATGATATGTAATAACCTCTAATGACGTCATTTGAAGCCTCCCTTAGTGAATGTAGTTACTCCCCTACTGAAGCAGGCTGCAATAGATTCGAGCTTTCAATAGTCGTTCGAGAGCAATTAGTTCCGACCTTGCGGTTATTTTTCTCGGTTATTTTTCTCGGTTATTTTTCTCATTTGTAAAATTTTAACATTTTTGACTTATTTACGTTGCGTATGCCCTAAGGTGTTTTAAATAAGCAATGTATATATTTTATTAAATTATTTTAATATAGAAATGAAAAATGCAACGACTAAAAAGGATTGCGTTTTCGGCTGGAAAACATTTTTATGGGCAATTTCAATTAAAAATTTTAGCGGAGCGAAAAGTTTTCAAATGCTGTTTATAGTTGAAAATGAAAACTTCAATAAACTGAAAAATTGCTAACTAATGAGTGAGCTTTTAAGGTATCCTGATTTTCCCAAATTAGACGAAATTGATAAGGAATAATAGTATGTTTTTGAAGATTTTTAGACTCGTTTTAATGTCTGAGGGTTCAAGTGCCGTCAGCCTCGCAAGGGCTTTTTTAGGCGCTCTCCTTAAATTAATTGTACCTTTTTAACGTTTTTTTTTTAGTTTTACATAAGTCACCACATCCACGTTTGATTTCTCACTTACCTCACCTAATATTTCAACTGAATGGAATTGATAATTCATCCAACAAGTACGTTCAAGGTCAAAAAGCGAAATCAAAAGGAACGGGATGAACCAGTAAATCCCGGGTACTATAACTTAATGTTTAAAGATGTATTGCATTTATTTATCAAAGTTCCTCCTAAGATATTGCTAATTGGTGCTAGTATTAAGCTTATATTACACTAATTTAGAAGCTGAATGCACCATATTTTTCGAATCTATTTAAACTGCGGACGAATTTAGAACACTTATACCTGTAACACTTTTAGAAAACAGGTAATTGTCATCTTTTTAAAAATTTTTTTCTAACTATTTCAATGCCAACGGAGGTCAGTGGGGTCAACGTCAACAGCGGTTACTTTTCGGCATTTTTCCGCTTATGTTCTCTTTTTAAGACCCTTGTTATATTCAAGCTAATGAACCAGACAAATATTTGTAACTGTAAGCTGAGCGTAGCTATATTGCGGTGCTCTTGGTTTTTTGCTTAGTCGTGTGACGCTTGATTCTGGCTTTTTGCGAGACAAAAATTGCGTGCATTCAAAAATTATGTCTGTTGCTAAAACAAAATTGAATGTAAGCTAAGCGGTGATAAGGGAATGGTAGCCGTGTGGTTTTTTCTTCTGATTCTTTCGCGGGGGATAGGTGTTCGAATCTCTGCGTTGTCTCTGAACTTTTTGCACCCACAAATGTTCTCAATTTTTTTTCAACTAATTTCTGTGTCTGTTTCTTTGTTTTTTCGGCACGCAAGTATATTTCGCAGTTATTCCGGCAGTCTGATGGCTATGTTTGATTGTTTAGAAAACCAATAATCCAACGTCTTCCTAATACATTGCTCGTTTTCAAATAGGGTTATTTGTTCTTGAGAGGTTCCACTATCAAAGCCGATACAACCAGTGCCTGCTTATTGGTTGTAAAACTTCCTGACCGACGCAAACAGTACTGGAGTGTATCCAGCGGAGTGGACAGGAGTGCAGATTTGGCACTGAGACAGAAGTGGATTACAGCACTCCAGATTCACATTGACTATGCCGGAAGGTTTGTCAATTGTTTTTTACAGCTTAAAGCGGTAGGGATAAGAATTAAACTGACATATATTGTCTTCAACAGTAGAGTAGACCAGCAGCAGTTATTAGGCAACTGTTTTAAATGTTTTTAAAATATTTTTGTCCTTAAGCTCCCAAACTAGTTCTACCAAATTTTCAGTTAGTTCAATAAAATTCTAATGGCATCCATTCAAAATAGGAATGCATCTTCTCTTTTTTTCAGAGCTTTTCTGATCAAATTGATCATTTCTCTGCTGCCTAGGTATGTTTGACATCTTAACGGTTTTTTTAAATAGGTGAGCAAGCATTTAAGCCGATAGTTTTCGTGTGACAATTTGACTTTTCGTCCTCAAAAATGGGACGCCAGGTAAAACCCGGAGGGTATTAAGTCGCTGAGCAGTTCTCTTAGAGCCTGACTCCTTACTAGTCTCTAAAAATGCGATTCACCAAAACTGTTGTAGTCATATTTTCATGGTGTAAAGGGCGGTTGTTAGAAATAGACAGCTCCCCCTCCCACATCAGCAGTCCACCACCATCACCACCCCCGCTCTCATTAGCCGCCACTTCACTTCAGATCACCCCCTCAATTAAACTTAATCTAGCCTCCCTGTGCCTCAGCTAGTTGCTACAGGCGGAGGCAATTCTTTCGGTGTTAGTCGTTTGTTTTTTCTCTGATAAACGAGAACTGGTACCGCGTTTTCCAAATCCGTGTACGGCTTTTTAGCCTTGTTGCAATTCAAAACAATTTTTGCTAGACTTAAATTCTCGTTTTTAACGATCGTTGTGTTTTGGAGTTGAAGATTTCCCTGCTTGCTGTTAGTCTTCAATATACTATTTGGCTAATTAAAATATTTATATGGGATTGATTTTTAAAATTTTGAGTTTTATGTATTTGTATAAGAAATTTGTCAGAAAAAATATATGCACTGTTGGACTCTCGTTGACTAATTTTTTAAAGCGTTAACATCAGAAGAGTTCCCATGGCAAGTGATTTTAACTGACTTCAAACGAAGCGAAGTACTTATAATACTGCTGATTGTCTTAATGTGTATGCCTCTTTTTTCGTACTACCGAAATTGTGTCAGTGTTTTTGTCCAATCATTTGAGTTTTTGTTCTCAAAAACGTGATAAGCAGGTAAAGCGTGGATTTCATTAAGTTGCTGAGCAGTTTTTTTAGAGCTTTACTAATCTCTGTTTGCATAAGTCAACGAAGCTGCAGAGAAAACTAAAATTATGGATGTCCGTTTGTTGTAATGGCTGTGACCCCTCCAACCACTCCTCCACGCTTTTGTCATTTCACTCCCTTGAAAACTTTTCCCGCGCAATTAAGCCCCTGCCTAATTCAACACTTTTCTCCTCATTTAAGCTTAGCAAGCCTCCCCAGGGCTGAGGTAACAGCTCACAAAGCGTATCGCTCGTCAATCGTTTCAAAGAATTCGCTCGGCGGTAGTCGCTATGTTTCTAGTCTTCAATCCAGTTATTTTGCTGAGAGAATAAAAGTAATTTTCTGCACATCGATTTAACAAAGTGTTTTTTGTTCATGTGCGGCATTTTAACATTGATTTTTACTGTTTTTTGTTAGTTTTTTATCTGAATTTTTTCTAAATGGTTTTACCAATCCGTTCATAGTCCGTTCTGAGTCTAGTTTTTTTTAGTCAATGAAGTTTTCTCAAATATTACATCATGACTTGTCCTGCTCTTTTTTTGGAATCGCTTTACCTTTTGACCACGTTGTTCGTTTTAAATAAGTCCGAGTTTTCATGCTTGACATCTGAGATACCTCACTCACTGTTTCAACTGAATGGATTTTAAATTCTTTCGCGCATTGAATTACGCAATGTAGTGAATCAATTCAATGTAAAAAGATCAAAATCAAAAGAAACTGGAAAAACTGGTATATCGGCAAAACAAAATTGAATGTAAGATAAGTGTTGATAAGGGTTGGGTAGTCGTATGGTTGATTCTTCTGGTTCTTACGGAGGGTATTTGTGTTCGAACCGCTGCGTTGTCCATACTTTTTGCAAAAATTGTTCTCAACATTCTCCAACTAATTGCTGTATGTTTTGCGGCACGCAAGTTCATTTCGCAGCTATTCCGACTTTCTGCCGGCTATGTTTGATTGCTTAAAAACCCAGTAATTATACATCTTCCTAATACATTGCTTTTTTAAGTAGTGTTATTTGTTCTAGAGAGGCTCGACTATCAAAACCCCTGCATCCGTTTTACTTAAGTCAACGATTTTCTTGTTTGACTCCGTGGTTAACCCACTCACTGTTTCAACTAAATGATTCTAAATTCCTTGACGCATTAAATTACGCAATGTAGTGAAATGGTTCAATGTCAAAAGAGCAAAATCAAAGAAACGGGATAAACCGATAAAGACCGGTCATTAAGTCATAGAGAATTGGGTTATCAAAGCTCATTAGAGTGATTTATAGCTGACTCTAGTATTAGGCTCAGCACTTTTCAGTTCAGAAGCTGAATTTAATATAGTTTTAGAATCTAACTGAAACTGCACGCCAAATTAGATCACTTTTTGACACTGAAAAAAAATCGGTCAATTTCTACCTGTTCTTTTTCTGTTTCAATCCCGATGTGCATCCAAGCGCGTCAACGGCGGCTATTTTCCGGAAATTTGGCTATACTTTTTAATTGCCATGACGATGTTCATTTTTCATTTTTGGTTGCTATTTTTATTGGTTCTCGTTGTTTTTGGTGGTTATGTTTGACATTGATATCTAGATATATGAGAGGAAAATCGAGGGGGTTTCTGAAATTGTAATGTTATCTGAAAAACCAGCCAGTTTGAAGACACTGTGAATTTTTGTGAGAAAAAAACTGCAGATGATCAAATTGCGACTTGGAAAAAACTAAGTTTTTCCGCTTTTCATTTTGTGTTATCGTGTCAAGAAAATGGTTTGTGTTGAGATAAATTTTGTTCTAATTTGTTTTTTTTTGCCTAGGATGTATCGCAAGATGTCAGACTTGGATTCTTCGGCAGACGGTTCCTTCAGACGCAGTCCCAAGAGCAAATACAACTGGAGCATGGGAAGCAATCAGAACATACTGCCCATAAGTGAGTTACTTATTGCTATCAATCTGAGCGGTTATCACGTTGATCTTTTTGTGCAATTTCATGCAGATAGTCTTTCTACTAATCGATTTGGCCTCTCTTGTGACCTATAAATGCTTACAATCCTGGGTCAGTAGCAAATTGCCTGACCTTTTTCCTGATTTTTTTTCTATCTTCAAGAGTAGATTGTTTTATTCGACCCCAGTGAACTAACAAGCAAAGCTATTTGAATCAAAGGCGTTTTAATTCAGAGACCTAATAGTATTTCTGCTCGTTTGTTTGTGCGGAAACAGTAAATTGTTCACCCTGCTGATTGCATTTAAAGAAGTCAGGTATCAGAATTTTCTAGAAGACCCGGATTGACGCACTTTGCCATGAGCTTATGATGCGACCTATTGTTTATAGGTAGTGTGCGTGACTCCTTACTGAGCTCGCAATCCCTAGTGAAGATGCTCTCAACGCAAGTGTCTGAAGTTGTGTCGACTGCTGAGGCATTGGACACACAAGCTCAGAGGCAATCTCAGGTACATACAATAATGCACCAGCTATATGCATTTTTTTGGCAAGCATCTTTTGCGTTTGTTTTTTACGATAATTGTTTTACGTCAAGCAGGTGGTTTCTTATAAAGACAGGCTGACATCAAAATTAAAAGTCGTTGCAATTCTATCTATATCAGCTTTAGAAAGTTGTTTTTGGGTGCCATTAGCAGTTAAGGCGACGGAGAATCAATTATAATCAGGGATCTCGTAACCTGTTTATCGCATTCTCTTATTTTAAAGAGCTGCGTTGTATCGCAAACTATCAACAACTATTCTTATGCCTACGTCTATTTGACGGTAGATATAATCATATTAGTTATGTTGCTGCCAAAACTGTAAGTGAGGTTATATTTGAATTCTTGAAAGCATCTAAATGTAGTTGCCATTGACAGTTTAGTTTTCGAAAGGTCCTAGAGACAATGAAATGCCGCGTAATTTGAATTGCTGAAATTTGATATAGTGATGGATGTCCTTTTCCAGGCCAGTTCTGGCGCCCCAATTATGATACCAGAAATGGAAGAACTAATTATGGAACATAACCAAGGACAGCAAAACGGAAACAACTCAACCCAACCCAATGGAGAAAGCTGCTCGTGTAACTGCTCCTCATCCGGTTACAGCTCAGCCACAAATTACAACAACGGACTCAAAAATGGCAAAATTCCGGCCAAACCTGTGACTAATAGTGTTACTGGGTTGAGTGCGGAGCATTTGAAGTTGCTGCGACAATTGAGTGACACGAGTGACTTGTCAAAAAAGGTCATGGGCAATTTGGAGCAGTGTATGCTTGTCATGTACCAACAGGAAGAATATCGTTTAGGTGAGTCAGCGATTTTTTCGTCTGCGAAGTTCGAAAAAAATTATTGTCAGTTGCCATTTAGGATCTGTTGTTTCGAGCCATCTAACTTAGTGGGCATAAAACGTTTACGCCCAAAGGAACACATATTTTGTATGGTAACGTGATTTTTATTTTTGTAACTGGGTGTCGTGAACAGAATAGATCATCTTTTTATATGAACTCTTAACATCCGGACAAACGTAAAGGACAAGTAGCCTTAATAGTTTATTAGTGATGTGAATCCTGTTTTAAACCTAATTCAAAACGGGACGTCCAGATTTGTAAATTTTGCCGAGGAAACTGGTCAACCTTTGCCCTAAATAAAAGATAAGTGATTTTGATATGTCTTATATATTAGCATTCTTTTCCTATTAAGTTTGATGCTTCTCAGAATGCGGTAAAGGACGTTTTCGGCGCCCCTTTTATATTGAGTCTTTGATATCGTGGGCTATTATCTGGTGATTTCGGTTTCTATGTATTTGCCGTCATTGATTGGCGAATCCTTGTCGTCGTCGGCGAATCTTTGGCATTGAACACAAAGTGCTCTCTATTAACCGAGGTCTGAATTTGATGCAACTAAATTTTCTCGCAAACCAAATTGGCCTGACCTCACACGGGTTTGTTGACAAGTAATTGTTCGATATTGAACCCACTAGTTGATAGGATTATAATTTTGTTTGATGGTTAATTTAGTTGACCGGATGTTTCCTTAAGAGAACAAAGCTATTGATTATTTTGCCTATTCAATTCGACTCTGATAACCTTGCAAATAAACTGCAAAGGCTGAGGTTGCATTACACTTTTGTAACATATCAAAAATTCATGCGTTCATGCATACGATTCTGTTTTTCAGTGTAGACGTGTTCTGAATTGTAATTTTTAGCGAATTTTATAGCTATTGTATAACCTTATTTGCTTCAGAAGTTTAGAAATTTTTTTCTAAACTTTTCAGGATTAACAGGGGCGCAGTTTGATAGTACTGACGTTCGGTTGTATTATAGTAATCTGATAAGCATGCTCATGATGCTTATCATCACAAAATGGTTGTATATAATCTGATAATGAAGTCTGATTTGGTAGAATAAATTGCACCAATTTGAGTGGGGTGCTTTTGCTAGGACTTTTTCCGTTAACACAACCCAACCATATATAGCAGAAACCCATTATAAGCAACAAGTAATATCAGCGCTTATCAGACACTTTTGATTAGAACTTCAACTTAGATCTTCTTGTTTGCAACCAGTTGTAATAATAGTTTTAGGAGGTCTATGTAAATATAACGTCGAAATATCTATACTACTTTAACCAAATTTTGCACCCCATTAAAATTTCTTAGAAATTCTTCCGAGTGTTTAATTAACGTTATTATAATTAATAGCTGCGATAACGATAGATGGGCAAAGCTATTATTGGCCTTGGATTTGGTACTGTACATTAGTGATGTTTATGGCGCTTTGGGATGGTTCTAACAATTTGAAACAAAATTGAACAATTCGGAGCTATTTTTTGCCTTTTGGTATTTTGTGTCCTGACGGTTGAGACTGGTTGATTTGGTTTGTTTTCTTTGCAAGCCCTTTTTCTAAAAGAAATTTGACTAAATTTAATCAAATTGTCACATTTTGGACAGTTTTCTGCAAATTTTTTTTGAAATTTTTGTCGACTTTTTGTATACTTCTATATATCAAGCAAGTTTTGTTTTGATTCCAGGTTTTTATCTTATGTTCTCACCTTTTCTACTGAAAACCATGGTATTCATCACTCTTTTTCTGAAGTGTATGCTTTTTGAAATCTTTTATTGGCTTTTAATTGCTCTCAAACGAAGTTTGTAACAATTATATTCAATTATGTTAGTCCTGTCGGTCTTTTTTTCGTGTTGTGCGATTTTTTTGCTTAACAGATTTTTCGTTTGACTTTTCTTCCCCAAAAACGGGACAAACAGGTAGCGCCCAGCGGGCATTAAGTGCTCTTAGAACATTTCAGCTCTGTTTCAGCTCAAATTGTTTTGGAGACTTATACTTATGATGTGAAGGGTGGTTCTTAGAGGTTGAACCCCCCCAATAGCTGTGCGCCCCACCCATTTGTTGCCCCCCATCACTCCCACCCCCCCCCCCCCCCACGTTACTGCTTAGTTTCTAGTGGTAGTGGAATAGTTTCAACATTTTAACATCATCAATTTTAGGTTTTCAATAGCCGCGACGCGATAGCATAGCGGTTATTATTGGGGATATCGTGTTTTTTTTTAATTCGTCGTCTCCATCGATGATTCTTACGACCTGACTTCTTGGAATTGACTCTTTCGGTGACTTCTACTGCTTTGCAATTAAAATTTGTGTACGTGACGTCATTTTTGCTTTTAGGTCAATTGCTTGACTTACCTCACTCAAAAAATGACTTCCGAACTCCCTTATGGAACTTTAATTTTTGTCTACCTTTGCTAGTTAATAGTGTGCATCTAAGTAGTGCCAAAGTTTTATGCCCTCATTCTTGATTATTAGTCTTGAATTTTTGATTTAGAATATCGATTTTGAAAACCCTCTTTTAGGGCTTTTTCATTATAGACCGTATCTGTCATAAAACTGACAGTCCGAATATAAGCCAAAAAGTCTAGTGGTCTATTAAAGGACTGGTGGTTGATCTGTCTATCTTATTCCTTTAGTTTTTTCCATCCATGGAAGGCCACAAGCGTCTATCACGGCCATTTTCCGACAATATGCCGGCTGTTTAAAACGTGCCATTTTTTGGATTTTTTTCATCATTGACGTTTATCCAGAGGGACCAGAATATGGTTTGATAATAGTTTAATGAAAAGTTTTTAATTGCCATGCCATAGTCTTCATTGTTTCAATACAACAAGTTTTAGCAGTATTTTTTGCAATTTTTTGGGGTTTTTTTTGAAAATTTTTGACATTTTTTTTTGGGTTTCTCCAGCGTAAAAAGCCAATGAACCTCCTCGAGGGTTTGATCATAGGTTACTATATAGCTTCTAGATGTAACATAACAAATTGTTTCGTTTTTTGACAAAACTTTCAATTCTTCGTTTTTTAACCTTTATTGTCATTATTTTACTCATTTGTTTTTGACATTTATTGTCATTGTTTTACTCTTATTTATTCAAGTTTTTTTCAGAACCAGGGGCACGAAGACCTCCTTATATGTTTGGTAGTAAGTTACTGAAGATTTTTTAGAAACCATGGATTAATTTTCATTTTAATATCACAAATTTAAGCAGTTTTTTAAAGTAAATCTTGCATTTTTTTCAAATTTTTTCAAAATTTTTGTTTTTTTGTTAGGTTTCTCCAGCCCCAAAAACCAAGGAACCTCCTCAGGGGTTTGACAATGGGTTACTGTATAGTTTTTAGATGTAATCGATTGTCTAAAAAGCCTCAGGGGACAGAAAACCCCCGTTAGTGTTCGATAATATATTACTGGTAATTTTTTTTGCCATGGAGTAGTTCTCAACTTGTTAATATCGCAAATTTTAGCATTTTCTAATGAAACTTTTTTATTGTCCAGCCTCAAGAATTCTCCTCTTGGGTTTGAAAATAGATTTTTGCATAGTTTCTATATGTAATGGATGTTCTTCAAGATTTTTTAACACCACGAGTTTCAGCATTTTTGGACAAAATTTGCAATTTTTTTTGCCATATTTGTCATTATTCTGGTTTTTCCCGCCCCGGGGGGGGGGGGGGCAGAAAACCTCCTTTGGGTTTTGATAATAAGTTACTGGAAAATTTTTATCGGCCATTGAATAGTTTTCAATTTTTTAATATCACAAATTTTAGCAATTTTTTTGATAAAACTTATATTTTTTTCAAGTTTTTTTTAAATTTTTTTGTCATTCTTTAGGTTTCCCGATCCTCAAGAGCTACATAATCTCCTCAATGGTCCTTGCATAGTTTCGAAATGTAGTGGTATGTTTTTCAAGTTTTTAATATCACGAACTTTAGCAATTTTTTAAAAATTATCTGCAATTTTTTATGTTTTTTTTGTATCTTTTTGAGTTTTTTTGGCACCAGGGTCCTAGGGATATCCTCCAATGTTTGTTTATAAGCTGTCGCATTTTTTCTAGAGTTAATGGAATGGTTGTCAATATTTTAATGACTCCAGCTTTAGCAATTTTTTTATATAATTGTAATTTTTCTTTCAAATTTTTCGGAAAATAATTGTTTTCCAATTTTATGGATCTTTATGAACCAGTAAAGCTATTTAGAGCTTGAAATAGGGATACTGGTTGGTCTCTTGAGACAATGAAATGGTTTTGAAGATTTTAATACCTTAAATTTTAGCAAGATTTTTTTTAAATTTGCTAATGTTTTTGTCCTTTTCTGAGTTTAACGATCATTATTGGCCAACGAAAGTTTTCAAGTCCTGCAAATGGTTAATCAACAGAACTCTAGAGACAAAAGATGGGTTTGAAATTTTTTGTCACTTCGAAATCTGGAAACTTTTAAGTTTTGCGATTGTTTTTTCAATTTTTAAAATTTTCTATTTGATTTATTTAATAACAAGGTTAGAAAACTTAAAGTTGCGGAGTCGAATCAAGCTAAAGCTTTTCGCACTGAACCCTGGCTAGCTACTGACGAAGCCAACGGCTCGCTGGTCATTTGAGAGCAAGTCGCCCGACGTTAGTCGGTTATGTTCTCTTAATTTATGAAACTATGTCTTTTTGGTTTGTAATGATCATTTGGCTGGTGGTCAGATAGTAGAGTGGTTACTTGTTCATTCACTTCTTTGGGTTGTTTATCAGGACTTGTCCTGCGGGGTTTTTTTACTATTGGTTTGGCTTTACCCTAGTTCACGTCAGGTTCAATATTTTGGGTGAAATATCTGTCTTTTCGAGGCTAGTTTTACTCGTCTTCCATTCTGCTCAAAGTTCTTTAAACAACAGTTGCTCGAGAAATATAAAATGAAAAGAATCAGTGTCCAAAAACAAAATCAAAAGAAAAAAATAGGCTAAACCCATAATGACCAATTTTAAAAGCCAGCTACTTGAAACTATTTTCCTAAAGCTCTCAGTTAACATCTGTAATGCTATTTGGTATTGATACTAGCCCCTGTATCCTCTCATTATGCAACCGAATGAGTCTGAGTACAAAATGAAAATTTAATAATTCGAGCTTTAAAAATTATCTTTTTACAATCAATCTTAATCATTTTTTCTGTTCTTTGAACCAATCGCGTCATTTTCTGGCATTAGGCCGGTATGTTTTCGAGATATTTTCCGTTCTTTCGATCCTACTCGGTGTTATTAGAATCAATGGAACTATTTTACCGGCAATCTGCCGGGTCTGTTTTACATTTCACATTGAATAGTATTGGTGCGCGGTAGTTTTTTAAAGATCTGTTCGCACTTTTTTCGACCTTATTGTCAATGAGAAGTCCATTTCGTGTAGTGTTTTTAACCACGCTGGTGTAGTAATAGGAGCGACACGCCCGTAGTTTTAAGCCGAAACATTTATAAAAACTGCTTATAAAGTGAAGTGAAAAAAAGGTGTATCAACAAATTTTTGGTTTCAGAAAGGGGTTTTTTTCTCAGGTCCTAATGCGTTAGTTTTTCAAAGAGCGAAGTTCATTTGTTATTAGACTGGCAGTTATAAGCTTTAATTTTGGAAGCAAAATTCTGTACAATTAGGCAATTGTTACGCACTGATTTCTAAGTGTTCCTCATGGTGTTTTCTGAGGTTAATAATAGCAGTAAATAATGTGATTAATTGTCATTTTTCAAGGACTTATTTTGGTGTTTCACAGTGCGATTTTTAGCGGATATATTTTGAATAAACTTAGCTAGTAATAGCCTTTTATTGAGCGGTTCGGATGCGCGATATATCCACTAGTTGCCTTGGGTTTTAGAGCTTTATTTAGCCATACTATAACTCTAATGTAGCCTGTTTTAACTCATTAATTTTAGGAAGAATTTCCAGTTCAATCTTTAATTAATAAATCAGAAAATAAAGCCAAAGTTTTCAATGATTGAATAAGAAGTTTGAGTTTTTGCTGAGTTTTATTAGCAACTGATAGTCAGGCTGTTTCTCCGGTGTTCTGCTGATAGTGGGTTCCGCAGGACTGTGCCTTGAGTTGTATTGGTCCTTCGCAAATATTTACTGATTTTCAAGTTGGGCAATTTCCGGCTTTTGTACGTCTCTTGATGTTTGTTAAGTACATATACAATTTCCGTATTAGCACCTACTTTATCAGAATAATTACTTCACCAAGTACATAATCTCTCATGAAGTTTTTTACTGATTATGTGAATTTATCTTCAAGAAACTCAAAAAAGTAAATATTGAGGCTTTTAGGCACTTGACATGTTTGCTATTAAACTGTCACTCTGCGGTTGTTTTTCGTAAACATAAACAAATTAGAGGTTACAGGTCTAGATGGAAATACTGGCTATATATGGCCTTGAAACTAAATGAATATTAATTAATATAAAGCACTTAATTATGGATATTTTAAGGAATATCATCACGTAACTATGAGGGACGAAATAGGGGCGTGACACTACCGGACTTTATGAAATTTTTCCATGAAAATTTTGGGAAAGAACTGGGGTTTTACAATTTTTCTATAAAGATATAATCTGCACGAGTATAATGATATACACATATTTTTGTTGGAGCCACCCAATATATGTTTTCTTAGAAAAGAGTTTTGGAACGAAAGCATTTAAGTTAAAGACAATTATTGAAGTTAAGAGAAATAAAGTTGTTGAGATAAATTGAGATAAAGATTAAAGTGAGGAAAGTTAAGACAAGATTAGGAGCTTTGAAGGAACATTAAAGATGTGAAAGTGCGCTAATTTCAGAGTAAAGAGTGGGAACATAGTTAAAGTTAAGGTTAAGAGAATAACGGGAATTAGCGCTGGAAATAATCATGGTTATTTCTTTGAATAATGGCTCTAAACTTTTAGAAGGAGGATAAGAAGGATGCTGGTTAAATGAAGGATTTAAAGCACTGGTTAATTTCTGGAAGTGAACAGTTATTTCGAGTATATAAAGCACTGATTAGTTAAGCTTATTTAGGGAAGGGGTACTTAATTTGTTATGAGAATAATACTTGTTGAACTATTTAAGACTTTCATGAATTTAAAGCATACTCTCCTCTCGGGATTGAGCTTGGTTGTCCAGTTCATCGTCTGTGTTAAATCGGTCCATGGTGTTGAGTGACATGGTAGAAGTTGCAGGCATGGAATTTCGTCGTTGTCGTTTGAGGGTTCAAGTTCTTCTGGGGAGATGACTGTTGGCGGATGCTTGAGTTGTTTGGCGAGAGTAGTGACTACTTCTGCTTTCAGATGTTTTGGTACGGAAACTACTGGGTTAAGCGGTACATTTGTTCCGTTAAGCTTCATGAAATTTGGTACCATCTAGTGATTCTGTTGATAACTTTCGATTCGAGTAAATAAATTCTGTTTTAACTTTCTTTAATAAATCTAGATTTGCTTCAGTGCTTGATTCATACTTCGGAAGTTCGTTTATGTTCGGAACTGAGTCAATTAAATGTGCAAGTGGATCTGGTAATTTTACATTAATTCTCGTTGCTGGAAGCTACTGACAGCTTTGTAAATCAGCTCGAATTTTAATGTGGTCACTGAACATTGTATCTCCACATTTTAATGTGATTAAACAGATGTTACAACCTTTATGAGGAACATTGGTGTGGCGGCCATTTTCATCCGTACCAATCTCACTAAGGGTATAATCACTTGAAGCTGATGTTAGGAGCCAAATTCCGTATCCAAGGTTCTGTGCTCGTTCAGGGTTGGGTAACACAACCTTCTCTGTGTCACATACTTTCAATGCTGAGATTGAGTGGTGAAACTTGAGGGTTGCTAGACACGAGGAGAATCCAAGGCGGGTTTCCATTGTCTCATGACAGATTCGGTATCGTGGCGATCCAAGACAATTGTCATACTGAGCTTTCGTCAGTACTGTAGTTTCCATTTGTCCTTCTGAGATTGCTAAGTACTCTCCCTCTATCACGCATCGTAAGGCATCTACAGAGTCCTTCTGAGGCATAGGGAGTACAATTGCACGATAAACTTCAAACACTGTCTGGCTAGAGGCTAGGGGAATGGCTAGTGTCAGTAAAAGTCCGTCTTCAACTGTCGATATCTCTTGTACTAATTTCGCATCATAGTACGAAAGTATGTCAGTCATGGGTATTGCCAAAGTTAGACGATCTCGTGCGTTCTTTTGGCTATCATGGACTGCATCAAGGATCTTAATTAAAGATTTTCGAGGTACTAAAGAGATTGGAAGGCGTTTGTCAAGTAAAGTAGGTATAGCATTGATAACATTAATTCGGAAAGAATATAAAGCTGCTCTGTAACTTTTGATATCTGCATAAAGGGTAAGAAGTAATGAGGCTGCTGTGTCAAAGTTAAAGTAACATTTTCGTATTTCAATAATAACAACTATGTTTCAGGACAATCTTCTGCTGATGTGGCTCTTCTAAGTGTTTCAACTGGTTCTATTTGGTCTTCCGGTGTTTATTTGTTCATTGATGTACGTTACTCGGGCTTTTAGTTCTAGCTTTCTCAATATGGCACTTGTTTATGTGATGTTTATTCATTTCAGGTGTACTCTACTTTTGGGTCATGTGTGTTGATGTGTGTATTTATTGATATTACTACTAAATATGGTGTTTAAACATGTTGAAGTGTGGTTATTTGGTTGAATGGTGGGTGTGTGATGATGGGGATAGTGGTTGGTGGGGTCGAATTGTGCAGTGTTTACATTTTTTTTCGAGTTTTTCAGATTATTTTGCCCACAATATTGCACCATGTGCTTTAATATCACTGTTTCTGCCCTAACTATTGGATGTTGTGCGAATGGGACCAGGTTTGTTGGAAGGAACGCTGTTCACTGGTCAAGATTGATTAATCCAAATTGTAATATGACAGCAGTAGATAATATAGTTATCGACAAGGGGAGTGGTGGTGGGACTGAGTGGTGGATTATTATTATATTAGTATTCTTTTTATTATTATCATTAGTATCTGTGTTGTTGGGAGTGTGGGCAAATCGAAGGAGGAGAAGGGGGGAAGTGAAAAGATCAGAGGAAGCTGTCGGGGAAGATTCAGTGTGACTTATTATGTATTTGTATTATATTTATTTATATTAATTGTTGTAATATTGTGTAATATTAATATTAATATGACTGCATAGGGACTATTGGAACTGACTTTATTATTGTAGTTGTAGGTGTAATATTGACTGGTGCTACTAATATACTTCTCACGTGGTGCTAGTAATATGGTAGTAATTAGTAGATGTCAAACTTGTTTTGTGAGGGAATAAGGACGTAAGTAGGGGATAAAAGGAAGAATATTGAGGTAAAAGAATGAGTAAATGTTAGTGAAGGGTGTAATTGTGTGTTAAGAGCGGTGTTGTGTGTTTTGAGGCATGTGTTATTAGCGATTAGTGATCGTAGTGGCATGGTATTTAAACGTCCTTGGCATTTATTGCATAATTTGTTCTGTTTGTGTGTTTTCATTCCTGTGATTGTTCATTTTTGACTTAACACTTTAACTTTCTGCTTGCTTAATAACTAGTTTGGCTCAATTTTTGAATTTTCAGATAGTTATTGCTAGTCTTGGATGTTGCCCAGTATGAGGATTTTCTGACTTTTTTGCGAAGCAAGTCGTTGTCTCAATCGGAATGGATGTATCCATCATTTGTTCGGACATCTGAGGAGCGACGAGCTTATCGGGACAAAGCGGAGCATATGGTACTGGGAACAAAGAATGTGGGGACTTCAGAGTTGGCTGTAAATCGGGAGGTGTTGATGTATAAGGTGGAAGTGAAGGTGGGCAGCGAAATGCAAGTTCAGGAGAAGGAAATTCCAACTCAGCACATGGTGTCTCAGGAGTTGGCTTCGCTTCATGTCGGGTTCAGTGCTTCTGCAAAGAACATTACTCGTGTGAGGTCACAAGTCGATCGCCTGAAAGCTGCTGGGTTCTTCTTTCCACGGCCGATTTGGGGATTGCAGGCCGCTGTTAAGAGGTAATTGCATATGTTTATAATATTTATTTATATTTTTATTTGGATTTCTTTAATTTGTTACATGTATTATTAATTGTGAAGTGATGTGTGCTTATTGTTTAGAGCTAGTCGTGAGTGTGTGCCATGTTTCGTGAAGAAGATGCACGGCAAAGAGGTGCATTGCACTTTTCCGTGCAAATCTTCGTGCAAACTTGTGTGCAGAATTGGGGTACGAGTTTTACAATGACATTTATGCTGAGTATGTGGACGTAGTGTCATTTAAAACTCCAAAGTTGCTTGGTGTGGCTGGTGTGAGGGCCGAAGTTGGTGGTCTGTGTGCTCTCAGTGCTCTGTACTACACTTTAACTCGTCGGAAGTCAGGTATTTGTTGTATTTTATCGCAATTTTCAGGAAGTTTTAGGGCTTTAATTCACCTTGAATTGGTTTATTACAGACAAGAAGGTTCCCAAGCATAATGTTCGTGCTCTACACTTGGCTATTGTGGCCAAGATGCGTTCGCCTGGGTTCTCTGAACTTGTGAAAGAGCAGTTAGGGTACTTTGTGTCAGGGTATGAGATTGCTGAGAGTGAAGATAATGGATCGTTGGCCGAGTTCTGGGTAAATTATACCTTCAATACGTGGTAATTCTGGTACATGCATCAGTAGGTAGACGTTATCTGAGGTTTTGCTGTTTAGTTTGTCGGTATGGCTTATTTCCTTGGATGCAATGTCAATATCTATTGGCAGTATACTGAGGAAATGGGGGGCGGCTGGATGTGTTACAGGCATTCGATCAATGCTAAATCCACCGCTCCTGCTGCACTGATCCAGTGCATCGGGAAGTTCATCGACAATGAGTATCGGTACCATTATGAGCCAATCGTAGACTTTCCAAAGTGAGTATTTAACTGTTTTTGTGAAGATTTATCGTGTTTTTCATGTAATTTTGAGGCTTTTTGTTCATTATAATAACATTTAAACAAGTTGGACGATGCTGAGTGGTACGTGACTCGTTCTACTAGGACAAGGGGTCAGTCCGGTCAGAGTACTAGTGATGGTGGTACCGTAGCTGAGGATAGCGCCGATGAGAAATGACTAGTGTCGGTGCAATTGTATTCATCATGTAGTTTAGTTTCATCTATAGGTGAGCTTTTACTTATTATTTGGCAATTGTAGCTTTGATAGTTGGTTTTTACTATTGGAACTAGGAGCTGTGGTGTGTATGAGCATGTGGTAGCATTTTAATTGCGGTGTGTGACTTTATGATGACATATTTGTGAAAGTGCAAGAATTATGATATAATGACTTTTTTCGTTTTTGAGCATTGACTTTACTTTAGTTGTGAAATACTCGTTATAAACTGGTTCTAATGGTTCTAGGTACTTGTCCTGTTTGTTAGCAGCGTTTGTGTGTAATTTGAACTGGTTTAGAAGGGTATTTGGTACTAATTTTCACATTTATTTTTTTCGTAATTTTTGCCATTTTTCCGCATCGGGGCTGGTGTTACATATGTGAATTTTTCAATTTTTATTAAACTTTGGGCAAATTTTTTGGCTTAGCCCACTCAGTAGACATCGGTGGGCAATAACTGTGCTATAAATTCAGGTTTTTGGGCACTGTTTGTTCAACTTTTTCACTAATGTATGAAAAATGCGAAAAATTGAGGGCTCCAGCGGCACTCAATTTTTAAATTGCTCCAATCGGGCTCAAAATTGGTAGGTCGCTTCAGGGGCTCAAAAAACGCTGCAGCGCAAAAATTTGGCGCAATTTGAGCTTTTTTCGCAAAGTTATGACTGTTTTCGTGATCTGAACCTGGCTATTTTTGAATCATGAAATTTCTGTCTGAATAAGTCGTCACTGTTCATACATTGTTGTATTGAATGGTTAAAATGGTACTGTCTGTGCTTGGTACTAATGTATATTACTGAATTATAGGGTTTGAAGCTAATTATCGGGTCAGAACATTGATTTTTACGTCCAAAATGCTAATTTTTAGGCGTGATTTTTCCACTAATTGAGCTTCTTCGAGACATGTGTCAGTCTGGTAATTCTCTAATGGCCTAAATCAGGTGCTAACTGTTAGTACTGATATCTGTGGTTATCAGGGGTAGCATTGGTAGCTTTGAAGTTGAATAACTTGTGTTTTGTGCCGGTTTTTCTGTGAAATTTACTAGATTTTTACTTGTGAAGCATCATGTTTTGTGCATAAGTTGACATAGATTGGAGATAATTGATTTTTGACAGTAGTTGTGGGTCATACTAGTGAGTACTATGTTGGTAGCAGCTATTGGTGCAGTTTGGTGCATGATTTGACTTTATTATGTGGAGTTTTTCACTTTAGAATTTTGGGCTAAATTTGATCAAATATGTGCAATTTTCAATTTTTTCACTCTTTTCAACATTTATGAACTTCTGTGCGATTGCATGGGTTTATTAGGCTTGGACGACTACTAGGGAGACTGAATATTGGATATGGGCTCATATTTCGGCTATTTGATACTTTTTTTCTGGTATAAATCTAGCTCTATTTTGGCGAATTTGAGAAGTCTGGTAGGCTTCAGTTTTTTTACTATTATTTCAACATTTTACTTAACAATTTCCAATATCTTTGATATGGGTGTGTAGAGCTTGAGCATGCGGATGTTTTAAGCTAATAATATCGGGTTTTCGATCAATATTTCGGATTTTATGAACTTGTTCGTAAATTTTCAAAAAGTCTCCAAAATTGAGGGGCCCAGCGTCACTCAATTTTTAAAATGCTTCGATTAAGCTCAAAATTGGTGAATCGATTTATCGGCTCAAAAACCCTGCAGCGCAAAAATTTGGGCAGTTTCGACTATTTTTTCACTAGTTATTACATTTTTGCTGCAGTGAACCTGGGTTTTTTGAAAAGGCTCAGATAGGGGATAGGTTATTGGCTATGAGGCTATGAAAAACTTGTTCAAAATGGTTGATATTGCTATGGTTGGATTGCTCATGAGTAGGGCTAACTGAATTAACAATAAAATTGGGCATGTTCAGGTATTAAGATGCATTTTTGATCACTTTTGTTGGAAATTACACTTGAATTTTTGTGATGTTTGTTATTTTGGCAGTCTTTTCTCAGCTTTTATTGGCACTAGGGGGCTGGGAGTGCATATTCTGAGAGCTATAGATGTGGGCGTGCTGGTGGTATGGTTAATTGCTGTCAGAAGTTAATAATTTTGTCTCTAGTGGGAAATAACTGAATTTTTTCTGACAAAATTGTGGCAATTTCAGAGCTTATTTGGGTTTAAGTCTTCATGGTTGATACTGGGATGAGCTGGGACTGGTTTTTATGGTACTACAAGGCTAGTGGGGGGTTGCACTAGGGTTGTAGGGGTATAGGTGGCTTTTATCGGGTCAGGTGGAGAATAGAATGACAAAATTTTTGAAGCAGTGAATTGAAGCAGAATCGCAATTTTCGTTTTTTCGTCATTTTTCAACATATACTTGGCAATATTGGGTTTTTATGGTTGTTTGAGGTTGTACCATGCAGGTGGCTGCTGGGAGTAGTTGCTGGAGGCATTTGGGACAATTTTTGACATATTTATGGGATATAATTTACACTAAATTTTTATCAATTTTAACGCATTTTGGTAGGGTTCGGCATTTTTGTCATAACTCAACTTTTGTTGATTTTTGACGGGATTTTTGGGTACTGGGATGTCAAGCGTGAGCAGTAGGATGGTCTAGGGCTATAAAATGGGTCAATTGGGGTTTTTTGTGGGAGTTATCATTGAATTCGAGCGGATTCGAAAAGTGTCGAAAATTGAGGGCTCCAGCGTCACTCAATTTTTAAAGTTCTCCAAATCGCTTCAAAACTTGCATGTCGGTTCCTCGGCTTGAAAAATGCTGCAGTGCAAAAATTTGAGATGATCGGGACCTTTTTCACAATTTTATGACTTTTTTCCTGAAGTGAACCTAGGATTTTCGGAATGGTCAATTTTTGGTGCTTAGAACGAGTCGAATGGGGTCAATAATAGCTAGAATTGCTTCTACTGGATAAGGGTTTTTCAGAACAATAGGTTAATCCAGGTTCAGACAAGTAGTTCTGGAGATATAACAAAATAACTAGGATTTGAGGTCAAAATTTTTCGAATTTTTGGCGATTTTTGGACTTTAGGGCTAAGTTGCTCAGGCTTGTTGGGCTTTTGGGGCAAATGAAGGGTACTGCTAGACTGTAATGGGTCTGTACATGCTAATGGATATAGATGGTTATGGGTAGAGGGTCCAAGACTTGACATATAAGCTCAAAAATGATGTTAAAATCCAATTTATCATAGCCACTGGCGAGTTTTGGAAGACTTAAAAGTGAAATTCCTGCATCTATTACGATTTCTCTCAGTTCATAGAGACTTGCTAATACGGATTCGTATGTGGGTTTGTGGTAGTATCTAAATTTGGTAACTTAACTGAAGATATAACGTCCAGAAATTGGGTCGAAGTAAGTTAAAACTGAGCCAATATCAGGTGGATATCTAAGTCTAATTGCACTTGGGGCTGCTGGGTACCAGCTTTTGATTTGTCGGGCTAATCCCTTTGCCATTGCAATGTCTGCTGATATACAGTATGCAAAAGAGTGTGGAGAGTATAAGATATCTGTTGGTGAACTTAGATATGTTGCATTTATTTCTTGACTAAAATGATTTAAGTTTTGATTTGAAGAGCCTGGTGAAGAGTTTTTTGTTTGAGATCTGGTTACTGGTTTGTTTACTGAACTGCTGGGCTTTTTCCCTGAATATTTTGCTATACTTGCTCTAAATTGATCTAGTTTTGTCTCTCTACTTGGTGTATTTGACTGTTTTGCTGCTTGTGCTGATGCTTTTATTGCTTCGCGTTTTTCTTGTTCCAGTCTGGCACGTGCGTTTTTTGGTCTAGGACTGCCTGATCTTCTAACTTGGTTGGTTAGGTAAGGGTTTGTTCTATCTTCTTCATGCAACATTATTTCTCTATCGCATTTAAATCCGCGTACATTTTTTCGCTGTTGGTAGTCTAGTGCTTTGAATGCACTTTTCTCTGGTTTTCGTTTAGGATTATAAGGTCGCGCTCTTATTTTTCTGTCAGTTAACGCAAATTGTTCTTCTCGTGTTTCTGGAGGGGACTCAACATCTAATGGTACTATTGCTGGCTGAGGTTGCTGGAGTGGTGAAAACATTTCATCATCTGATGAGGATGATACTAGAGGAACACTATTTTCTGGTTCTTGCTGTCGAATTTCATCAGCAATTAGTGGATCAACCGGTATTCTTGCTATTTGATCAGCATCTAGGTTCAGGTCAGCTAGGTTTTCGTCTGAACTACTACTTTCTTCAAATAAATAAGGAATTGCTTCATCTGAGCTTGAAGAATCAAATACTGGAAAATGGACTGGGGCAGTTCGTGGTCTAACTGCTGGTGCTACTACCCTTAGTGGGGCCGGTGGTGCTGCTGGTGGTGCTGCTACTGCTGGTCCTGCTAAGGGTCCACCTAGTGGAACATTTATGGTCACTTTTACTGGGTCCTGTTTCACTTTTGTAGCTTGTTTTATCTCCTTTTCTTGTTCGTTTATCAATTCCGGGATATGTTTATCGAATAGATCTGGTTCCATGTGTTGTTTTCTAGGTGGATCAGGTTGAAATTTTCTAGGGTTGATGATCTGGAGGTCTTCAGGAGTTTCACTTGGTTTATTGGTTTCAATCTGATTCGATGAACACATTGGGTGTAATTCGTATTTACCTTTCGAATGATGTAATTAGAGTCAGTAAGGGCTTTTTCCACTTTATATAGCGGTAGCCATTTCTGAACTTGGGAAGCTATTACTGTCGATTGCTCTAATAGTTAAGGATTCAATTGTAAACAGAATGATTTTTCCGGAATCGGTTTTGCTGAAGCTTTTTGATCATAATACTTTTTGTACTTCAGGTAAGCAGTCGTCAGTTTTTCTTTGTTTTCCCCGAACTTTTGCATCATGGCATCTTGCAGTTCATTTACAAAATCCGAATTTACTGCTACGGCATCCATTACTTTTCTGGAGAACCTAATGTCGAGGGGCTTTATGGGTTCTCTGCCATGGAATAAAGTTGAAGGACAACAATTTGTCGCTGAATGATATGAAGTATTATGAATAAAAGTTGCAAGAGGAACATATTTGTGCCAGTCTTTCCATTGTTCCTCAGTATTGAGTTTCAATATTCGTTTTAGTGGTCCATGAGATCGTTCTACTGCTCCAATAGTTTGAGGGTGCTTTAGTGAGGCGTGCTTCAACTTTACTTCTAATAAACTTGCTAATTCTGACATTAATTCTGAAGTAAAATTTGTTCCTAAGTCACTAAGTATCGTTTGAGGAATGTAGCTGTGCTGGAAGAACACCTTTACTAGTTCTCGGGCTACTGTGTCAGCGTAGCCATTCGTTGATGGAACTGCGAATAGGTACTTTGTGAAAACATCTATTCCACTCAGGACATACTTATATTGTGATGACTTTAGGGGGCCTACTAAGTCAATTTGTAGCATATCTCCTGGATATGATTGTAGAGAACTGACTGGTTATAACTTTGGTGTGATGTGGCTTTTTGGTACTCTGTTAAGTTGAAGACAAGTGAGGCAGTTTTTGATGAAACTAGTGAAATGTTCGGTGAAACCTGGGTAATAGAATCGTTTTCTAAATTCCTGAATTGTTGCTTTGATGCCTAAGTGACCTGCTGTTTGTGAATTATGGAGCCTATATATAGTCTCTTTCCACAAATGCTTAAGTACACAGAATTGTTTATGAAGTACTTTTCCAGTATCATCATAAAAATTCCGGTATAAGACATTCCCTTCAAGAACTAATCTGTTTTAAGTGTTTGTGATACTTTTTTAAATTTGTTGTAGCATACTTTAGGTCTGGTTTTTGATTATTTTGTTGAATCCAATTTATTACTGTTCTGATGTCTGTATCTTTTTGCTGCTCTTCTGCTAAGTTAAGGCTATTTAAATTATCTGTAAGGTCTGGGAACTCATCTAATGGATTTGGGTACTCAATTAAATTTATTTCTGTTTTTCTTTTTAGTTTAAATAGCCCTTGAATTTCTGTTACTGGTAAGTTACTTTGACGTTTTTTGTAGTCTTCATAATATCCAAGCTTTTTAAGTACATCAAGTTCATTGTTATTAATTTCATTACTAAAGTTTTCAGTATCAAATAATACGTTCAGTTCAACATCAGGATTTTGTGCTTCTGTATCAATTTCTTTTTCTCTGACTGGAATTCTCTGTTAATTTTAAAGACATTGTTGCTGTTTTATCGTTCTCCATTCTGGAGAGAAAATCTGCTGCGTAATTAGCGCGTCCAGGAATATGAGCAATTACTATATTAAAGGCGAGTATTCTGTCTAAACAATTCCAAAGAGATGGCGGTATTACTTTTGACTGGAAGAATTGTGTGAGGCTTTTGTTGTCAGTGAGTATAATTACTTGTTTACTTGATCCCCAATTGTAGTGCGAAAAGTAGTCCAGCGCGTAGTACAAAGCTAGGAATTCTTTGTAGTAAATTGAGAACTTCAATTGCGTTGCATTAAACAAATGCGATCCAAACGATACGGGAGCGTATGTTTTCTTTTCTTTCTTTCCAGTTTCATTTACGTAGTCTTCCACCATTAGTACAAAACCTGCACCGTGGTTACTAGCGTCACAAAGAATTACATACTGTAGGCCTGGTTTTGGCAATCGCAATGTTACATTTGTTGCTTCCATTAGATCTTTCTTTATTACTTCTAATGCTTTTACATGTTCTTCGGTAGTTTCTATCACTGCAGCCTTCTTCAGGAGCTTGTAAAACAACATTAGTTTCTCAACTAGTTTAGGTATGTAATTACGGAAGAATTGAGTGAAGCCGATTAAACGCTTTACTTGTTTTGTCGTTTTTGGCATTTTGAATTTATCAAGAAATTTCATTATTTTTGCTTTTTCTGGTGATATTCCTTCTGCACTGATGTTATTTCCAAGGAATTTCATTGTATCTGTTGCTATTTCACGCTTTTCGGGCGACAGTTTCAGACCGGATTGACGTATACAGATAAATATTTCTCGCAAAGAGGGTACCAATTGTTCAAAATTTGTTACTGCATTTCCGATATCATCCATAAACTGGGTAAAATTTCCTGAAGCTAAGCATGGGTCCAAGTAATGTCTAATAAAGGAACTAAATCCTGTTACTGACTTATTCAATCCTTGTGCAAGACATTTATAGGCATAGGTTTGTGAACAATTTTTTCCCGGCAAAGTAATTTATTGCGTCACTCATGTTCGAAATCGGGAAATTCTTATTCACGTAGTCGTTTTTCAGCAAATGGTTTACTTTTCTCAAGTCAATTAATAGTCTAAGTCTTCGTGAATTTTTCCGTTGAGCGAAAAGCGGACTACTATATCTTGATTTTGTTATCAGTCCGTAGTAATGCATTAGTGCGAGCTCTACTAGTAACTCATTTCTCAAATGGACAGGCGTTGGAGGGCCTTGTTCGTAAATTGGTATGCTTCTTTCTGGAGTTAACTTTATCTTTAAATCTGTATTATATCCAACATCAAATCTGTGTTTCGCAAAGATATCACTGAATTCAACTAGTAGTTCACCTACTACTGCTTTTTGCTCATTATTGAGGGCCGATTTTCCCACGGAAATTCGCTCAAAAAGGTTATTTTGTCCTGATGGTTACCCTTTGGATCTAATTTCTCCATTTCTTGCAGTTTTAGCAGTTGCTCAAAGATTTCTCTCTGCAAGGGCGACAAATTTGTCGGATCTGGGCACGTTTCAGGCGTTGGGAACCACAATTTTTCATATTCCGGGGCCAGCTTTGCTGGTTGGGCCTTTCTTTTTGGCGTATCTGTGACTTGAATTAATTGATTTATTTAAATAATTTTCACTCATTTTTGCTACATTTATTAATTGAGGATCTACTTCTAACAACTTTTCTGCTTGATCAGACGTTAAGAACGAGAATTTGGCTATTTCTTCGCCTTTATTTATGGTAATTGGGTGATCAGTAATGTTCAAAACATAGATATAAAGGATATTATTTTCAGCAACTTTACTTATAGAGGACGTTAATATTACTTCGCTGTCTTTTTCAAAGATTTCGTTTGGAATTATTACTCCAGAGGTCAGTGAATGATTCTAGTTTATCTTAAAGCTTGCATTCTAATACTGCTTGTTGATTTGGTTGTAAGACTTGCTTTTTCTGTGTATAAACTCCAAATTTTTTACGTTTTACAACTCTTCTGGGTTGCTTTTCTGGCTTTATTTCATTTATTTGTAGAGTTTGGTCAGGGAATTTAATATAACTTTGTCCTGGGCAGATGCTAACTTTATGTTTAACGAAGAATGGGTTACCTAAAATTTCAGGAGTTGTGACAATTAAAACAAGGAAATCTTCTGTAAATGTTTGTGTGCCCAATTTAAATGTAACTTTAATTGCTTTATCAATTTTGACTATATTTCCGTTTGCCATTTTTACTTTATCTAGATCAGGCTTTTCTATTTCTGTTATTGAATTGATATTTGTATTAATAAGCTCCTTGTAAAACTCGCGACTTATCACGTTGGCAAATGCTCCTGTATCGATTAGTGCGCGTCTATCTAATTCTCCATTAAATTTAACTTTAACATAGGATAATGTTCTGCCTAAAAGTGGGACAATACTGAATAATTGCTGAACATGTGTTACTGGCTTTGGTGCGGATTGAGGTACTTGTGTTGGGAGTTGCACAGATTTATTCACTTTACATTTATTATTATTATTTTTGCGTTTTCTACGCTTTTTGTTACTTTTATAAATTGGTTCTATTACTTTATCTAAACTAGGACTAGACGTGCTTTCGTTATAATGATTAACTGAGTTTTTATAATTTTTAATTGGTTTTTTAAAGTTGGGTGGCTTTATTAGTTTTTTGTTGATTAAATGGAAAATTCATACCTCTCATATTTCTATTTTGAGGAATACTTGCACGATTAAACTGGTTTGCTTGTTGACTACCATATCGGTTTTGTGCTGGCACTGGGCTATCATAAACTATTCCCTGTCTAAGAAGATTTTGAGGGGTATTTTTTGTTGGGAACCGATGAACTGATCTATTAACATAAGCTGGGTGAACAAATGGGGGGCTATCTGAAGGTTCAGTCCAATAATTCCGAGTTTGTGGCTGTTCATTATAATGTTATGGTCTAGGAGCGTTAAATTATGGTCTAAACTCTCGGTAATTATTAGCAGGGGGGGGCGTACTGTTGCTGGGGCCGATGGTTTTGCTGAATTGGACGATAATTAGACTGATATTGGGGGTAATTTGGCCGATAATTTTGATATTGAGGGCGGAAATTTTGTCTATAACTTTGTCTGTAGACTTGTTGAGGGTAATGTGGTGTGAAAATGTTTACTGGGCCTTGTTCTGGTGGATCATTTTTAGTTGCCGTTCTCTGTTCAAGTTTCTGCTCAAGTTCTTTTTGATTTATGAAATAACAGTTATTGCTTTTAGCATTTTATCTGTGTTTGATTCGGTTATTTCATTAAATCCATCGTCAAAGTACTCTTATCTGTTACACATCTCCCTAATTGCAATTTGTTGGCTAGCTAAGGTGCATAATTGATCAATTGTATCAGTATCTGGCCTTTCTAAGAGCTTAGGCTTAAGCCAATTTGGCATGGACTTAGAAGCGCTTTATTTGTTCGTTTTTTCTGTTTTCTGACATCTGAAGGGCAGAATCTCTTGCTGCCGTCTCTCTTTCGAATCTACGAGCTTCTGGGTCGCCTGCTCCTGCTGGTGCTACTACTATTTCAGTTGCTGGATATGCTTAATTGGCTTCAGTTCTTAACTTTACTAAGAAATTTTTAACTGTGTCCGTTTTTGGATTAAACTTTTGGTTCTCTAACTTTATGATTCTGATCTCTCTCAAGTCATCCTGCGTGAATCTATTTCTTAGAGTTGTTAAACTGTCTGCGAAAACTAGTCTGGCAGCCTCTGGTAGGGTTAAGAAGTATCGTAAGGCGTCTCCTTTTAAATGTAACTGTAAAAAGTTCGCCTGTTGCGCGTTTGCGATTGCTGCTACTCCGATTGCACCTGTTATTAGTTGTTCAAACTCGTTGAAATTGTCCGTTTCTGATCCAGAAAAAGGCGTAATGTTGATCTGCGCGTGTGCCATTTTGCTTTTTACCCGATTAGATTATATACTTTTCGTTCAATCAGTCTTACTTTCGTTCTAAAGTATTAAATAGCACACTCAACTTAATGGAGATATTCAGGGGTTTTAAGAGATAAAAACAGTTAAGTGAATAGCACAAGAATATCAGAAAAGAAACTACTGAAACCATTCGTTCAGAAAATAATAAAGATGGGCTTCTTATAAACCCCTTCCTAAAGCTCCGGTCGAATCGTCAGACTTATATCGTTGAAGCCGTATGGGCCGCCGAAGTCTCACCTCTAAAGAGTGCCCCTTAGTCTAGGAAAATTCGTGGGACCACTACCGCACAGGCCTTTTGGAAGCTGCACTCAGATAGGCAACAGCATAATGACCGAAGTCACTGTTTGATTCATTAACCTCCGGAGCTGGGCGGGGAAATAAAATATAATTGTTTTTTATTTTTGTTTAAACTTTTGTTTTGCCCTCTTTTAATTAATGTTTAAGTAATGGTTTCAGTAATTTAGCTTATTCTGATGTTATCTGATAATCAGTAATGATGTTGTCAAGGTTAATATCTCTATCAGATTGAAGTTTGTTACGAATAAGGCCAAATTTGCGAACTTTTTGATTTAGACTTTTTGCTGTCCGATAAATTGCAACACGTTTATCATCTTTATCTAGCACATAAATAACGATAGATTTATAAAGAGAAGAGGAGAAAGCGCTTACTATCTGAGCTTGTGTTTTACTATTGTTTTGTGTGTAGTTAATGTTATTTCCTTCGATATGTTCAACAAAATTGGGGGAAGCGCGGCAATTATTAATAGCGGGGAGAATTTGTTCTTTATAAATTGACATAAATAAAGCACCAAAATTAATTTTACAAATTCATTTAATCACAATATCCTCGTTTGCAAATACCCTGTGTTGTTTTTGTCCGTTGTGGCAGCTGTGGTTGAGTTTGTTCCAGTTATTATCCACTCAAACTTTTGAATTGTTGTTACACTTAGTCCACAAAGACACAAACACAGTTTCCACCCATTCTTTCCTTTGTTACTGCTTTCTGCATTATCGTCTTGCTCGGAAAAGAAGTGCTGGATGCTGGTCTGGATGATTGGGTTCTCTTAAGGTAATGGAGAAAAAGCAAAAGAAGAAAATGTCGGAAGAAAGAAGGAAAAAGTCGAATTTATCAAAGAATTATTCAGAATTTCGGTCCGTTAAACTGGGAAACAGTTAATAACTCCTGTCACCATGTTACGCACTGATTTCTAAGTGTTCCTCATGGTGTTTTCTGAGGTTAATAATAGCAGTAAATAATGTGATTAATTGTCATTTTTCAAGGACTTATTTTGGTGTTTCACAGTGCGAATTTTAGCGGATATATTTTGAATAAACTTAGCTAGTAATAGCCTTTTATTGAGCGGTTCGGATGCGCGATATATCCACTAGTTGCCTTGGGTTTTAGAGCTTTATTTAGCCATACTATAACTCTAATGTAGCCTGTTTTAACTCATTAATTTTAGGAAGAATTTCCAGTTCAATCTTTAATTAATAAATCAGAAAATAAAGCCAAAGTTTTCAATGATTGAATAAGAAGTTTGAGTTTTTGCTGAGTTTTATTAGCAACTGATAGTCAGGCTGTTTCTCCGGTGTTCTGCTGATAGTGGGTTCCGCAGGACTGTGCCTTGAGTTGTATTGGTCCTTCGCAAATATTTACTGATTTTCAAGTTGGGCAATTTCCGGCTTTTGTACGTCTCTTGATGTTTGTTAAGTACATATACAATTTCCGTATTAGCACCTACTTTATCAGAATAATTACTTCACCAAGTACATAATCTCTCACGAAGTTTTTTACTGATTATGTGAATTTATCTTCAAGAAACTCAAAAAAGTAAATATTGAGGCTTTTAGGCACTTGATATGTTTGCTATTAAACTGTCACTCTGCGGTTGTTTTTCGTAAACATAAACAAATTAGAGGTTACAGGTCTAGATGGAAATACTGGCTATATATGGCCTTGAAACTAAATGAATATTAATTAATATAAAGCACTTAATTATGGATATTTTAAGGAATATCATCACGTAACTATGAGGGACGAAATAGGGGCGTGACAGCAATGTATCTGAATCTCCTTACCAGAATAGAGCACTTTCTAACACAAAAGGATGTCATGTTGTTGCTCTTTTGTCCTTTTTTTGCTTCAATCCCAATGAATTTCAAGGATGTCGACGCTGGCTATTTTCCTGCAATCGTCGTAATAGAGGGAGAAAAATTAGTTAGAAGCTGTGAAATTTTTAAGCATAAAAATGTTGTGACTGTTTTTTGTCCACCTCATCGTTATTTGCGTTCATTCGTTTCTGTGTTTTATGCCTGTGGCCATTTGCTCTTTTCGAAGATCGTGTTTTCGTTTTTTTTGTGCACCCACCTGAAGGTTTTGTTAGTGGCTGTGAAAATGGCTTAACTGTTGATTTATTTTCAAGCACGCGTAAATTGGAGTTTTATGGTGGGAACTTCTTCAACCAGTAAATTATAGCTGAGACAATCTTCTGTTTTGTTCTGTTTCTGTGTTTTACACCATATTGGCTCAGTTACATCAACTGGCTGTCATAAAACCCCGCCCACCGCTTTAGAGAAAATTGTCCATTGTTGGTAAATTCCTCAATACTTCACCTCATCATCGGATGATCTGTTATGATGCCTTCATGAGGTGCACTGAGTTTTTGAAATCTTTGTTCTGGTCTAGCCGTCTTTGTTCTTCCATGAGAGTCAATTCGATGCTCTAAGTAATTGCTCTGAAACAACGTTTGTAGCAATTATATTAGTCCTGTTGCTGTTTTAATCCGATTTATCGCTTGATCAATTTTCTTAATTGAAGTTATGCTGGATACTACCAAAGCCATTCGTTCACCAGTTAGTTGAGTTATTCACCTGATAGCCGAGTGCTTAATGCTTTAGTCTACAACTCCAGAGGTTGCGGGTTCGAATCACTCACTAGTCTGAATTTTGGCACGCATAAAAAAATGTTTTGGCTACAGTCACCTCTGAATTAAATTACCCTGTCTATTGTTCGAGAGCAATTTGGCCGACATTTGTCAATATATGTTTTTAGGGAGAATAGTTTTACTTGGAGTTGTTAATTATAACAAATCAACATTCGTGTAATCAATTGCCGTTCCAGAAAGGTAGTAATAATTTTGGTCGTGGTGCAATTTTTTTAATTTGACATCTTTTCGAGTATTCTTTTCTCGTGGGAATTCTCATTTAATGGTCTAGGAAAACTGAACTAATTACTGGCTGATTAGCTAATACAGTCAAATGCAAATTGCGCGGAAAGTGCTCGCTCAATCAAATATAGTGTGGCCAACAATCTAATCTCGTATTTCATGAGATGTGTGTTAGTTTAGCTTGGATTTTGAACATCCTTGTCCTCAGCATAGCTAAGTGAGGTTGAAATGTAGAGACGGCCCTGAAGTATGAGATCAGCTCTTCCCAACGTCAATTTCTCATTTCAATCAACCTTAAGGTCTAGAGCAATTTGATTTTCTATTTTGGGCATTTATTGTGCCATCCATTTGCCGTTTGTTTGAACACCCTAATGCTACCGTGTTATCAACATCAAGAATTTCAACAATCTCTATCCTCAAAAAGATTGAATTCGTGCTTGTTTTATGCCCGTAGTTACCGCTTCCTTCAAACAGATAAAATTCCCAAGGTGTTTCTGCGCTATTGTTATTTAAAATTGCGTTTGTCAAGAAACAACACTCTATTTACTTAAGCATTATCACTCGCTTTATCCCTGTTTTTACCTAATTTAGTATGCAAACCTAAGTTGTTTACAACCTTAATTAAGGGTTCTCTCCTTTCAAATTTGCCATTATTCATTTCGCCCACAGCCCCCCCCCCCCCCCCCACCCACCCCCCTTCCCTCCCTCCCTCATCTTCAGCCCCGAACTAATAAAGAAAATCGTTTTGAAAACGCACGCACGCAATATAGAAATATTGATTGTCGCACTTCACGCGTCATTAAAAATGCAGTGCCGTTTATCCATTTTTGAAGAGAATTGCAGAAATCAGTAGGCATGCAAATGACGTAGATAGATTTTTTTCCAGATTTTCACAACTGTGTTGGTATTTGCAGACGGAATTTTGTATTTCAGTAGTCTAGGCTGTTATGGGTGTTAGAATATTATATTGACGTTGCTAAAAACACCATTATAAGGTCTGCTAGGATTGCGGCTGAAAGATATATTTTATGCTGATGGATAGACGCAATTTAAGTTTTTTGGTGCATTTAGCGTCTGCATTCATTTTGGAAAATCAATTATTCTGGTATTAAACTGAATGGTTGACAATATATTGGAATTAGTAGTACGAATTTGATACTGTGTGCGCTTAGTACACACCAAATTCGTGTAGCTTTTAAACATAAGTGTGTACGTGTACCAATGAGTTTTGGTATATCTTTCTGTGTCTTATGAAGATATATTCTAGTTCTCAGCACAGTGTTTAGTTTCTTATGACCACGCTTTATGCGTTTATATACACATCCATTATTTACCATTACTTCTCTTTTCGTTTCAGCCTCTGTAAAAAAACCATTCATTGGATGGTAGTATTGGTGAATGCGTGAGAACAAACTTCTGAAACCTCTGTTTAAAAACAAACCAACCGAATGCAATTTTGTTATTGTTACTACTACTACTACTGAAATTAACAAATCATCTGTTCTCTATCGTAACGAAGTTTTCTGTCTTCTTTTGCGCAATTCTATATTTTATTTCGTTTACAATACTTTTAAATTGGAGTACTTATTGCGATATTACTTCAAAAAATGGTGTCACGGAATTCAGCTTTGTGTTTGTGAGTTCTTCAATGACTTATTTATTGATGTGCTTATGTTAAAGTGACTTTCAGATTGTCATTCGACTATGAAGCTCTTTTCTAAGACGTCTTCACAAAAGACTTTGTCTCTTTTTAAATTTTTGTAGCAGTGCAAAAAGAGAATGCAACACTCGGAACTTACCAATGACGTGCAAATCCGGAAACTGTGTTTTGACTTTACATACATGTGCTATTTACTTGAATTTTCTACCTAAACATTAGTCAAAATTCCTTTAGCAAGGAATTATAAATGCCTCTGTATCGCCTTTTTAGTAAAGAAGATTTTGATTCTTCAGCTAAATTTGCAGCACTTAATTAATCGCTCACAAACGAGGCTTGTAATGTTTATAATAGTGCTGCTGGTCTATCAAATTTTCATCTGATCGTTTTTTCGTTTCACAGTTTGACTTTTTTCCTAAAAACGGGATAAATGGGTAAAGCTCGGATGGCATTAAATTCTCTTAGAAGCTTACAGCTCACTAGTGTCTGTAGTCTCTAATATGGGTTCGCCGAAGTTGTTTAAGTGACATAAATTCAGTGTGAAGGGCGGTGCTTAGAGTTTGAACAAATCCATATATTTGTTTGAATAATATTTAAAGACTTTTTACTCTTTATTTCTGATTGAATGCGATCTTTCAGATTGCATTCAATTTGTAGTAAAAGACTTAATTGCAATTAATTTTTTTCAGTTTTAAGTTAAAGCTGAATTTTTAAGTTAAATATTTTGACGTTAAAGCTGAGTTTTAAGTTAAAGAGTCAAGTAATTGAGCGTTTTTTCTCTTCGAGTCTCGTGGAAGTCAAACGCGGCTTATTTTTCGGACATATGCTGGTTTTTTTCTTGCCTTACCTTTGCATGCATACGTTTATGCTGGCATATTCAGCTTTCGTACGAACTCCACCATTGGTATTAAAAACGTCGTTATCACTGTTGGCTAATATTGCCCTTCTATTTTTCTTTTTTGAACTACGTCAAACAAATTTGTTTCGCTTTACTTTATTTTTACCTCCTTTCCAGCTTTTTGCGGGATCATCTTGACTTTGGTAGGCTATTGTGATTCTTCTGTTGTTTTAATCCATTTGCATTCAAGCAGAATTTGTTTACCAAAGAACTCTGAAGTCAAGTTAGTCAAAGTCGATGAGCGAAATCAAAAATAGAAACGAGTTAAATCCATAAAGCCTAGTTATTTAGGTGCCCGTTACTTATTTGTCTTTAACAAGTATAATGCTTGTGGTCTTTATACTAATCGTTTTACCGTCTTATTAAGCAGGGGTAATACTGCCAAGTTCAATAAAAACGCCTTATTGATATTTTGTAAAACAACCAATTTGTTGGATGTTCCTTTCTATGCTTGTTTCAATTCCTTAATAAGAATCAGTCGAGGCTTTTTTCCGGCATTCGGGAGGGTAGGATTTCAAGAGTTTTGCCGGTATGTTTTTAAAAATCTAGCGTGAAATTGTTTCTGCGCGACGAAACAGATTTATATTCATACATATTTTGGTGCCGGTGGACCGTTTTTATGTTCCAATTAAAGAATTTGAACTGTATTGGGGCGCTGTTTTTAAGGATCTTTTCGCACGATTTTTGATGTCAAATGGATGTGATTAATTTGGTCACGCCGATACAGGAAGTGGTGCGAAAAAGCGAGTGGTTTTGAGGAGGTATTTTTAAACTTTAACGTTAAAGCGAAGTGAGAAAACGGTGTTTGAACAAAATTTGCTTTCTCGTTTGTTTTTTTGTTCAGATGCGACAATTTGACTCCGATTTTTACTGTTTTTCGATTTATGTGATATGTGATCGGGTTATTCTGAATGGTCTACCCAATCCAGTTAAGGTCCATTCCTGATCTAGTTCCTTGTTTACGCAATGAAAATTCTTTGAATCGGCCGCTACTCGTCCGGCTGTTTTTTCCTCGAATAAAAAAAAATTGTTTCACTTTACCGAGTTACAGCTTGTTCAACAGCTTGTTTACCTTGATCACATTTTTCATCACATTTTAATAGAGCAGGCTAAACCCAATTTTAGATGCGCGCTACTTGAACTTGTTATTTTAAGTCTTAGTTACCTTATCTAGTGCTTATTGGTTTTGATACTAGCCCCTGTTTCACTTCATTAAGAACCAGGAGTATGTCTAACTGTGGAATGACATCAAAATGGTTCCCACTTAAAAATATGGTTGCACAAAAATTAATTTTCGTTTTTTCCGTTCTTTCAATACCAAGCTGGGTTATGGGAATCAATGGCGGCTATTTTCCGGTTTAAATTTTTGTTAACTTTCTCATTGACGATGCTTAGTGTATATAAATAATGATGTGTATTTCTGTACATTCGCCAAGTCTGGACCCTGTTCGCCACTATCGGTTCGAAAAGTCAAAACTCTTGATTAATGGAGGGATGAATTTGTACAATGTTATGCATGTGTTTCAGAGCAGCTGAATGAGGCGAATAGGAAAAACGAGATCCTGGAGAACGCACTCAGGATTCTGGCCAAGCAGCACCACAACTTAGAACTCACTCTCAACGAGTCATTCAAAAGCTGCGACTCCAAATTTATCAACAGGTTATTGTTACTTAATTAGTATTTGAATGTATTGTACTCCCTAATCCACCTTTTGTTTTCTTTTTAACATATTGCAATATTTCAATTTAGAAGAAACATTGGGTGAATTGTAGGCCTAGAAAACCTGTTTCCAAGTGGAATGCGATTTTATATTCGCAAAATGCAAGAGATGAAAGAAATGAAGCATTGTGATTAAGCTTCTGATATTAAGCCTAATTCCAATTTTTGGTTTTTAGGCAGCAAACTTGGATAACATTTTATTGATGTGTCATGTAGCTGTGAAAGAATTGATGGCAAAATTATATGGTCTGTGATTTTCAGTTTGTTCTGGCCAAGTAATTCTCAAAAAAAGGGTCAAAAGGTTTAGCTTCGTGGAAACTCGTTATCTGATTTCTCTTAATGAAGACTTCACCTCATGTTTTAATTTATTGCTCAAAAAGAACTTCAAATCTTTTTCACCTGAATCCTTAGGCCATAATTAAAGCACTTTGCTACCAAAATTTTATCTCAATGCTTTCATAAGCTTTTTACTCCACATTTTTTTGGTTCGCCAATGTGCGCGGGATGAGTTCTAAAAGTGCACCAAATAGACCTCGTTGTCTTCTAAAAGAGAATCGATTTCACAAGAAATTTTCTCGTACACGCCCTTGTGATTGTGCTTTGTAGACAGATATCAAACACTATATAAGCACGAATAGCTTGAGGTTGAGCGTTTACAGCACATTAGAAAGATATAAGCACGTTTCTTCATTTCATCATGATTTTTTAAAGGTCAATTCAACTCTATTATTTAAATTGGTTGCTGTAAATGAAGCGTGAGTGGTCTGAATAAGAGTAAACTCTTGTTTGACGCATTTAACTCGCTTCGGTGGATATGAAGCTAGCGATCTTAGGTCGTTGACCTTTTCTTTGTTGATTTTTCTATGTTACTGAGAGCAAGTTTTATCCGCATATTTGTACAATTCTGTTTGCTCTGTTCTGCTTATTACTTTGAAGTTGAGGCGAAAGAGAAGTGTTGTATAATAAATGGTTATAAGTAATGAAGACGAGTGCTAAAGTTTTTGTTCTTGTGTGCGTGTTAAGAGTTCATCAAAATACTCTTGCTTAGTTCTTCTAAAAAGAATTTTGAAGTATATATTTCATCGTGATGGTCTTTTTCTTGTGTCAGTGTTCGCTTTGAGAGGCTCTTCCACGCCTCAATTTCTTGAACAACATAAAAGTAAAATCGAAATGCTGAAAACTCAGTTTTCCGAAAGTACTTTTTTGTCAACTTTAGCTCTGTTTCTTACTTTTCGTTAGGATTGCTTTTTTGAATAACCATCTTCAGGGTGAAGTTTTGTGTTGAACTACCGCTTGTTAAGACAATACAGCACATCGTAATTGAGTAAAAACATGCATTAGTTTGCTCACTCACGATCATTAAAAATAATTTTGTTCACAAGATCTATCACAAGGGTGGTACATACTAAGGAAAGAAAAATCTATCAGATTAGTTGAATTGTCAAACTTATTAGCAACCTTTTTTATCTTGATTGAACATTGGCTGAAGCCATTTACCAAGGTTGGTTCTTCTTTAGTTTATTATCTAAAATTGCACCTTTTAAATTTTGATCAGGGATTGCAAATAGAAAATTCAGACAGCAGGTTCCGTTTTTACTCAATTGTTGTGTTTTAGGTTTGAGAAAGCGGTACAGAGACGGAATACATTGGACGGAGTGTCAGTTGCTACTGCCTCTCTTCAGATGTCAGGTACTGCTACTGGTGCCGATGGAGACACCGATACCCATCCTACCAATAACTACGATCATCATCTGGAACAGGACCACGAGCGAGAGGAAGAAGGAAGCGGTTCCCATGACCAGAACAATCAGCCATCAACAGGTAAATCGATTCGCATCTATCTTGATGCTCAAGTCAATCATGATCTGGGGAATTGTTTTGTTTTTTTTTACAAAACCGGACAATTTTACATTGGTCAATTTGTCGCTGATCGACATAATTCATAAACAGTTTTAAAACAATCTGCTGGTTTTTAATTGCTCTCCAACTTTTAATTTTTTTATGCAAAATTTTTGCTTGACCAATTTTGCGCTTTTGTTCTGGAACATTCTGTGACTTCTCAAGTGACTTTTTCAAGCTTCACTTTTTCATTTTGAGTGATTTTAATTGCTCTCGTTCTGAAATGAAGTTTGTTGCTTATATAAAAGTGATTGTTAGCTGTTGAGTAACAACGCAGTTGTGGCTTAGTGGTTAACCCTAGCAGGTCTATGTTTTTAAACCCAAAATAATTCTAAGCCACACCCCTAAATTAAACTGTCCCCACCTTTCGTTCGAGAGCAATTCATCCGATGTTAGTCGGTTACGTTTGAACCTTCTTCAAAGGATACTATTCAAAGGTGACTTGACTTATTTAGGTTTGACCAACGGAATAAGCAATCTTGCCATAGGAATGACACGTGATGTAATGACCACTCCGACTCCCCAGAATATTGGAGAGGTAAGGGTCATCGGGGGATCCACTGAAGACAGAAAAGACGAACAGGACGGTGCAGCTGTAATTGACGATGATGACGATGATTTGTTCTATGATGCGCTTTCTATTGACAGTAATGGCAGTGTCCGCAGTACGAGTGAAGAATTTGCTGCCTTAGAAGAACGCGCAAGGTACGCCGTCCTATTTTATCGCTCCATAAAGATCATGGAAATTTTTGCTTGACCGATTTTTCCTTTGACTTTTTGTCCTCAAAAGCAGGATAAACATGTAACACACGGAGGGCATTAAGTTTTCGGGTCGTTCCCACTATAGCCCCCCCCCCAGATGAATGGTCACATAACCTATAGCCCCCCCCCCCCCCCCCCCCCCCCACATGGTATATATACCACAAGGGGGGTCTAAAATGGGAAGACCAAGTTTTCTTAGAGTCTTCCGGCTTCTAGACTCTAAGTGTGCGATTCTATGAAACTGTCTTGGAGACAAATTCATGCTATGAAAGGTCAATTCTTACAACCGAGAACTCAATAACGCGTTCCTTCTTTTAAAATTTAATTTTATCCAAAACTGTTTTAGCAACTGTAGCGATGAAATTTGCTATGCCTCTTTGTTTACGCAAGTATTATTAGTTCACAATCTTTTCTCATGTTGAATAATTTGCTCGCTGCGATCACAAAGTGATTTACAAACAATTCTACACTAATTGTATTCAATCCTATACACTAGGTGGAATCATCAACTGCCATTCTGGAAACATTCAATGTGATTCCTGTTTCGTTTCAGGGTGTCGCCTGAGCCCTTTGAAATAAATGGTCACGTGACAGAGAATGGAGACGTTCCAGTGGCTTTCCGCACTTCTTCCCCTCAGTTCCTAACTTCCCTTCAATCGTCAATTGGATCTGCATTTGACCAGCCATCTAAACTTGCTACTATTTTCACGGACGCGGGCCAAACGTCCATTGAATTCGACGACGAATCCGTCACCGAGTACCGACGCTTGTTGATTGGAAACGCGAGGCAAGTTTTGCCCGCTGAAATGCCCAAAGGTCGGCTTTTGTCCCTCTGGGAGACTCTGAAGGAATTGCTGGGTAAAGATTTAACCCGCGTCTCCATGCCAGTTTTGTTCAACGAGCCTTTATCTATGCTCCAAAGATCGGCCGAGTTTTTGGAGAGCGCGTTTCTGTTGGCAAAAGCATCCAATACAACAGACCAAATTTCAAGAATGGTGCTAACTTCGACATTCGTAATTATAAACCTGCATTCTTTAGTGGACAGGTTGAACAAACCTTTCAACCCGCTCTTGGGCGAAACGTTCCAACTTGTGGACGATGAAATGGGCTATCGATTCATTGCTGAACAAGTTAGTCATCACCCTCCAATTGCTGCCTTCAATTTCCAGTCATCTTTCTGCCAATTCAACTGCAATTCTGCTCCTATAATCAGTTTTGGTGGTCTTGGCCAGTCTATTCAGGTACGGGTTGCGGGCAACTCAGTTTTCAGGTTGAAAGTTGAAGAAACGGACGAGGAAGAGACCTTTTCATGGACGCACCCTAAGTATATTATCCATAATATTATTGCAGGGCAATTGTGGTTGGAGCAGAATGGTTGTGTGACAGTAATGAACCATACTAACGGCTGTAGTGTTGACATCGAATTCAAGCCTGCTGGGTTCTTTAAGGGTGCTTTGCATGACGTTGAAGCTTTTGTTAAAGACTCGAATGGAATCAAGCGGGTATATCTATTTGGAAAGTGGACTGAATGTATTTACGCAATCTCTGTCGAGAAAATGGCCCAAATTATGGAAGATAAAAGGCGAACCGGATCTTTGAACGATAATTTGGTCGCGGACGAAGATTGTGTAATGGTTTGGAAACGAGCGCCAAAAATTGACACCAGCAAGTATTACAGCTACACTAAACTGGCATTTGCTTTGAACGAAATTGACAATCTGAGCGAGGAGTACATTAAAGGTCTGCCCTGCACCGACTCCAGATTCAGACCTGATGTGAGGCATTTAGAGAGGGGAGAACTAAGCAAAGCATCAGAGGAAAAGCATCGTCTGGAACAGAAGCAAAGAGCGGCCAGGGCTTCGCGGGAAAAACTGAAACAACCTTGGAAGCCTATGTGGTTTGAGGACCAGCATTTTGGTATGGAATCGATTTCATCTGATGGAAAACTGACTGGATCTAGTGCGGGAAGAGATTCAGTACCTTCGCAGCGTTTTGTATTCAACAATAAATACTGGAACGGTGACTACTCTTCGTGTCCAGACATTTTCTGAGACTAATTTTTCGAGATTTTTGGAAGGAAAAATTCTCGATCATCATTATCATCTGGGACTCTGTCTGTATTTTCTGAACTCTTCATCACAACAACAGTAGAGCTAATAGTGTGATATAAGTACGTATATATATTGAGCCTAAGTAGTATTAGAAATGAATATTTTATCATTTCGCAATTTATTTTGTTTGGATGAGTTTTTTCAAATACAGGGTCTAGTTCATATTGAGTAGAATCTGCTTTGCTTTTAGAATCAACATTTCTAGCACCGGATGTTCCAACATACACTTTAATTTGGTCAAAAATTTTTATTTGACATCAGAGAAGGGGTTTCTTCGAATTATCCTGAAACAAATAGAGGCAGTGTACTAAATAGGTTAATCACTAAAGACGAGTTCGACAGACATAATTATCCATTGCAGAAGCTGAAAACGACGTGACTTCGGTCAAATGAGTCCCAAAGAGATCTTCTTGCTGATCATTCATTTTTGTATTTGCGAAAAAAGGTAAGCTACAATAGCTTCTGTTATTAATGAACTGCTTAGTTAATCTAGTCAACAACTGTTCTCAATTTAAGTTTAAAAATGGAGTGCAAAAATTTGCTAGGTTAAATTGGAAGTTTCACATTGGTTCTTTTAACCGAGTGATCGTTTCTTTTCCTTTTTCCAGTAATGTATGCATCTTAACGTTCCTTTTTTAGCTGATAAAAAACCGTTAGTATTCTAGCACTTTCTAAAATCAAACGTTTTGTATCAAATTTTTCCGAAAATATTTCAAACCAACGGTGAATGCATTTCCGCCAAATGTATTCATATTTGCGATGCATGTCCTACCAGCTAAACTGAAAATTTATTAATAGCCGCGGAGCGATAGCGGCTATTATCGAGGACATCGTGGTTTTTTTAACAATTCAAAGAATTTGAAGTGTATACGGGCGCTGTGTTTTTAATTGCTCTTGAACGAAGTTCATAGCAATTATTGTAAACGTATGTCTTTTTTATGCAAAATTTTCGCTTGACAATTTTGACTTTTCGAGTGACTTTTACGCCCTTGACTTTTTGCGTTTCGCGTGATCTAAAATTCTCTCTCAATCACAACTTCAAGCAGCTGAACTCAATTGGCGGCAATTTAATACTAAAAGTCGAATGAAAAGCGCCGGAACTGATGTCGTTTTTTACTTTAAATCTTAATAGTATGTATATCTTAACCTCTAATGTGGTTATTTGAAGACCACTAGTAAACTTCTTAGTCTCATTTAAGCTCCCCCGACTGCAGCAGGCTGGAACTGATTGGAGCTCCCACTATCGTTCGACAGCAATTCTTCCGACGTTTAGTCGGTAAAGTTTTTTTAAGATGAGCTCTCACATTTTTCAATGACTTTGATCTTTCAAAACGGAATAAACAGGTAAAGCCCAGGGGGCATTAAGTTTCATTAGAGGCCCAAAGTGGGCCTTAGTAGTCCTTCAAGTGCTTAGAAAGGTGCAGCTGCTGGATGGCCTTACTTTAAGGTTAAAATTATTTTTAGTTTTTGAACTCAAAATGGTCTAATTTTTCATGTTTTTCGTGATTTTTTTTTAGTTTTTTGTTTGATTAGTCTTAGGTTGAAGTTTCAAAAAACTGATTAAGACCTTTTTCGTGACAAAATTACTTGTTATGACCATTTTTTGAGACATATGTTTTTGTACCACAAACACCCAAAATGATACTAATTGTTGCAATTTTTTTTTCAAGTTTTTTGAAAATTTTTGCCACTTTTTGATTTTTTCAGCTTCAGGGGCCAGCTAATCTCCTTGGTATTATAATAGAGCACTGCTTAGTTTCTAGTAACAATGAATTCGTTTTCAACATTTTAATGTCCCGTTTTTTAGCGTTTTTTGATCAAGTTCGCAATTTTTATTTGAGTTGTTTAAATTAATTTTTTCAGTTTTTCTTGCCTCAGTAGCCAGGCAACCTCTTCGAGTGTTTGGTAGTATGTTATTACATAATTGCTAGGTGGCAATGTAATGGTTTGCAACGTTGTATTAGAACGAATTTCTTTTATTTGATAAAATTTGATTTTTCTCAAAATTGTCTTTTACCTAGTTTGTCGATCTTTTTGAGACAATGATTTGTTTTAGGCGTGGAATTTAGATTTTGGATGCCATATAGAGCAACAGAAATGAGTCTGAAGATATCAATATCACGATCTTCAGCAACATTTCATTTAAATTTCCAGCTGATTTCATTTTAAAAAATTATCGGTCATTTTCGTTTTAATCGATCTTCAAGGGCCAATAAATTTGTTCAGGTCTAGCATATATAATACTGGACTGGACCAATTTTGGAAACAAAAATTGGTTTCGAACATATGAAATAGGTATATTTAAAGTGATCAAAATTTGTCTAAGGAGTAAAAGCTTCAAGAGTTCAGGCAATGAGTTTTTTGTGCAGTTTTTTTGTTTTTGTTTCTGCTTTCTTCAATATTTTGAATTGCATTTCAGGACTTGTCCTTCTATGTTTTTTCGTTTCGTCGTCTGAAGCTTTTTTTGTTTTACATTTATTCACACAGCAAAGTTGAAAAAGGCAAATTTTCTGAATGACGTCTTCCTCTCACGAACGGCGTTTGAGCCAGTGACGTTTTTTCTCACTCTTAGCAAACGTTTTTTTTTTTTGCGTGATTAGATTTTGATCACAAGTGACTGAACCTCACTCAAAAAAATGACTTTTGCACTTTAAAGCCTGAGTTTGATTTGAATTTGTTTAGGGTCAACGGAACTCATACGTGCAGTAAAGGTCCCTAATAAGAGGCTTCTGCGGGATGAGCTTTAACAACCTTTATTATTTTATCGCTGAATGTTTTTTCCTAAGTTTTTGAGTTGCGATGGTTTTTTTCAAATTTTATCTGTGTCTGTTTTTATCTCTATTATACGGCACGCAGGTCTATTCTTTCGCAGCTATTTGAAAAATCTGCCGGCTATGTTTTTTTAAGATGTTTTCACACATTTTTCAATGACATTGATCTTTCAAAACAGGATAAACAGGTAAAGCCCAGCGGGGATTAAGTTTCTTTAGAGGCCCAAAATGGGCTGTAGTAGTCCTTCACTTGCTTAGAGTAGTGCGGCTGCTGGGATGGCCTTCATTTAAGGTTAAGAGGTCATTTTCAGGTTTCGGTCTCATTTTGGAGTTTTCGGTCTCAAAATTGTGCGATTTTTCATGTTTTTTTCATGTGTTTTTTTTGAGTTTCTTTGTTTGATTAGTCTTAGCTCCAAGTTTTTACGAGTTGATGAAAGCTTTTTGCGAGACAAAATTACTTGTTATGACCATTTTATGTGCTATATGTTTTGGTACTATGAATACAAACACGCAAAATGATACTAATTTTGCATTTTTTTAAAAAGTTTCTTGACAATTTGTCATTTTCGAGTTTTTCCAACTTTAGTGCCAGGAAATCTCCTTTAAGGTTTGATTATAGGGCGCTGCGTAATAAATAGTAAAAATGGATTGGTTTTCCTCATTTTAATATCTGGAATTATAGAATTTTTTTAAAAAAAAAATCTGCAATTTTTTTAAAGTTTCCTTAAGTTTTTGTCAATTTTTGATTTTTATCAATTATCAAGTGCCAGAAAACCTGTTCAACGGTCCGATAAAAAGTTGCTGCATGCTTGTTATCTGCAATGAATTTGTTTTCAATAATTTAATTTTTCGAATTTAAGAAATTTTTCGATAAGATTTGCAATTTTTTTTAAAATTCAAAACATTTGTCTTTTTCAGTTTTTCTTGCCACAGTAGCTAGGTAACATCATCCAGGGTTTGCTAGTATGTTACTGAGCAGTTGCTAGGGGCAATTGAAATGTTTTCACAGAACAAATTTCTATATCTGAATTTTGAAATTTTTTAAAAATTATTGCCTATCGATCTTGGAGCCAATGACTTTTTTAAGGCTTGGACTTGGCTTACTGGATAGCCTCTAGAGACATAAATGATTCTGAAGATGTTAATATCACAATTTTTGGCGACATTTCATAAAAATTTGCAAGTGATTACATTTTTAAAATTTTTTGTTCATTTCGGGCTAATCGATCTTCAAGGGCCAATGATTTTTTCAGGTTTTGCAGATAAAATGCTGGACCAATTTCAGAAACAAAAATTGGTTTTGTACAAATTTTTGAAACACGTATATTCACAGGGATCAGTTTTTGCCTTAGGGGTAAAAGCGTCAAGAGTTTTAGCAATGATTATGTTTTTGTTTAGTTTGTTTTAATTTCTCAATTTTTTGGGATGATTTTGTTTGTTTTGGCTGGCATTGTTCAATTGATTTGCTGGTTAGGTAGAGTTTTTCTAAGTTTTCCATTCATTTCTTTAAATTGTTTTTCCTGCTATGTTTTTAATTTGTCTACATCGATGATTCTTGCGACCTGACTTCTTGGAATTGACTTTTCAATGACTTCGGTGACTTCTACTGCTTTGCAGTTAAAATTTGTGTGCGTGACGTCATTTCTGCTTTTAGATCGATTGCTTGACTCACCTCACTCAAAAAATGACTTCTGAACTCACTCACGGAACTCTCAATTTTATGGACATTTACTAGTTAAAGATCAAAAGTGTGCATCTAATTAGTGCCAAACCTTTATGCCCTAATTCTTGAGTCTTAGTCTTGATTTTTAGATTTTGAATAATAATTTTGAAAAAGTTCTTCTAAGGATTTTTCCTTATAGACCGTATGTGTCATATGTTTTTTTAAGATGTTTTCACACATTTTTCAATGACATTGATCTTTCAAAACAGGATAAACAGGTAAAGCCCAGCGGGGATTAAGTTCCTTTAAAGGCCCAAAATGGGCTGTAGTAGTCCTTCACTTGCTTAGAGTAGTGCGGCTGCTGGGATGGCCTTCATTTAAGGTTAAGAGGTCATTTTCAGGTTCTGGTTTGGAGTTTTCGGTCTCAAAATTGTGCGATTTTTCATGTTTTTTTCTTGTGTTTTTTTTGAGTTTCTTTGTTTGATTAGTCTTAGCTCCAAGTTTTTACGAAATGATGAAAGCTTTTTGCGAGACAAAATTACTCGTTATGACCATTTTATGTGCTATATGTTTTGGTACTATGAATACAAACACGCAAAATGATACTAATTTTGCATTTTTTAAAAAAGTTTTTTGACAATTTGTCATTTTCGAGTTTTTCCATCTTTAGTGCCAGGAAATCTCCTTTAAGGTTTGATTACAGGGCGCTGCGTAATAAATAGTAAAAATGGATTGGTTTTCCTCATTTTAATATCTGGAATTATAGAATTTTTTTAAAAATAAAATCTGCAATTTTTTAAAAGTTTCCTTAAGTTTTTGTCAATTTTTGATTTTTATCAATTATCAAGTGCCAGAAAACCTGTTCAACGGTCCGATAAAAAGTTGCTGCATGCTTGTTATCTGCAATAAATTTGTTTTCAACAATTTAATTTTTCGAATTTAAGAGATTTTTCGATAAGATTTGCAATTTTTTTTAAATTCAAAACATTTGTCTTTTTCAGTTTTTCTTGCCACAGTAGCCAGGTAACATCATCCAGGGTTTGCTAGTATGTTACAGAGCAGTTGCTAGGGGCAATTGAAAGGTTTTCACAGAACAAATTTCTATATCTGAATTTTGAAATTTTTTAAAAATTATTGCCTATCGATCTTGGAGCCAATGACTTTTTTAAGGCTTGGACTTGGCTTCCTGGATAGCCTCTAGAGACATAAATGATTCTGAAGATATTAATATCACAATTTTTGGCGACATTTCATAAAAATTAGCAATTGATTACATTTTTAAAATTTTTTGTTCATTTCGGGCTAATCGATCTTCAAGGGCCAATGATTTTTTCAGGTTTTGCAGATAAAATGCTGGACCAATTTCAGAAACAAAAATTGGTTTTGTACAAGTTTTTGAAATACGTATATTCACAGGGATCAGTTTTTGCCTTAGGGGTAAAAGCGTCAAGAGTTTTAGCAATGATTATGTTTTTGTTTAGTTTGTTTGTTTTAATTTCTCAATTTTTTGGGATGATTTTGTTTGTTTTGGCTGGCATTGTTCAATTGATTTGCTGGTTAGGTAGAGTTTTTCTAAGTTTTCCATTCATTTCTTTAAATTGTTTTTCCTGCTATGTTTTTAATTTGTCTACATCGATGATTCTTGCGACCTGACTTCTTGGAATTGACTTTTCAATGACTTCGGTGACTTCTACTGCTTTGCAGTTAAAATTTGTGTGCGTGACGTCATTTCTGCTTTTAGATCGATTGCTTGACTTACCTCACTCAAAAAATGACTTCTGAACTCACTTACGGAACTCTCAATTTTATGGACATTTACTAGTTAAAGATCAAAAGTGTGCATCTAATTAGTGCCAAACCTTTATGCCCTAATTCTTGAGTATTAGTCTTGATTTTTAGATTTTGAATATTAATTTTGAAAAAGTTCTTCTAGGGATTTTTCCTTATAGACCGTATGTGTCATAAAACTGACAGTCTGAATCTAACCCAAAAAGTCAAGTGGTCTATTAAAAGGCTGGTGGTCCATCTGTCCATCTTATTTCTTAAGTTGTTTCAATTAATGGAAGCGTCTATCGCGGCTATTTTCCGGCAATCTGCCGGCTATGTTCGAAAAAACTTTTCATAATTTTTGTTTTTAAAAAAGTGATAATTTTTCTGTAATCTTTGACGTTCGTTTTGACAAATGTGTTTGTTTCTAAGTATCCTTGAAAAAGTGTTTCTGCACTGGAAATAAAATAGAGAGAGATGCTAGATAAAGATCATATTGGGGACGTAGTCTGTGCTCTGGATTGATTAAAAATGTTTTTCCGGTAAAATTTGATTTTCCATCCACAATGACAATTTCGATCATCAAAAAGGTGAAGTGTCTAGAAACGAGAAAAAACTTGTAGTAATTTATTGCACTCAAGCGAAGTTTGTAGCAATTATATTAGTCCTGTTGGTCTTTTGCATGCGATTTTTCGATTAACCGATTTTTAGTCTGACCTCATTTAATTTTGTCCTCGAAAACGGGATAAACAAGTAGCGTCCAGTGGACATTAAGTTCTCTTAGAGCCGTTGAGCTCACTAGTATCCAAGTATGCGATTCACAGAAACTGTTTTGGAGACTTATTCTTATGATGTGAAGGGCGGTTCCTATAGGTTCTCCGCCCTCCACAACCCCCCCCATCCCGACCCCTGCAGATCGTCCAGTTCGTAAGGGCCCGTGCAGACAAAGGACCCCTCCAGTCGTTGCCCCCACCCCATCACCCCCCCCCCCCCCGTGCATCTCCCCTCCTGTTGCGCTGACCTCACGCCCCCTCAGTTAGTGGCTAGTTACTGACAAAGCCAACCGCTCACCGGTCGTTTGAGAACAATTCGCCCGACGTTAGTCGGTTATGTTTAAATCTTTAAATTAAATTACATTCGATTTTGCCAAACTAAATGTGCACCTATCTTATTTCGAATTTCGTGATGCGCACAATTTATCAGCTAATTTTAATTTGCCTCAGTATAATAGAAGTTGAGACAATTTAATTTGTCTCAACTTACATTCCGAGTTTGAATGTAAGTTCGAAAGTAGAGGAGTAGAAACGAGTTTAAATTCCACTTCGTTGTTGCTTAGTTTCTGATTTTAACTCTCATGAACCCCAGTCTAGTTCATATCTTTAAACATGGAAAAATCTTTCAAATTAAATTAAATCTTGGAAAAGACAAACATTTGAACAATGTCGAACCTCTGTTTTTAGTCTATTGAGTTTTATGCAGGGAAAGCTGCTTGTTCGAATACATTACCATAATTATTTGCTCGCGAAAGAAGTTTCAAGCAAATATTGTAAACCTGTTGTTTTTTATGCAAAAGTTTTGCTATAACATTTTGCCTTTTTGTTCTAGAACATTCTGTGACTTATGACGTGACTTTTTACTCGTCACTTCTTGATTTTGAATGTTTTCACTTGCTTTCATTCCGAGAAAAGTTTTGCTTAAAAAAAGTGATTTTTAGCTGTTTGAGTGTCAAAACGGGTTTAACTAAGAGGTTATTGTGTCTATTTGGTATCTTGGAGGTCGCTTAATTTCTGTGTGTAGATTAAAACTTTCTAATCTACACACCGAAATTAAATTGCCCACCCGCCTATCATTCGAGAGCAGTTCATATGGCGTTAATCGGTTTAAGTTTTAGAGATGAGTTATAAAGCGGTAAGTTTAATCCTGAATAAACAAAAATTCATCTGCAGTTTTCATTTTTCGTTTTGTATTCGGAAAACGACTTTTTTTAAAATGAATGAAATTGGCTGTTGTGTTGCCCCAGTCAACTGTGAATAGAATTTGTTTTAATGTGAGAATTAAATCGAAGAACTACAATTTCACATTGGCCTGAATGTTCCTTTTTTCGATCGATTCTTTTTTCTCTAATCAACATATTGCGATTAAGTCTTCCCCTTTTCATGTTGCCGAGAATCTAGATGTTTATTGAAAAATTAAACTACATATTCTGAAAGTCAGCGTAAGGAGTGAATATAAATACATATACATCAGTTTATACATACATATATATATATATATATATATATATATATATATATATATATATATATATATATATACACGTATTCATATATATATATATATATATATATATTATATATATATATATATATATATATTATATATATATATATATATATATATATATATCGGTATTGGTTTTGATTTCAATTGCTATAGTAATCATAGATTTCTTTCATTTATGTTAATTGCTTTAGTTCACTTCTTGCTGTTTTTATAATGCTGTATTTTTCAGTAGAATAAATAAGCTCTTACGGGTGGGAGGTAAGACGGAAAATTTAAGAACTCAATTTTTCTTTGGCGTTGATTTATTCGCAAGAATACAGCGGTTTAGAAATTAAATTAGAAACAGTGGAATGCAATAATGTGATCTTTTCCGTTTGTGTTGCCCAGCTTAGCGGGTGCGTTTTTTTTTTACCCCAGATTCACGTGCCATACTTTTACATAGTGATTTACTATGTAATGGTACGTGCTCTGTAACTGGGTGAGTATAATGTAATGGGGGCACAAACGAAAACCATCCCTATAATGTCCCGTAATTTTAAACAAATCGGACTTTCCACATTTTTATATGCAATACATTTGTTTTAATTTGTTAATTTTGATTAAAGAGATCTAACTTTAGAGATTGCCTCACTACTCTTAGAGTCCTTTCCGTTTTTCTTCCCCGTTCAATTTTTTGTTTGAAGGTGGAAAAGTAAAATATATTGAAGGTGGAATAGTTCATCCTCCCATAATAGTTCCACCTCCCTATCAAAACCAAATCTCCATCCGTGTACTGACTTCCTGTCCCTACACCCAACTACTTCCCCCACTTAATACTCCCACACAACCCTCGATGTTTTCGAGGAAATTCTATAGTTATAGTTTATTTTTCTTTGGGGTTATTCCCGTAAAATATTTCTGAGTTTTGCATGGATACTGTAGAGATTATATTGCTTGACTCTTCGGGTCGTTCTCGGTAATCTACCTGCTCTGATTTTCTTAGCGGTAGAAAACTTTTCCATTACTTGAAGTTATATTTCAAGTCAAAAGTTCGTTTTTGCTCTTTTTCCTTCCTATCCAAATTGCACCTCGACCTACCTTCCTAACCCTTCCTTACCTAACCCATACCCCCCCCCCAACTGCCTATCCTCCGCCTATCTGTCCGCTCAATACCTCCAACACGAACTACCCGCACCGACACAATCTAACTACCGGCACCCAATGTTTTTGATGTATAGTTTTATTAGGCGTTTCAAATTTGTTTTTTTTTTAATATAGTTCTGATTTCGATAAGACTACTGTGAGATTAAATTAGCTATCATTTTTAGCTGATGCAAAACTTGTTCAATACCGGAATTCGGAATTCTACTTGCTTTCTTTGCATTGATTTGGGTGACCTTAAACTGTAGCTTGGCGTTGAATGTAAAATAGTTATATTCTTGGCGGAAGGCTCATTTTCCCCGCAATAATTAATCTTCACTGTTCAAACCAAAATCTTCGCCTGCCTGACTACCCCTACCTATCTACTAACTCCCCCTTCTCCCCAGAAAACCCTCGCCTAATACGTGCACTCACCCATCCCCCAATGTTTGTGCCGTTTTATCAGACAATTAGTCTTTTTTAATAGCCGCGAAGCGATAGCTGAGGCTATTGTTGGCGTTCTCTTGGTTTTCTACAATTCAAAGAAAATGAATTGTATTGGGGCGCTGTCTTTTTTTAAGATCTGTTCACACATTTTCAAGTGGAGCGTAAAAGCGAGTGGTTTTGCGGCGGAAAATGTTTTTGCTCTAAGTTAAAAAAAGAGTGAGAAAACGGTGTTTGAACTTTCTCGCTAGTGGTGTTTTGTTCACATGCGGCAATTTCACTGATTTTTACTGTTTTTTCGATTTTTTGGATCGGATTTTTTTCTAAATGGTTTTTCCAATCCATTCATAGTCCGTTTTAGCTCTAGTTTTCTGTTTAGTCAATGAAAATTCTTTGAATTGTGCGTCAGGACTTGTCCTGCTATGTTTTTTTTTATTCCGTCAAGATTTTTGTTAGGACCATATGACTTCACAACCACTTCAAATTTGTTTTTTGTTCCCTCGTTCATGTAATTTCATCTGAATTGCGTGCGTGACGTCATTTTTCACTCGAAGTGGAGCTAGTTTTTGTTCATTCGCGTGATTAAGTTTTTGGTCACACGTGACTTACCTCACTCTTAAAAATGACTTCCTCACTCTGAAATTGACTTTTCTTTGCTTTAATTCAAAAAGATAAGGTTAAATGAGTGCTTGTCGCTCTAATTGAAGGTAATTTAAGAGCAGCAAATACAGACAGCAATAAGTTATTCAGATTCTTAATCAAAATTTAATCTCAGCCCTTAATGAGAATAATAAGTTTCGTTTTTGTCTGTCTTTTTTACCTTCTTTTTGAGACTGTAGGTCTATGAAGCTATTGTGGCTATTTTCTGGCAATTTGCCAGCTATGCTCTTCTCTTCTTTTTGATATTTACCTTAAGCATGGATACTGTAGAGGTTATATAGCAGGACTTTTTGAGTCATTTTTCGCATTTTATCGGCAATGGCTTTTCAGTCGAAGCAAATTTGTTCATTCATTGAACAGTGTTTTTGCGCAACTTTGATTTTTGTTGTAGAACGTTGCTTTCTGTTTGCAAGCATTGTACTTTGACTGTTGCGTAGTTTCTGATGATTATTTAATTTTTATAGAAGTTCGGAAGGTGATTCCAAGAACTTTTCTTCCTATAACAGGGCCCCCTCCCTACCCGATATGCATCCCTAGCTAACAAGTGACTCCACTACCAAACACCCCCTTCCGCTAGCTCTCTCAACTATATGTCCCCCAATACCTCCCCTACAACAGCCCCCCACCTAACCACCTCCCCAAACTTTTTAATTTACCAAGTTTTTTATGTGCTTCATTTTTGTTTTTCTTTTTTGATAACTTTGATTTAGGTAAGGCTTCCGTGAGGTCAATGTTCTTCAACGCCGCAACTTCTACTTCATGTTTGATAATTGTTTGTTTCAGAAAGTCGACTTCTGTTTCCGATCATTGAATTCTAACTATAATTTAACTGTTTTAAATCAAAAGTAGACCGTTTTCCCATAACAGTTCGACCCCCTATTAAAACTGAAATCCACCTGCCCACCTACCCATTCCTATCTACTACACCCCACATGTCATATACAAATTCCTAATCCATAATCGATATGAATTACTTTTTCGTATTGTTTGAAAATTGGATATGACGAAATTCATCTTTAAATACATAGAAATGGATTGTGATTGGTATATTTGGTTGTCTTACAGATTTAATTGAAAAATAAATTGCATGAAGAGATTGGGGGTTGGGACAAAGTTGCAGATAATTGTTTTGAATTTAAGGGAATCTGTTCAGAACCTGCATCTGAAATATATAGAAAGGACGAAATATAGATAGAAGATGGTGAAAGAGTGGGATGTTGAAGATTGTGAAAGGATAGATATATGGTGATAGGAAAAGAGCAGAAAATACGATCAAAGATTGAGAGTTAATTATTTGGTTCAAAAGCATACACAATTAGTATCCGCTTTAAAATGTTTAAAACTGTTGTCAGCAGGGAAAAACTTAGAATACGAACAAGCAATTAACAAATGCCGTTAAATAGCTGTATAATCAATTCTGCCTCTACAAACTTACTCTTAATTTACAATATTGAATACCGGAAATGCTTCAATTTTTTTTTAGATTTAGCAAACGTTACAACTGATTTTAACCCTGATGGTTTTCAAATTTGTGTCAACCTTATGTTGTGAAAAACGCGATCTTTTGGTTTGAGATGATATAGTACGTGGTCCGTTGGCGTTTGAAAAATTGAGTTCCCTAAAACAAAGATTCATCGATAAATCTTCCAAAAATGTAAATTTTGTCAACGATTTTGATTTGCTACTTAGTTTTTGCATAATCAGAATGAAGTATTTACTCTATTTTTTCTGCATGAGTTGTGACGCAACAAATTAGATGGGTTAATTGATCAGTTTTCTGATTAATGACAAATCAGTTTCCGAAAAATTGATTTTTGTAAATTATGATTCTTGATTTGAAAACAGACCTGGTTAGTTTTAACATAATGAAATCAATGCGGATCTTCATAATCGATTTAATTCTCAGTACATCTCTCACTTTCCAATAGATTATCGAAGTTGTGTGCAACAAAACTTGAAATTTTGAAAACAAAAATAGTTTATCAAAATTTCACGCTTTTTGTTATCCTGAAAATGCGTTATTCATCCACCATACTATTCGCAAATTCCTTATTTAAAATAATTGTGTTTGAAAATAGAACGTGCATTGCTTGGGGTGCAGAAGAGTTTAATCAATTAGCGTGCAGTCAAGTCATAGAAGTGTCAAATGTCTCTTGTACAACCGTCGTGACCGCGATTCTTTTAATATAGTCTGCTTTAGCAGAATAGTGGTCAAAAAGTTAACCGGGTGGCGCTGAGACAACGTTATTACCTCTGACTGCACATTTCTTTAGACTAAGGTGATTAAGTTAAAATTAATTTTGGAACGCTTTTCAATTGACTTTCAGCAGAAAACTACCACCAATTGAGTTCAGCTGCTTAAAATTGTGACTTAAAAACATAGGATTACAAAAACTACTAAGTCGAACGCGAAAATTGCTTCAAAAAGTCAAAAGAGTCAATCAAACTTTTTGGATAAACAAGACACACCATTACAAAATGATTCAATCTTTATTCGTGAGTAATTTGTTATGTTTTTGCAACATATCAACTGTTATCAAAAACTAGCCAATCATGTCTTAAAGTATAGTTTGAGAAATCCTAGAGCAATTGAAGCTCAAATCCATAGAAGGTTGTGACCGAGGCTGAGTTCAAGTTGCTGAAGAATTTTCAAGTTATTTTTATAATTTTAAAGACTAAAAATTCCCTGCAAAATGTCGCACAATAGGGTGTTTTGCTGATAAATTGTAATTCATTTTGAGAGAACATCGCGCTAATAAAACCACGCGTATTTACATTGTTATTTTTCCCCGTTGAAATGCACACCCCTATTTCAAACGGACCGCAATTCGATCTTTGCATCAATCGTTGCGGTGCAGGTTTCCATCTTGGTTGGATCGGAGAGAAATTTTTTCCATTGAAACAAGGCATCTCAAGCAAATTCAAAAAGCTTTATAGTGTTATGCATTTGAAATTTTTGTTTCAAGAAAATGGCTGAGTCGTTCTCTCAATTTATGCAAAGCAATAACTTGTAGTCTTTGAATAAGTATTGATAACTCTATGAACATTCATAAAGAGTACCCCCGCAGTTGGTTTTTCGACTAAAATCGTCTTCAATCTATGAGATTTTCAAAAAAAACCTCAAGATCTCAAAATGTGAGGTATTAACTTCATAAAGGTTTCGTTTCTCATAAAATTAGGTCGAAGAAATGACTCTTTTTGAGTCTCTAAGAAAGTAGAGACATAAACCGATTAATGTGGGAGGAATTGCTCTCGAAAGACAGGCGGATGGAAAAATATTTGACCGCACCGGGATTCGAACCATTGACCTCCCGCTTTATAGCTATATGCTCTATCACCTGTGCTATTTGGCACTATACCAACTAGTTGCAAGATATCATGGTCTTATTAATGATAACCCCAAAAAGTTTCTCGCAGATACATAAATTTTGGGCGAAACCGGCTTAACGGGAAAAACCATCCATGTATAAATTTCCTCCACTTCAAAAGGGGTCAGAGGTCATGGCGACTTATCAGACTATACCATCAGCGAATCATCAGTTGAAAAGGAGAATAAAATTTGAATTAAACCCTCGATCAATCAGTGGCAGGTAGTACAATAGCACCAGAGGTTACAATTATTAAACGGATTCAAACAAGTAATGTTTCTTTTTGTCTACACACACGTAACTATACACAGTATCTATTTTTTGATTGTGGGCTATGCTGCATTGCCATTTTGTATATAAGCTACTAATTCACAACTGAACAATGAATTGGAAAACATCTAAAATGAAGCTCGGCTCTTGTTTTCTCTTCACAAATACTATCAAAAATTATCAATCTATTTTGGTACTTCCAATTAATGCCAAAGTTTGTTTTGAAAGCAAATCTCAATCAATTTTCACGACTTTTGCACTGTTGTTTTAACTTGGCACAGTTTGAACAGTTGAAAAGTTCCAGCTTAAGCTTAACTGCCGTAAGAAGAGATATAAATGCTGCAATAGATCAATTTTGTAGAACGAGACTTGAAAAAAAATTGCAACCTATATTAGCTTCGGAATATCTGAATTGTCATTCAATTCTAGAACCGAAAGCTCTATATTTGAATATTGAACAAAATATTCTCATCTTTTGAAAACAATCATACTTTTCATTACTTTCAGGAGTTTTTCACAGTTTTCAACTTATAGAACAAGATCTCCCAACAAGACATAGAGCTCCAAGTTTATAACATAACCGACTAAACGACTAGTGCGAGCTCCAATGAATTGCAGCCTGCTCCAGTCGGGGGAGTCTAAATGGGACTAATAAGTTCAATATTGGGCTTCAAATAACCACTTTATAGATTAACATATACCACTGTTAAGATTTAAAGTGAAAAATGGCACCAGTTGAGTTCAGCTGCTTGAAATTGTGATTGAGAGAGAATTTTAGACCACGCGAAACACAAAAGGTTCAGGGCGTAAAAGTCACTAGAAAAGTCAAAACTGACAAGCGAAAATTTTGCATAAAAAAGACACACACGTTTACAATTATTGCTATGAACTTCGTTCAAGAGCAATTAAACATTCTATTCCTTTCTCCGTGGATCTTGCATCAAGTAATCGGGCTCACGCACCCTCTTGTCAGGACACGAGATTCCGTTAAATTGTATCATATACTGAAAGAGCTGCCCACATAGTTTTTTTTGTGAATTTTTGGCTTTATCAGCAAATACTATCGCAGAGGCTTCCGTTCTTTTTCGGTATAAATTTTAGTTTTGCTACGTATGGTGTTTTAACATTAAATTTTAAAAGTTACCACCAATTTTTGTTCAACCGATTGATCTAGAAACATCATCAGGGAAGCTTATCGGTTCTGAGCTAATATCGAATAATTGTAACTTTTTAGTATTTGCGTAACCATATCGGACCAGGAATAAGCGAGAACCGAGCTATTTTCCAAACATTCCTCTGATTTTGCACTTCATTTTGTAAGCAGCTATGTTCTTTTTCGATTTAACAACAAAATATTTGCAGTGACTATCGAATATAGTTGATCGTTTATGCATCTAAACTGGTTTGTTGTGTATATTTGAATATATTGGTTTTAAGAGAGATTCTATTTATAGAAAGTAAACGTCATTCAAACAAAACATCAAATTTTCTCCAAATTCATTACTAAGCGCTTGCAATTTTGCTGAATTGTAAGCGTTTTTAAGAAAAGCTGACAATTTTCACAGAAATGACGAAAATCTTCGGCGAAATAGAAAAGCAGCTTATAAATATGACCAAATTTCATTCTCCATTCACAAATTTTTACTCTTTCCTTAAATTCACATTCAACTTTCAGCGTTTGGCTTTATTTAGCAAACAACTGCAATAGTTTCTGCCTCAAACACACAGATTGTCACTTCTAACTTGTTGATATTTAGAAAAATATATTTTGAGTTTTTCGTACAATTTCAATCTGATCAAGAATGGCCTTAGACGACTCCGATCTTCAACCACTTGTAATTGACAACGGAACCGGAATGGTCAAAGCCGGTTTTGCGGGCGACGAAGCCCCGAGAGCTGTTTTCCCATCAATCGTGGCCCGGCCTAAATACAACATGATAATGCCTGGCATGGGCTACAAAGACAGCTACATCGGCGACGAAGCCCAGCATCGAAAAGGCATTCTGTCTCTGAAGTACCCAATCGAGCATGGAATCGTGACTAACTGGGACGATATGGAAAAAATTTGGCATCACACTTTTTTCAATGAGTTGAGAGTAGCCCCTGAGGAGCATCCTGTGTTGCTGACCGAGGCTCCCTTGAACCCGAAAGCCAACAGGGAAAAGATGACGCAGATCATGTTTGAGACATTCTGTGTTCCAGCGATGTATGTCGGAGTCCAAGCAGTTTTGTCACTGTACGCCTCTGGCAGGACAACTGGGTGTGTTCTGGACATTGGAGACGGGGTGTCACATACAGTCCCAATCTACGAAGGGTATTCATTGCCGCATGCAATTCAACGCATGGATCTTGCTGGTCGAGACTTGACAGATTACCTGGCTCGAATTTTGACAGAACGAGGCTACAACTTTGTTACCAGTGCCGAACGCGAGATTGTCCGGGACATCAAAGAGAAGCTTTGCTATGTCGCTGCCGACTTCGACTCAGAGTTGAGTCAAGCTCAGACATCGAGCAAAGTTGAGAAAGATTACGAATTGCCCGATGGTTCTGTGATCACGATTGGCGATGAGCGATTCCGATGCCCTGAAGCTCTGTTCAAACCCCAACTTCTCGGACGAGAAGCTGGACAAGGAGTTGACCAGATGACATACAATTCCATCCAGAAATGTGATCTGGACATCAGAAGAGATCTCTTCACAAATATGGTGCTTTCTGGCGGAACCACTATGTTTCCAGGACTTGCGGGTCGGCTGTCAAACGAACTCCTATCTCTGAATGGAGAGAGGGCGAGGGTGAAAGTGATTGCACCCGATGAGAGGAAGTACAGCGTGTGGGTTGGAGGCTCAATTTTGGCATCGCTGACGTCATTTGAGCAGATGTGGATTTCAAAGGACGAGTACGACGAAGGTGGATCTGACATTGTCCACCGCAAATGTTTTTGAACTCTGACGTGATTTTTTTTATTTCTTAGCAATGGTTGATTTCATCATAATCTGTAGTTTAGTTTTTTAAAAATAGATTTTTAATTCAGATTTTCTGTACAAACTTTTTATTTGAGAAAGGAAGACGGTGTTGCAAACGTGTTTATGTAGTAGACAACCCAAAACTTGAACTCCCTACACAATTGGGAAAAGCTAACCGGAATTATGGAAAATTTCTAATTTTACAGAAGCGTTTTTAGTTTAAAATTACATGGTAATGTTGAGAGAAAACAACCACAGATATAAAATGAGTATGAGATAATCGTGACATGAAATTCTAGAAAATATAATTATCGGAATTTCACCCCAGTTAAAATTAGTCCTGTGCCGGAACAAACGGAAAAGATCCAGGGTTTCCGTCCAGGGTCAGTTTTCACAGTAGCTGCGCCTGTTTTGACCCCCATATCATATGACAACTCTTAAAAGTAGCTCAAATCAACAGCAAACTGTTTCAATTTAATTGTTGAAATTGATCTTATACATGAAGATGCACATTCCAGTTCAAATTAGAGCATTGTTGTGCAATTTATGACATTTTAATATAGTCAAGAAGGCTCCTGCGTCCGAGTGCACAGAATGATATAACACGCTTTTTCTCTTATAAAGACGGGTCTTAACGAAAACACTCTCGTCCACAATCTAAGATTTTCTGTCGAATCAACAGCATCTCTTTGAAAGACAAAAAAAGTTAATCGCTTTTCCCAATTAAGTTTTACACAAAATTGAGATCAAGCATCTGCAAATGACAATTGCATTGGAATTCTTGCAAGGTTAATCAGAACTAAAAACAGAGTTAGGATGCATGAACAAACATCAAACAATACAGACTCCTTCATGATAATGTACACATTAAATCGAATCTGATAAAAGTTAAGTACAGGTGAAAAAAAAACAAATTTTACCATTTGAAGCACACAGTCGCAAAAATCCGAATACTAAGCTGACAAGATTATGCAACGAATCTAAATAAAATAAATATTTTGAAATTATTTTGATTTTAAGAAATATTTCGTTAGACGTAGAAAAACTAGCGGACGGGTTTCCTTCAGGAAAACCTGTAATATTTGGCACTATATTCAGACATCGATTTGTTATTTTAGTGCTTTGGATTGAACAAAAGAGTACTTAATTTTAGTAGAGTTTCATTTTTGTTCATGTTATTGATCTGATAGTTCACATATCAATTTAGTGTTATGTTTATCGCGCTGTGAAACACTTGTTCATAATCAATAATTATATTTAGTTTTTTCTCCCACTTTTGTTTCGAGTCAAATCGGCCATAATAATCTTATTCCTGCTACTCCATTTCATATCTGTAGTTAAAATTCCAGCACTCTCGATTCTCTCCAAATTAGAAGACAGGGTTCAAGCATGCGTACTCGATGGCAAGATGACAACGCTAATATAATAAAGTTTGTCATATCCCAGTTAGCATCACACAAACGCACTCCGAAGGCGGAGTATTCACCTGGTCCTCAATTCAAGTGCGAAAGAAGGAGAGTGCAATTGAATATTGCACTTTTAGCTTGTCCGTCAACTATACCGCCGGCCGTCCGTTGTAGCAAAATTTTTCATTAGTAGAAACCCTTGCTATGGATTAGACCTACTGATTACAACTGGAGCTTCGGCATCTCATGGCGAAAGTTTTCATTCGCACACAAAACATTAATTTCGATCGCTATATTTTTTCCTGGAAAAATAAATAAAGATCGAATTGATCAAACTGTTCTAATGTGAGTTAAATGAAGACTCCGAAAATGATGGAGTTCTGGGTATATACTCAGAAAGGAGATATTAGATCCCAGGCGTGCACTTAATTTAGCAAAAAAGAAACTCAAGGAGAAAATTAATTACAGATGTCTTCACACAGTCGTGAACCAGAAGGCATGCTGTTTCAGTTCAACGACCACAGTGCAGTTCGAACCAACTACAGAATTACAGCAGCACTACTGCATGCATTGTGAACGACAACAATAAATTGCTATACCTGTTGTATCACTTGTTCTATAACAGCAAACAAAATTTATCACAAAGGGAAAACAAGTCATAGTTCTGTAGTTAGAAACAATATCTCAAGAGCCTGCAGAAAAGCACCAATTAATTCTTCTAAGAGACTATATATTAACCTCAATGAAATGGAGCCAGATACAACAGCTAAAAATTCCGTAAACTTCCTGCATAGTTTACTTTGAATTAAAAATTAAAGTGAAAGATGAATTAGCCAAACTTTTGGGATGACTTATTCAAAACTTGAACACTGCGCAGAGAAAAAAATTGTACGCAGTTTTGTAATTACCGACAAAAACGACCAATCCACAAAATTAGCTCTCAATTCAACAATTCAAAAGAAATAAACCAATATATAAACAACTACCAAATTCAAAACATCGACACCTTTGTTGATGTTGAGACTACGCTTAACTACTTAACAAATCAATTCAAAGTTGAACCATGCACTGAAGTTAGAATAGCACGACAAACGAAATTTAATGCTACATTCTATCGAAGCCAAGATGGTTTGTGCACTTTGTCAACACTTATTTTTAATAACTATAATTACTAAGTGATCATCATACATGAAGTGAAACTCAAACTCGAACAACCTCAATACCAGCAAACCATCAATGACACATATTCTTGAATTACGAAATCGAGCCTATTATTGCAACAAATTGAGCTCAAATGGTGTACGAGATACCGAATTTGGTATACGAACGACGGAGTTTACAAGAGACCAGTAGTGAAGCTCGCCCCAGTACTACATGGAAAAGATGTTTTCGCGATGGGAAACAGGGTCGGCGATGTGGCGGCTGAGCTTACTAACTCAATAACCAAATTGAATAGCGCTTCAAGGGCATTTTAAGCATTAAAGCTAGAATAGCATGAATAGCGAAATTTAAAGCTACATTCTGCTGAAGCCATACGGATTTCTTCAACATTTTTTTTTAGCAACGATTATTAGTACACAATCGTCATACATGAAGTTAAACTGAAACTCAAAACCGAACTACGCTATTATTGCCACGTATTCAAGTGTTCCCAATCTCACAAATTTAGCTCAAACGGAGAAAAAGATACCGAACTTGGCAAGCCAGATTCGATGAATTTTGCGATCTCCATACCGATTCAGAGAGTGCAGGGCAGCGTATAAGGTAGGTATCGCGAAACCCGAGCTCAGTTTTTTCCAAGAACCTTAAAAAATAGTTATCTCTATCCAATCAACAGTTCAGAATTGACATGTACAGCTGTATAAATAGCTTGAAAACTATCAAAATCAGTTAGCTGTGAACAGTTGAAATTCACGACTTTGGTTATATTAACCTGACATAGAGTGCGTATTCACCCACAATGTCTTGAGCGATAAGTTCTTTGCTATCGTGTCTTGTTTCTCTAGATCATCTTAGTTATTGTATAATTTAACTTAACCTAGAATTGTGAAAAGAGACAAAAGTTTGATATTATCCTTTTTTTCCTTTGAGCAGCAAAGTTCCTAAGTATAGAGAAAATTTGTGCAAAGCATAAAGTAAGTTTCATAACTACACTAATTGCGTTACTGAGCAACTGAGTGGGCTGAAAAGCCCAAAGTTCAATTTTTATTGCATTTGTTAGCTTTGATTATTGCGAAAAGTTCTCCGAAATTATTTATGATCTTTTCTGCTAGCGCCCCCGCTTAGTATGACACCCCCATTTATAAATGTTTAAACATATTGTTAAAGCTAAATAATCTTATACGTTAACACATATGAACAACATGCATTTACTACAAGCTAGCACAGCTATTGTTTTATAGTATTACGTATTCAACGAAAATTTGTTGCACAACGTAAGAATTAAAATAAAATTACTGTATTAGATCATTTTTGGTGTTATCGGCTGCGATAAGGTCTTGATTTTTTAAAAAGTTTTTAAGGAAACTATTCCCAAAAGTGCCTTCAATCTACCTAGACACTCTTGTTTCAATGAAAAACAGTTATCGCCGTTACAATTCGCGAATACTTAGATATTGGGGTATGCAAACTTTACGGCTATGTAGGGCTGGGGGGCGCTAGCAGAAAAGATCCAACATTTACACATTGGAAGTAAAACTGATTGCCCGAAGCAGCAGCTAGGAAAATTATCTTGAGCTGGTTGTAGGGATTTTGCAATTTCAATTTATATTTTGAGCTAATAAAATATTTCAAGCACAATTTCATTATCATTTTGAATTTTTTATTATTCTGAGAGAAATAAATTCGTTGAAAAGCAAAGCTGAACGGTTAGTTAATGAGAGTGAATGAGTGTTAAGCAATTCAACGGCAATTTATAGTATAGCGGATATTACTGTTCAGGATAGTTAACAAAAAAAGTTTTAACATGACAGATTTGAAACTGCTGAAACGAACGGGGCAGTGTAAAGTTTTCCTAGCCTTTGATTGGAGAGCAGCCGTTACATTTGGCCCACCGACACGGAGAGTGGAAAAAAATTGCTGTCCAATCTAATGAAGAGAGTGCCAAAGGCACCAAATAACCAAACTCAAATGAATAAACAGCAAAAAAGCAGTGAAGCTAATAGAAAAGTGCAATTCAAATAAGAAATTGAAGTGCTAGCCCTGCTTAAAAGAAAGAAGCAAAGCAAAAGCGAACAGAAACCAGGCACTTCATGCTTAACCAACTGATTGTTTACATTAACCGTACAGTATCAGCCAGTTAAAATCCCATAAGACAAGAAGCTTCAAGATTTAGTGGAAACACTAAACGAAGGCTTGGCAACAAAATAATTGAAGATTCAGAACGATCCAACATTTTAGAAAATCTCTATCAACAAACTGTTCGCCTTCTGGAGAAAGAAATACCCAAGCAACTGCAGCGTCGAAACAAGATTGTACCCTACACTGGAGATTTTTTGAAGAACATCTAGAAGAAGGGAGTTGAGAGCGAATTTGAACTATAACTGGCTTGCGTATATAAGCAAAAGCGCGCAACCAGCAATGAATGCAGAGCAAAGCAATCAAAATTCAAACAGTGAACGATTGCGAGATTAACAACAACTATCGAAAGGGTAACCCAGTCGTTCAAACAGTACCAATTGGAGCAACATCAGACGGCGAAGATACAGAGGACGTTTCGAAAAGATCTTCAGCAGAGCAAAAACGCGGATGACGAAATTCAATATCAGATTCGTAACCAAGTTGAGTCAAGAACAGGCACTGTTTAAAAGGAGAACACTTGAGATGGAAAAGCAAACGAAGGAGCTCGAATCCAAGCATCAACTACTGGAGGAAGAGCGTGAGCTAGAGTGCTGAGCGGAGAGCGCAAACAGCATTAGAAAATGAAGATGTTCGTACCCAATCAACCAGACGGAGAAGCTTCCCCTGTGCTGGTTCACGATAAAAAAAGGGTTTATTCAGGTAGTAGTAATATACCGAAGCTTAAATTGAACAACTTTGATTGAAATCATCTCAAAAGGCATGAGTGGTCTAGTATGTACAGTGGACCAACGACCAATGCCAGGCTCAGAGAAGATGAGCTATCTAAGGACTCTACTCACAGGCACGGCCAAGTCAGCTCTCTCTGGAATGGGCTATTCTGGACAGTTCTACGATGCTGCATGGTGCATTCTGGAGAGGAAATTTGTAAGGCCTCATGTGATCATCGACGCAAAGCTCGAGAGTCTCCGCAAGGCAAGTCAAGTGAATTCGATCAACTCGCCAGGTCTGATCAATTCCTCAGTTATTGTTTTTAACTTTGCAAACTTGCTCAAAGAGTACAAACAATGGATGGTCTGTAATCAAGCTCGACACTGTATTTGTTATCAGATAAACTACTTCAAGTTTCCAAAGAGAAGAGGTGGTTCTATGTTGATGGTAAAGATGAAGACTGGCTTGATCTTAATACTTTTGAAAAATGGCTATGTAGAATGGCATTCGTTCTTGAGAAGATTTCAGCTTTCAAGGGAGAGTATAAGGAGGAAGACAATTGAGCACAAACAGAGACAAACGGGTCTCGAAGACATCAAACTTCAGCGCAAGTTCAAATGTGAAAGAAACGAAGCAAATGCAAAGTGATCACTGTCCACTAGCTGATGATTTGAAACTGCCAACTATTCAGAAACATGAGCATGAATGACCGGTTGGCAGCACTGAGCAAGCAACGCTTATGTTACGGATGTCCGGGCAAAATAAATGCAATCAAAGATTGTAAATTCAAAGCTTGAGGTATCAATGAATGTAGCAAGAAGCACAACATATTGCTGCACTCTGAATACCGAATGGATGATGACAATCAGGCAGTCAACTGAAATGCAGCAACAATCAACTATGGTAACGAAGTTACGAGTTTTTTTCAGATAGTTCCCGTCTCAATAAAAGTTGGTGAAAAACGCAAAACATATGTTTTCCTCGATAGTGGATCAATGGTTTCATTCATCGACCAATGTCTGCAAGAGAAGTTCCGAGCTCAAGTCACAGATGTTACGCTCAACATAGCTAGCATACACGGAACAAAGGATCTGAGGACAGAAAGGGTTCCTCTCAAGATATAAGGAGTACATTCAAAGCTGCATTCAATCGAAGCGTTTTCACACTTGTCAATCTCACTGAGATACACAAACTATAACTACAACAAGCTGAAGCAAAGCTTCAATCACTCAAGTTTTCTACCCAGCAAAAACTTCAACTTGGTGGAAATTGGCATCATCCTTACTCCAGATCCTAATTAGCTACAACGCCCATTGGACAACAAGATAGGAACAAGAAGTGAACTTTCGCCGTTCTAAAAAAGCTTAGATGGGCGGCCAGTAATGCCACGAGGGACAAAAGGAGACCAAATTTTTGTCATTTCACCTTCAGAGAAGATGTGACTGTGGTTGAGAATATCCAACCTTGTTGGAACATCAAAGCCTATGCTTCCGAAGTAAACGTCGTCGGTCAGTCAAAGAAGGAACTGCAGGCACAAAAGATGCTAGAGAATACGACAAAAATTACAGGCGAGAGATACGAAGTAGCAATGCTGTGGAGTGACCCACGACCAAATGTACGAAACAACTAAAGCTCAACCTTAGTTCAGCTTTACTCAATGGAGCGGAGAATCCAAAGGGACCCAAAACTGAAAAGTTTGTATCAATAATCAATAGATACAGTTGTAGAAAAGATTTTGGACAAGTCCAAATTAAAAGGCACCTTCGGGAAAGAGTGTACTGGCCTTAACATCCAGTGCAAACCCGAACAAGTCTGGCAAAGTAAGACGTGTTTGTAATGCAGCATCAAAGTACAAAGAAGAATGCCTAAGTTTTTTTTAACTTCAAGAATTGTCGCAACTTCTTATTACGTTCGTCTAATTTTTTCCAAATTTTTATTTTGCCAAAAGGTTCTTTCTCTTGGCACTGGCTTCGTGATTAGATTATATCTTTACACGATTGTAGAGAAACCAAGAAGCTTTAAGGAATCTTCAGCACTTTTGCTAATTTCTATTTCAAATTTTGCTCTTTTTCCTGAATCTGCCTGCATTTGGTATATCAAACGAATTCGTTTTTTATTTAGAATTCTTTTGCCCGTTTTCATTTAAATTGTTGATAGAGAGCCTTGAATTTCAACACTTTTTTCCCATAAGTATATACAATTTATATGCAATTTTTTTGATATTTATCTCAATTATTGAAAGTACGGTTGTCTGTTCGGCTCGTTACGTTCAATTGGACAACAGGTCAAGTTGAGGAGTATTTATTTTTCAATTCAAATCTTGGGACTAAATTCCAGGACTTGTCCTGTTTTGTTTTAAAAACTCAACAAACTTGATCATTATTGGTGTGTTGCTTTTCTTAAGATCTGTTCAAATATTTGCTTCATTTTTGGAATCACATTGAAGTAGTTAATTTTGTGACACCGAATCAAGACAAAAAATTTTAACTCTGATCTTAAAGTAGAGTGAGAAAAAAGTACTTGAAGGAGAAATCGTTTTCTGGATTGTGTCATTTTGTTTAGCTATGGCAATTTTTTGAATTTTGTTAGAAGCCTATTTCATCAAAATGCCTTTTCAAATAAAGTCAATGCCAAATCCAGCTGTCGTCACCAGTCAAATTTCTTCCAATTGTAATGCAGAACTTGTGCTGCTATTATAACCCAAAGTATTGGGTTTGTATAGATAAGCTGTCTTTTTTTAACATCTGTTCACCCTTTTTCAGCTTTTTCACGTCAAGGAGAAGTTAGTGTAGTGTTTTAAGCACTTAAGCACGCAGGAATAGTCAATTGAGCGAAAAAGTCAGTAGCCGATGTTTTTCAAAGTACCTTTAAAGTGGTGCAACAAATTCGTATTTGAACAAAATTTAGGTTTTTGGAGGCCAACTTTCTTTTCAACGGTCGCCAATTCGACTTCTGTTTATAATGTTTAATTTTCTATTGAGTGCAATTAATTTGATACATATGTATTTGAATTGTGCTTGTTTTCATTTACTTGATTTCATCAATGCGTAGCTGATGTTTTTTATGACTTCACAAGATTTGTGGTCATAAAATGTTGGTGATTGTTTGATTTTGCCCTCTTTATCATTGGTGTTGTCTTTTCACTCAGTATCATTAGTGACAGTTTTCATTGGTTGCTAATCAGAATAAATGAACCTCATTACTGGATCATGTTATGGTTAGTGGTTTTCATGACTGAAAATAATTGTCCTCAATTTTTTTTGATAGTTTCTGTTTTCAGTATTTGTTTCAATATTTGTGTTGTAATTTTTCTTCTCTTACCATTTAACCTCAATAGGGACAAGTCAATTAAGCAAAAAAGTGGTCTTATCACTTAATGTTGTGTTACCACTTAATATCATCAGTGACAGATTTCATTGGCTGCTAATGACGATTGTGTGAATCTAAGAAGTAGCTTGTGTTCATTGGAGTCATTTTTAAGACTTTAATTTTTCTCTTCACTTTGTCTTTAAAAATAAGTATTCTTACTGGCCTTTTAGTGCGGCACAATTTTGGCCATTATATTGGCTCCAAGTTTAACCATTTTCTTCCATAACTGAGATATCGTATGTTTAGGAAAAAATTAGGTGAAGTTGTGAACCTTGCCTGCATTTGGAGTGCTATTGTCCCATTTTCAGCCATAAGAACTGCTGATATGTTTTTATGACTTCTAAAGTTTTATGATACGCTATGGTTGAAGATTTTGTCATGCAGCTATCAAGTTCATTTAGTTGGATGCTATTGGCTTTCAATAATGCTCTCAATTGTGCCACTTTCTTTGTTGCGTTTTTGCTTTGTCTGTTGAAGTTCCCCAGAACCTTGATGTACTGTGCACTCATTCTAAGGATGCATAGAGTCAAATTCTAAAAAAAATTTATTTAAGTGGTTCTTAAAACAGTAAATCTTAGAATGAACATTTAAATGTTTTTATTTTGTTATCTTTGCGCATAAAGGGTCGTCGATTTTGTTGACTGTCCTAGTTTGATATTGCCGTAGGACAATATTCGTGTGGCTATTAGTTAATTCAATTCTTTGAATTGTTTTCGAGGTTTTTTTCCTTCTTTGTTGTTTGATTTCGTCGTGCAGGTTGTGGTTACGACCATTTGATATCATGTTCCCTTCAAAAATGAGCTGCTCGTTCATTCATTCATTCATTCATTCACTCATTCATTCATTCATGCATTCATTCAGTCTTTTAACTGTGTTATGTGTGATATCAAATTTTGCACTTATAGTTTTATAGGTGCAATTTTTTTTGCGTATTTTTGAACGAACTTTGGTTTACACATTACTTTCAAATTGCCTTTCAGCACTCTCAAATTGACTATAAATACTTGTTTGACCAATTAAGAGGTCAAATGAGGGCAATTCAATCTATTTAAAAGTTAGTTTGAAGACAGTTTCTAAAAACAGGACTTAAGTCTATATTACGTCAAGACATGTTGTTTACTTTTAAAATTTTTGGTCTGTATCTTTTCATTGGTTTTTGAAGTTCCAGCTCTACAAAATTGTCGAAACTATTTACTTGCACTCTGTCAGCTATGATAACATTTTTGAGTGGGAAAACAACTTTTGTAACACAAATGAGGCTCCCTTGTTGTTATCATATTTATATAATGTTTACATATTGCAAAGCAAACGATGTGTTTCTGAAAGGCTTTTTTCTCCCCAAATATGCGCTCTTTGAATTTCAATACGGGAACGCATTTAAGAATAATTTGGCTTCTTCGAAGAGCAGCTGCGGACTACAACATTATTTTAAATTTAGCCATGGAATATTAAAGTTTTTTGCACACTCTCCTAAAAAATTTTTTCTGCAGAGTGACAAACATTATTGTGTTTTCGAAGTCGATTAGTTTTGTATAATAAATCAAATCATTCTGCAAAACTGGCACCTGTTATCCAGCACAAGTTTACTATTTTTGGCACTTGTTTTTTTAAATTTGTGCTGGATAACAGGTGTCACTTTTGCAGAATGATTTGATTTATGATACAAAACTAGCCGACTTCGAAAGCACAATAATGTTTGTCACTCTGCAGAAAAATTTTTTTAGGAGAGTGTGCAAAAAACTTCAATATTCCATGGCTAAATTTAAAATAATGTTGTAGCCCGCAGCTGCTCTTCGAAGAAGCCAAATTATTCTTAAATGCGTTCCCGTATTGAAATTCAAAGAGTGCATATTTAGGGAGAAAAAGAAGCCTTTCAGAAACACATCTGCTTTGCAATATGTAAACATTATAGACATTAGTAGACTTTTTGCTGAAATACTATAGCAATTTATTGTGTTCTTGACGGTTTTGATTTTGCCTTCATCAGATTTTGCCTGTCTCTTAAAAAATTAAAGATTTGTGACTAAAAAGTTTACGTATTGTTATCTTGATGGTTTACGTAAGAATTTTGGATCAATATAAAACTGTTTTCAATGTCTTCTGTTCACGGGCAGCCCATTGTTGTCATGATCAGTAGCAAAGGTGTCGATAAAGTTCTATCTGGACAATCGACAACAAACCTACTCGAAAAAAGAAAAACATCGAATGCGAGTTATTCACCTCGCCTTGTTTTAATTAAAATTTTATCCCGATTTTAGGGTGAAATTACTTCTGTGCACTGTCCCCTCAAACGCATACTAAAAATCCAAAACAATCCTTTGCTGGAGCCCTTGCGGAATAGAAGTAATGGAAAAACTCCAGAGAGCACGCACCACGTCCTTATAAATTTGCTTCCCAAATTCTAAGGGACGGCAAAAATAACAAACGCGGCTTGGCTAATTAAAACATATGGCTCCAAACTTATTAACGTGCAACTAGCTTTTGAAACAGTGCAGAAAAAACAATGTCTAAAATTATAAAACATACAAAAAAACGAAATAATTTTTTTTAATAAACAAATTGATCAAATTGAGTCAAATTCTAAAAATTTAAACATATTTAGAGATATATTTAAGTTTTTAGGACAGTTGGTTACATGCAAACTTTAATTAGAAATACAATGGCTATGGACTCACATTGATTTGCTTCCTGGATCTGGGTGTAAAGTATAATGAAATGCACACAACGCATAAATTGGCATTTTCATTTGTTCAAATTGATAGCTTTAAAATCTCATTTGAGAAATTTAAAAGCACAAAATTGCTTTCAAATTAAACAAATCTATAGAACACATTTTATGCATAAGTTTGAGATTTTTTTCAAACAACTTAAATTTTGACGTATTGTTGTTTTAAACGGAGACAATGTTACAAACAAAAAATATCCTGAGTGGGATAGATCAAGTATGAGCTATTTTTTTTTAAATTGATCAAAAATTTGGCCAAATTGACTCAAGTACCCGGGTTACCGCTCATACAATTTTCTTTGAGTTCGTACTAAGTCATAAATGATTTGCACGAAATCTTGGTAGTCATACAAGGATCATTTAAGATTTCAGAGAAATCATACAGGGATGGTACACAAAAATTCAAAGCCTAAAAACTAATTTTCATTTTCTATGAAGTTGAAAAAAAATATATAAATAAAATTGCTTCAGATCAAATCAAAACTTTAGTTATATATTTGGACTTACTGTTATTTAGTGCCAAACTTTGAAAACGATATTGTACGTTAGGGTCTTTTGGCGCATCACTAAGTGATACCGGGGAATCACAGGTGATTGCTTACAGAATAAAAATTTTTAAAAAATTAATGGTGCAAAATTTATGAAAAATAGATATATGATTCTTGGTATTCATACCAGGATCATATTTGGGATTTCATTGGTTTTCTACAGGTATCGTGTTTAGTCCTAAACCTATCTTTACCCAATTCTACATTTCTCAAACAGCGAAAGCTGTTATTTATTGTCGTTCTTGAAGGCAACAGAACAGCCAAAACGCATCAATTGGTTTCTGGGAATAGTAGTTGAGTAAAAATGTCGAATACTTACATGAAGTTTTATTTTTTTGGACTGGCATAAAGACACCAGCTCCAAAAAAATTGGGACTCTCATCCGCTAGGGATTCGCTAGATTTTACAAATCAAACCGTCCAAAAAAGTTACTGAAAGCCAAGGATATAAATTTAAGCCTCATGGCAGTTTTTTTTAGCTTGGTCACTCGGAATTACATTTCACGCTCTGAAGACGAGACTTTTCCAGGTTTTACAATCTTACTTGACATAATGACATATCTTCCCTACTCTACCAGAGGCTCTGCACAAATTCATCAACAAAAGAAGCAAGTCAGTCCCAATCTCTCACCTGAGTATTTATTTAACTCTCACTCACGAATTGCAAAACCAGATTAAGATCAGACTCAATTTTTCTCAAATTGGCTGAGAATAAATATAATAATGATATCCGTTGATAGAACAAAATAAAGGCAGTAGGTGTATATATGAAAATATAAGTAAAAGTTAAGATCAAGAAAGTAGAAAGAATATAAATGGGGAATAAAAATGAACCAGTAAATATCATTTTCTATACAATTTCAGCAATAAAATTGTATGATCTAAGACTAAATCTAATTTTTACTTGTTTAGTGAAAGCGCGATATGACAGAAGCAGCTAATAGCGTAAAACAGTTTACAGCGCACAATAAACCTAAGTTTGATTACTACTTTTTAGCAAAATTTTATCAAAAAGGGGAACAATAAAACCATCTTCAAGACAGTTTTCCTGGATTGAGAAACTTTGCTGCACACATCTTCATTTTACAATCAATTTAGCTAATAGGCACCAGTTATTGATAATACTTAGCGAACATTTTTGGACCAATAAATTGCCACGTTAGAAAAATTGTGCACTTGGGAAGAGTAAAGCATCAAACAATGATATATACACAACTGTTAACAAGGTTACTCAATTTGCTCTAAAACGATACCTCACGGGGGTTATTACATAACAGTTATCCCTTTGGCAGCTAACCCAAATATGTTAATGAACTAGTTGCTTAAATGATCAGCAACAGAAGAGGTTTTTGATAACATGTTTATGTTTTATCAATATTTCTTGAACACATATTCTGAACTGTAGAACTAAATAATGTTTATACATTTAATTGAGACAATAAAATCTACCTTCACTTAAAGCACAATTCGATTCGGCTCTTCCCCCCCCCCCCTCAGGAAAACTTTCTGGTTTCTTACGTCTGTTTGAACTTTTTTGAACTGCTTGAAACTTTGCTTGATTCCACGTTGCTAATGTTTTGCTTAGACTAAAAAGAGAATCGAGATTATCCATAAAAAATTACAAAATTCCATTTATAACAACGTACAACATCATTTACTTATGCTCTTCGGGACTCAGGGGCAATTTTTAATGCGACTATCTCTAGGATTTTTGGCTGTCATGACTTCTTTCTCAAAATTATACTGGCTTGCCTAGCCTCTTCCGCCGTCAGATTAGTTACACGGGAATTACTCATTATTCTCGCAAAGATGAAAAAAATCGACAGAAGCCTTCTTTTCAGCCGCGGCAGTTTTGAGAAATCTCACAGATATTAATGAACATATTAAGTAGAGCAAAGTTTGTTTCAGAGCAATTGAGGGAGGCCTTTCTCCTTGGTCAGTCCTGTGAAAACCTTTGAGGTCAATGTTTCAATCTCTAAGGATAATTCCTGAATGGAACTCTTTCCTCCCACACACAGCAAAAATTTTGATTCCGATAACAACTTTTGAACAAACTAATGCTTGTGTTTGCACTGATAATGGTTTGTATCGGTTATCAGGAGAAGGGACCGTCCATTACAATTTAAATTTACCACTATAAAGGAAAGGTGTTGAATGAATGAATGAATTGAAAATATTCAGCAAGTCAATCAAAATAATCCAATAAGAAAAACTTCCTGGAGGAATTACCAAAGCGAAGTACTGTTCATTAAAAGGTAACCTAGGAAGAGCTCAAAGGAGAATTTAGCTAGATTAAACGAATCTAGCTAAACTATCCTTTAACGATTAAACGTGTGAAAATAAAATAGCGACAATCTACTGTGGCAAAGGCATTAAAAGTATGACAAAGAATCTTATGAGCAGGAACAGAGTACTTCATGTTCTGACCTGATAACTATCCTTGAGAGCAAATTAAACAAAAATAGTAGCGACTGATGTAAATTTGTGATCTGAAGCAACAGTATTAAACAATGAATTATTAGTGCCAATGATCAAAAGCATCAGAATTGAATGTTTTTGCGGTACATAATCGATATTAATGATTCATAGTTCAAAACTGTTGCTTCAGATTACGAATATACTCGAATTGACGATACGATAATTGTTATTCACATCGGGCAATGGAAATATCAGGAAAAAAATTGATGGTTATCCATCTGTCAAGATATATTAATAGCTTAGTTATTATTAAATTCATATGTTAATTCATCCAAATAAACAAATGCCGCGGATCATACAATGCTTCGGGATGGCCAAATACAAGCACCTAAGGTGAAACTGTAGCAGTAAAACTTAATCTCGCGTACAGACTTAATTATAAGACAGATTAACAAATCTAACAGTTTTCAGCACCCGTGGGCTAAATTAATTATTGCGCATTCTATATTTCAAAGCCTCGGATCTTTTCGTAGTGATAATATGCTATTCCTTACCTCCATAGTAGTGGCATGCATACAATTCTCGTATGTGATATGAACTAGGACAACTTCGGAATTGTAACAGGACATTACGAAAAGATCGACAATAACTTATAATTGCCGTTGCTCAGAAAAATTTAGTTCAATTGAGTTCGAATAGTGGTCTGTTCAAGATCCTCCGCCTGTTGTAACTCATTCGGTGGCAAAATATCAGAATTGCGCATAGGTGCATTCGTTGTAGCACTGAAGTTGAACAAGATATTTTCCGCAGTTTCTAAAATGAAAAAAATATGCTCAATTGATCAGATTTGAACTACTGTTTTGTCAAAACCCAAAAATCAGTCGAATGCAGCCAATTTGACAATTAGCCGACTCAACGTAAATCATATCCATTCAAAACATGACCGACTAATATCGGACTAATTGCTGTCAAACGACCCGTAAGCGGCTGATTTCGGAAACAGCCAACTGGTGCTTAGGGAAGCTATCATTAGATTGTGCATCAGGGGGGATCTCGGAAGGGGGAGTGAGTAAATGGTGGGGGGGGGGGTCCAAGAATTACCTTTCACATCATGAATTTGTTTCGTCAAATTTTGGTGAATCGCATGCCTGGAGACTAGTAAGGTTGAGCTCGAGATCTGCTCAGCAACTTAAGCTTTTCAGGATTTACCTGTTTATCGGGTTTTTGACGACGAGAAGCAAAAAGGGTGAGACGAAAAATTGCATAAACAATACCACACAAAAACGAAGGTCTACCAACCATGTACACTGTCTCCTGCTGCAGTTCACTTCATGTCTTAAATGAAAACTAAAACCTCGATAGATTTTTTAGGTTAAACTAATAAAATCACTTAAATTCTTCTATCTAAGTGTTCGGCTTTTCTGTGAAACGTCTGCCCTCAGGAGCTTTGGTGCACCGTATATTTTGACAAGTGAAGCTCTACAACAACAGCACTGGGACTTAACGCCCTTCGAACACGAAGTGTAGTAATAATCAGAGGGAAAAACTAAGAAAAGCACCTAAAAAAACAGCCATTAGAACAACGGAAATGACTCCAAGAGACATGAAATATTGATTCTTAATTTACCTTACCTAAATCAGAAATATGAAATAAGAGCAAAAAACTTAAAATAACAACAACATCGGCGTTAGATCGCCGGGAAAAATCCATGTAAGACTCCCTTGAACTTCGTTCCAATTGAGACAATCAAAAAACATAAACCGAATAGCGCCGGACAAACTGCTGTCGAACGACAGGCGAGGCAATTTAATTTAATTCAGAATAGCCTATAGTGTTTTTACGGGAGCAAATAAACTCCACTCAGATTCAAACCCCAATCTCCAGCGTTGTAGACTGATACTTTTGCCACTCGGCAATCACGGCCTTCTCGCTTACCTAGCAATCGCTTTTCTGAAACAAATTTAAATTGTGAGCTAGAGCAATTTAGGTCACGCAAAAATCAAAGGAGAAAAAGTCAAAGTTCAACTCAGGAAAAAACTTATTTCAGTTAAAAAAAACCGGTAGAATACCAATACTCCTCTTCGAATCGCAACAAGGTACCAACAAAAACGAACATTGTTTGAAAGCTCTTGGCCCTCAAAAAAAAATTACGTCAAAATTGAGCAAGCATAACTAATTTACCTTAGCTGCATTACTATGACATACAAAAAAAATTACTTCAAGCAAACTCACTAACATGCATAGAATAATAAACTTATGAATCGCTACGTTTGGTTGAATTACACCCTTAGCTATACTTCTTTTAGAAAACAATAGGGAATCTTTCGCCCAGTTTTTGATTTGCTGAGTAACTCGTATCTGCAGATCTGAAAACCCCCTCAAACAGATTGTTCGAGAATATTTATTTTGTGGTATGAAAGATAGTATATCTAAGGAAACTAAAAGATTGAAAGGATCAAAAATTGTCAGTATTTGAGAAGTTTGATACCATTACGTAAATAAATCAAAAACTTTTGGAACAGCTGAGTGCTCTGGTGCCTTAATCTGAGGTAATTAGGAACATTAAAGTTCATAATCAACATTCTAATAAATGAAAGAAATTCCATTTTGATATAAACATCAGGTAGTTCATTGGTCGGCGTCACCTTTAAACAACATAAAGCTTAATTGCTCCAAACTAATTTAGTCGGAAAAAACTATATGCTCAGAAACTTTTAATGCCAAAATATATATTCCAGTCACATTTGAAACAATTTCATGTTAATGAAAGCGCATAATATAAACGCTAGTGTTGAAAAACAGAAAACAGTTCTTCAGGGCAATTAGAGTTCCAACATGGACACGGATGCTAATATCTGAGCGAACATTAGTACAGGGATGACCATTGAAGATGGAGTCATCTTTCAAGCCACGACAAACAACAACTGCAGAGTACAGCGCTAAATTTTGAGAAAATGCCAATCACTTCTCTAAGGAAAGGATGCTCTGAGTACTTCAAAAAACTGAAACTAAACACAAAGCTGCTCATGTAGTCACTTTCGATGCAAACTCGTCCCCAATGAATTTAAAGACGCAACGTCTAAGAAAATCCCAAAAACTGACGTCCTTTCGCTAAAAACTTCCAAGCATTTGTTGTTTGCTATGAGGAATAGCAATGAGCCAACACCGTTCAAATCTCTCAAGCTTTCAGCTAACACAAAAGTTAGTCTGTCATCAAGAAGCTCGATTTCCACTTTTTGCAATGAGCATTTTTGGTTCCAACTGAGAATAGGTGCACGGTATCAATGCGCAGGGTCTAGTTGGTACAATTTCATGCCAAAGTCTGAATTTTTCAAGGAAGTCAGCGAGAAGCGAAACCCCAATTTTAAGTTATTGTGATAGTGTCGAAAATTTTTGCACTCCAAAAATTTATAATTCTGCAGGGCTTCATCATATCGATTGTCTAAAATTTCAACAATTCTTGTCAGGAGTTATTTTTCCAGGCCACACCAATTGCAGAAAAGCGTAGGACTCTTCCTTGCTGCCGAGGAAACTGTATAAAAATACGCTTTTGGCAAATTTTCTTGGCTCTCATTGATTGAGTGCTTAAAACCCCGATAGTAGTAACCAGAAATCTTGCTGCTCAAAACAAATCATTGCTCAGAAAGCAGGTCAACTTTTATTTCTCACAATTGTCAAAACGAAATAAGTTTCTTCGGTGGTTCAATTGCTTAAATTTTTAATCGCTTTCAAGCGTCAGGCGCTTGATTGGCTAGAGGAAAAGACTCTGATATGAAGGTTACTCCATATGTTAATTTAATGTTTTGTTCTGCAACCTTTTGGTTACGACCAAAAGATTGGGATCAAAACGCCAAAGAAACACATGCCGTAACCTTTAAATTTTCAAATGACAATGATGAACAACTTTGATTTCCAGGTCGTCTTGGAGAACATTTGCTTTCACAAATGCAACACGGCTCAAAACATATGTCTACCATCAAAAGTTTTGCATTATCGGTCATTTGAAATTTTTGATGCCTTTCGCTCTACCTCTGCCTACCTTACTATTACCTCATATCCCCGGCATAGCAATTTTTTGCCGTTCTCGCATCCCGAACATCCACCAGAACAACTCCGCAATACATGGTATGCTGTTGTTCAATTACATGAATTGCCACAGCGCCACTATTCAGAGCACCAAGTTGCTAGTTAGAAAACTCCTATTTTGTACCACTCATAAATTCAGCGAGAGCGCCTTTAAGCAGCAACACAGAGGGTGTTTGACAATGCTAAATAAAAGGAGAAGCAGCGAAATTTTTTATCGCGGAAAACTATGAAGACATTGAGGAAAAAATTTTTTGTGATTGTTTTTTGAACGACATTTTTTCTCACATCGTGAAACTGTCTTCAAAAACCTGTCTACATTCATTATGAGACCCGTTACAGTTCTAAGCAAAGATTGATCGGTTTCTTTTCAATTTACGTTTTTGGGATATACAGGATAAATGATAAGAGGTTCTTCAAATTCAAATACATATCTTTCGTCATTCTCTTTTTGAAAAATCAAGTTTCGGCTGGAGGACAGTGACATACACTGTTTGTTTAAACTCAACTTGTTTGAATGATGAAAGTATCTTTTTCCTGTTTCTCCTGACAGGTCATTCCTGATTGTTCATTAATGGAAAAACTGCTGCAATGATAATTGCACAGCTCTATGCCAATCAGCTGAAGTCTTAGATGATCTACTCACTTCCAGCTACGCAAAAAGATCATTTTCTGTCAGAACCTGGTCAATATGCTAAAAGTATTAATCGGAGTCCAACTGCAACACAATTTCAATCTTATCGGAAAATAACAGTTTTTCATCAATGGCAGCTTTTTGAATTGAATTTGAAGACAGAGTGAGCAATTCATTGTCTAAGGTGTCCTCTTGGACTTCGCAAATTGTTGCCAAGAAATCAAATGAGAGCACCATCATAATTCGCCGCCTAATTGACGCTGATCCAAAATTTGTGGAAGAAAGCTTCCATCGACCTTCATTCTGCAACAGGCTAACTCTAAAAGTCCTTAATTAGGTCGAGGTTTGTTGCTTCACAGGGTTACTACCATGTATAAATTCGGCCAACGCGTTTTGTGCGCCATCTGAAAGCGCAAGAAATTCAGATATCGTTACAAGCTAAGGAAAAACGCTCATACAGTAACCATGGCAAAGACCTGTTGGCAACTAGTGCAACATGTTGGGACAAGTGATGGAATGAAGCTTCCGAAATTGGAAATTTAGTCCGTGATATATAATAGGATTTTTCGCTTTCGACAAATTCTTTTTGGCTGTAGAGAACGCACATTAACACTACCACCATTAGAATTTATCACTAGAATTATAGCTCAACGTCCCATGTTGACCTGGTTTTTGAGACAGAGAACAGTTACTGTCGCTTATCAAGCAAAGGATAACTGACAGAGAATGGATTACCAAATTCATTGGAAGGACTCATGCCGAGATATCCGGACACGTTATCTCTAAAATCAGAAAAAGTTAAAGAAAACATCGCGCTGAGCCTGTTTCCGCCATAAGCAATATGTTCTAGCCTGATGGATGTCACTTTTCAATATCACTACTTTTGAAATCTCAGCCCTAAATGAATTTGAACGCCAATCATGTCTAGCTCTTGAGACAAAGAACAATCACTGTCGTTTCACGAGCAAATGACAACAGCAGGATGATTTCTAAGCTCATTGGACGGACTCGTACCAGGACAACCAGACACATTAACTAAAATCAGATAACGTTACAGAAGAACATCGCACTGTTCATTTTTCCTCTCTCAGTTTGAGCTTGATGGATGACACTCCTCAATGTCACTACTTTGAACGCCTATCATGTCTGCAAGCTTGCTGCTGCATTTTTTTGTCTTTTCTGAATTCAGTTTATTCTCGCTACTGAAATCCACCTTTCTTGTCATCGGACATACCGTACCGTCTGGTGTTCTTTATTTAAAGACATTTTATCAATGTCGTTCCTTGATAAATTATATTATAATAGACTCGGTTAACGTTTGTTGCTTCAACCCATTATTTCAGACAAATAAGCTATCTTTTCCATTTTGAGCAGGGCCCCAATTTGGACAACAATGTCTTTAGTTTCAACAGAAGCAGATAAACTTAATTTCAATATTTCTCCCCGAAAAAGATTTCTGCGTTCCTAGTGTTTATTAGTTGAAAGTCAGTTTTCCAGGCATTAACGACATTATAAATCAGAGAAGTACGCTACCAGAGGTTAACAGAGCTCAATGGTAAGCAAAATAATTTGACATCTAAACATCGAAATCGAATCTAAACATCGGATCTAAACTATACATTCAATCAGACCACTAAATCAAAGACAAGAACAGCAAAAATCCTGGAGATTGAATACTGTACTCGTTTGAGAGTATATTTCTATGAAACTCAGTATTTGTTAAACGAGAGTCAGTTAAGTGGTCTTACTTTGCAGAACTGCACAAAGGAACTGGGATAGACAGACAAGTTCATCAACAGCAACTGGTGTTGCAGAGCCAAACAAACTAGAGGTTTAGGGAAATATTTGCCTTAAATCAGCAAACGATCCATCTATTTGAACACCGAGAGCTGGACTGCTCCTTCATTCGAGTGGCGAAGTTTGCGGTCTGTGCAAACCTGAATGAGGATGCCAACGAAAGTACATTCATTAAGGACGTACATAGATTAATGTTTCCCTTGAATTTTTTTTAAAAGCTTTAATTTGTATTTCGATTCGCCTGTGCAGTTTTGACTGTCTAGTTAAGGCATAGAGGTAAATTACACGCTAGATGAATGGTTTTTCGCTATGTTTCAATCCGATGAATATGATAGTTTTCAAACCAGATGACGAGTACATTACTCTGAATTGATTTCTCGTCTTTGTGGTCTTCAATCATAAAAACACGACCAGCACATTTTATTTCAAAATTTGTTTACAGAAAATTCTGGGATAAAAGCAAGGCAGCGCTGCTGACCACTACGGAGTTCCCTTGCCTCAATCTATACCATAGCCATCAAAAGGACAATTTTCTGCTGTTTACCAGATCCAATTTCAAGTGTTAGGAACTGTGGACTAGAGATCAAAACTCCTTTAAAAGGCATAATTGAGAGTTGAGAGATCTCAGAGAACCAAACTAGTAAAAGCAAGGATCCACGAAAAGACTTAGAATTACTGTTCAATTTTCTGTTTAATAAAATTGCTGTTTAATATTTGAAAGCATTTAATTCATTAATTGCATTTCACAAGAAGATGTCAATCGAGTCTTGAATCGTTCCTTCGTGGCCTTTTTAGTTTCATCATGCAGCAAAACACAATTCTGGGCATAGGAGCCAAAATACAATGGCATTAAAGAGAGACAAAGATTGAAACACATTTCTGTTTATTACGTTCCTTAAATCGAATGCTAAATTAAGGTCAAAACAACTTAAAACAAAATGGCAGTTATTAGGCCCCAGGAGGAGTTCTCAGAGACTCCGGGGCTGAATGGTCCCGTTTACAAGTAAACCCATCACTTGACACCGGCGTGAATTAGGCTAAGTCCTCGCCCTGAAACAAATTTGAAGAAAAACGTTCAGATTGAGCAAAAAATTGACTATCGTGTAACAAAGATGTTTCGTCGAATCGAAGATCTTAAGTGATATTGATGTACGTTGACCGCTTTTCTTGACCCACAACTTAAGAATGGATCATCTGATGCTACAGGGCCTCAGTGCTAAAGCGGGCAAAGAAACGACCAATTTACAGAGCAATTACTTAAATAACTGCTATAAATTCATCTTAGCAGCTATTAAAACAAGCACTAAAACAAACGAAGAAAATCAAGAGAAATAAAAAAAAGCAGGTAGGTAAAGAAAACCCAACTTAGGTAACAGAATGCGCACGTTGTGATTCTCTGCAAGCGCTTAGAATTTATGTCCTCATAAAGTTAACATTCAAGGCAGAAAGTTGCAATCGCAACGTTCCATAAAACAAAAAGATATATCGGACAAAAGAGCTACACAGAAAAAGATACGTAGGTCTGTCAGACTTGATCATGGTACAGACATATGTGGCAATGACAAAAAACATTCAGATCTCAAGCTTTAAACGGTTTTTGGGAGCTTAAACGTGCAATTTAGTGATAGAAAGTGCAGGGAACAGCTTCGGTTTGATTCGAAACGATTTCCATGGATTCCGTTGAACTGCGTCAATTATGTATTATATATATATATATATATATATATATATCCACTACATATGTATTATACATAAATATATATTTGAAATGAATCTAAAAGTGGAAGGCAGAACCCCTCATTTCTTACTACTATACTGGTAAAATAGCGGAGAAACAGACTTGTAAACCGCAGAATATGCAAACAGAAAAAATGGAGCTGAGTTGAAGAAAGTACCGGTTCATTCACTCCTTTTTTCTCGAAAAGTAAATATGAACAACCTTTATTATTTAGGAGTCCTCTATTGGCCTTGAAAGGGTTAACAATGACCTCAAGTGACCTGGATCACAATTTCAATCAGAGTGGACTGTCATTCATGATTTGAAAAACGTATTACGCAAGCCAGCTTAAAAACTAACTGCAAACTAATTCAACTAATGACATTACGCATAGAAAAACTCAATGAATGCCATGAAACTGCTTTCGAGGTTTGCAGCGTGAAATGTAAATCAAAAAATAACCGGTAGACCAAGACAATAGCAACAGTCACCATCAATTCACAGCGTCGTAGCTATAATTACCCTAAAGACAAAGCTGCTTCTAACTGCTTGGCCACATTTTTGCAATAGCCTCTCATCGCTTTTGAGACAGCGGATGATGACAAGATACGTTTGAAAATTTTGTAGCGTGAACAGACGATGTCATCAGGCAGTTGCCAAAAAGATTTCAACGCATTCAAAAGAATAAAATGGCCAGATGGAACTTATATTTTCAAGGAAAAAAACACAGGGGAAAATCAAACAGGCAGAATATTAAAACATACCAGGGGTGTGGCTCATAGGCCTGACACATGTTGGGGCTGGGGCTACATCCAGTTGCACGGCGATTTGACTAGGTGGATTAAATCCCCGATCTGTAGAGGGTTGCACGTAGCTGCGCTCAATCTGCACGTAGTCATCGTCATATGGAAATTGACTGTCATCAACATGACTTTCTCCCTCCTCGCCGTCTATACGAGTTGCGATGACATTTCTGTTATCCCGAGAGTGACTTGGATTGACTGTGATTGAGTCATACAGGTTAGGGGGATTATTGTTAGGTGTCTGATCACTCCCACTGTTACTTCCTCCGCCAGCGTATTGTACTTGCTCTATGTCTATTGGCTGCATAGGAATGTCAACGTTTTGGGTGCCGAAGTTATTTGGCCGCGTGTCAGAAAAGCACCAAAAAGTTTTTTTGATGGAATCCCTGACACCTGGTACATGGCGCAATCGTTTCCTCAATAAACTGACCAGGAAAATACAGACGAATATGGCGACGATTATGATCAGAAAAATCATAATTGGTGTCGAAATTGTGAAACTAAATACCCCTGCCGTTTTAGGAGGCGTTTTCGCGCTTTCGCCTGACAACTCGCTCGCATTTGCTTCTTGAGTTACTGCCATATTCGTTTCAAGAAGATTTTTCTCAGGCTCATACTTGTTAGTGATATTAAGATACTTGCATTGATTCTCTCCAATTTTTCCTTCAATATTTACAGTCGATATGTCATTTTTCATAGCACTTGGAATTACAAATGGCTTGCTTTCTGCACCTCCGCAACTCAGATAACTGTGTGACCAAACTTGGACTTTCTTAGAGAGGTCAACGTTTGTAAGAGGTAAAAGAATTTGCATTCTGGGCAAATAATTGCGGTGACTACCACCGAAGGAGACGTCTGCAGTAAGAAAAAAGTCTTCACTTTTCTTCGTCTTTGTCGAAAAGTAATTCACTCTAAACAAGATTTGTTTGGTCGTGTGAATAGTCTTGGATGGTGAATGCAAGCTTGCTTCTAAGTATTTGATGTCAGTTCCGTCTAGCTGTATAATTTTGAGATAGGATGCGTTGATTTGAGTCTGGCAATTGTAGTCAAAAAAATTTGTGTCTAAGTAGTGTTCGTAGAATTTACCCTCTGGATTGTCGTAGAGCACTGAAACAAAAATAAAATTTTAAAAGATAAATCAACGCCATTCGATTGATCGGCCATAATTCACAAGTGCTTTTTAGAGAATAAACTAATGCATGTTTTTACGCTAACATGAGTGTAGCCTGTGTATTTTTCCAGGAGATACCTACCAATTAATTAACATACACCACGATGAATGTGTATACAAATCAGTTACAGTTGATATTTTACAAGGGAAAACGCAACAGAGTCCACCGATTCTCTTTAATTGGACGCATACTTGTAAAACACCGTCAAACAGGTGAGATGCTTTAAAACACAAGTGTGATTGAAAGACAACAAACAAACAACAATCATTAAATTGTTCCCATCCCAATTAGAGGAGCTTTATGTTCACCTGGTGTTTTTTGTTTCAATCCGAGTTTTGACCGACCGATTTATTTGACGTAGAAAGGCATGTTGTATTATTAGAAAGCCCATCGAGCATAAAAATGCAAATTAAAAAAAATGTCTCAAATTTCGTTGTTTTCTAGGAGTCTTTTGAACATTGGCTTTTACAGTAATTTTGTTCACTTTCAACGTTATTTTGGACCAAATTTGTATATTTTTGCCCAATTATCTTAACACTACCGACAATTTCGTGTTGTTAATATCCACTCGAGTCATCAGAGAGGCTTTTTTTTATCAGTCTCATTGTCGTTCTTACAACAGAAAGGATTTGCATTATATTGATGAGCCTTCTTTTTTTTAAAAGATCGTCACTTTAAAAGCATGATCAACCCTTTATTATTTTGACTTTTTCCTATCTCTGCTTGATTTTGGTAGATATTTAAGCCTAGGATGTGGATGAGCGGTGTCGGAACATTATGTTAAACCGCACATTACCGAGTCTTCTTGTTATGGAAAAGTGCCAATGTGATAACATATTCTGAAATTGAGATAGTATCGAAAGAAACACTGTACCAAATAACATTAATTACCATTGGACTAAAAATCGAATTAAAAAGCACTAATGACAGCGCTTCATTTGTATATTTCGTTCAATTCAGTTCATAATTCAACCTTGATCGCCTTCGTTCTAGACTGCTTAGCTCACCAGACCTGAACAGATGAATAAAACTAGCATAAAAGACAGTCTCAAAAATTATTTACCACCAAAACTGTCAAAAGAAAAAACTACTTCTAAAATCGTTTTCAACTTCTTTCAAGACAGAGAAAAACTATTACGCACACAAATTAATTGGGAAATTGGATTATGGTTGCCTTTAAATAACTGCAAGTAATCGGAATTCTGCCAGTAGATAGATTGCTTCAAAACCCAATCTCAGAAATTGTTTGTTGTTTTTGGTAGCCAATTTAATTGCGATCAGTAGTTTCAATTCCCTAAGTAACATTTGAGGCTTCGGGGTTATTTCCTGAATTTTCAAACCTACATTGTAAGGCCACAGTTTTTTATTTCACGTATATTCTGTTCCAATTATTGTGGTCTAAAATACCTGTCAAGGCTACTAATTATTAATTTCGGGCTATTAAGAATTATTGAATATTATTTATATATTGTCTCTTGAAGAATATGCAGAGACAAAAATCCGGGTTGGAGCCAGGGAACTGGAATATTTGATGGCAATTAAATTAGCCATAAAAAAAAAGAAACATTAAAAACTCATTAATTGAAATTGGAATTGAAAGCAATCAATTAATCGGCAGAATTCAAATTAATGGCAACGATAAACCGTATCAGTATGCTGCCTCGTTCTCTTCCTTGTTCTTTAGATACAGATCAAAAAGAAACGTTATATTTATTCAACTTTGAGATCGCTTTGAGATAAATCGCTTCAATGATTCGTGGGAAAATTAAAATTTCCGGGGTCAAGTCGTAAATTTCAGCAATTCACGGTATTAATTAAATTTCTACCAATCAATTAATTGTTTGTCCCCTAAAACCGATCATTTTTCCAATTCCCTAAAAGTAAATTAGAAGAAAGCCCCTCTCCTAAAACTGTAGATCGTCAACTCGTGGGCGGAAAGGCAACTATATCAGCCTGAAGCGTTGATAAAAACCAGTATATCTATATTTTTATATCTATGTAATATAATACATATATAAAAATAAATAAAGGTTCGTTTCAACGCTTCTTTTGAAGGCCTCCGTCGCAAGGAGAGTTCGCCAGGAAGGCAGAGCATGGAGCAAAACATGAGCTTGAAACAACTATCCTGATATACGTGATCACGTCGAATACCGCCAGTCTGTGTATGGCTTTTAATGAAGACTGACCAGATCCTACAGCACATGATAAGATTGACAGAAGATGGTCTTCTCAACTTTAATTATCTGCTGCTAAAAATTCAGCTTCTTGATGGACTCGTGATATTAGTACGAATCCGGTATGCGTCTTGGGCAAAACCTATTACACCGATAAAATGATTCCACACCAAAGGACGTCCTGTTGAAAAGTGATTCGAAGACGTCATTCCTTGTCAAATCTAGTCAATCGTGGTCATCACTAGTGGCAATTTACTTGCGAAGCTTTTACATTACAAAGTCAGGAGACAGGCCCTGGACACATAATCGCAAACCTCGCCGAGTCGCTTGGTGAAAGCGTCAAGGATGCCATTGTGCCCTATATTCGTATATCCGCCTTTTAGGCAAAAAAGCAAGCGCTACATTAAAAAATTCTCTACATATCCATGTCGATGGCTGTTTTACGGTATCTCATGCACCTCGAAGGGCAACTCTATCTCTATCAGAAATTTAAATAGGTTGAATAGGACTGAATTGATATCTTTTCAATGAAAGCGCGTTTAGCCATCAAGATGGTTCTTTTCCATAGACAAATGTAAAGAACGGGCTTCGTTTTAATTGAAAATGATTCAACACCAATTTTTCAGTTTTCTTTCTGCTGTTCTGAAGGATTTTTTCCTGGTGAAACTCTGCATTTACAGCATTATCATCCAATAACGGCTCATATAAATACAGATCTTTGATATTAAATTGCTCGGTCTTAATAAACGCTGGCCATCTTCTGTAACCGAAAAAAAAAAGAAAACCATCCGGTATTAATGAATGCCAGAAGGATGGCTGAACATTGAAGGGATAGTTTTTCGCAATTATGCTTTTGCCTCCCATAGCAGAGTGCCGAAAAGACAATTTATGTTGTACACTCCTAAAAATATTTACAGATTTTGAAGTTCACAACTTCGAATATTTAACGAGTTTGTTCAGCATGCTAGAAAAATTCATGGCTTCACTTTCCTGAAATCATTAGCCTAATTGTGATTAGCCTAATTGTTGTGATAAACTTATTAAATAGATATATTTGATAAGTTTATCACGCGTAATTTCAGAGTATTTTGAATTTCTACTTCTGAATGGTCTTCATTGTGGGCGCCAGCTGTTTACGAAATGCCATCAACGCTGCTCCCTACGGGCTGAAGACGTTCCTGCGGCGATTCTGTTTCGCAGTTCCTGGACTGAGCCTCAACCCCTAGTCACGTAAGCCCCTTAAAAGACTGCAATATCTTCTGAAAGATACATTATCCAAAAATTCAACATTGTTATCTGGCACGATATAATTAACAATACTCTCACGAAACATCCTTCAAACAATAATCACGCTTGTCGCATTGACAAGTTGTTGAGTTTCATCGAACAATTCAAACCTCGACTAGCTGCTATTGTTTACACCGCGAGATCCTCGGCACCTAACATACTGGAGCAATTGAGGAATTCCAAGTAGTGACCATCGACGTCAGGAAACGTTTGCTTTCCACTCGAAAACGGAAAGATATTTCTATTGTTGAAGACATTCGCCGTGTCCATCCACCAGCTTACTTGGAATTGAAATTTCTTTCAACTATCCTAAAGAACTCGAAAGACCTTCGTTGCTTAGCCCGAGGAGGCGTGGTTATCGGAAACACCCATCTTCCAAGAAAAGAAACAAGGCACAAGTAGAAAGTCAGACAACGAAGACATCAAGTTAGTTCATTGTTTTGTTTCTGTGTTGGGTTTTCTGCGTCCTTGAGACTTAAGTGTTTCGAGGGCAACGAGATGGCGACTTCGGGACTTTGAAATGCATCCGAGATCCAACTCCATTAGGGACCCATGCGGTTATTGCGCACCGCAGGCCAAAGATGATGGACATGGAGCTCTACAATGCCATAGGTGTGACTTCTGGTTCCACAAAATGTACTTCTGTTCCAGCAGCCCTGTTAACTTACTTGAAAAAAGTTCAAGGATTGGTTTGGCTTTATGAGTCTTGTGAATCGCCAGCTAAAGAAGCACTCTCCATGTCATCTCCCAAACTTGACGAACTCCGGAAACTTCGTGAAAGCGTTGACGAGCAGAAGAAGAATTTCGTATCCGTTAACGAGATCAAACGTGAATTGACGGAGATAAAGTCCTTGGTCAATTCGTCTTCATCAGAGGTCAACATCAAAGTTGAACTGTCGAAACACAAGCCTCACCCACCTGAACCGCCTGCGGTGACGCCAAAACTTCTCGAAAACTCCGTTTCCGACCGCTCAATACTAGTATTTGGGATCAACAAACATGAGCCTTCGAAGTTGAAGTCTTCTCAAGACTAGAAAAAGACCTTTCTACAGCTAAAAATTTTATTCAAAAAGTACATCCGTCCATTTAGTCCATCAGAGACGTCCAACGAATTGGCAAGTTCATTCCCGATCATAGGCTCAGACCAATGGTAGTAACTTTCCAAAGTAAATGGGACAAACGGATGGCCCCGTCGAAATCTTATATCCTGAAGAACACCAAGTTCTTTCTGAAACCAAAGCTAACTCCGGAAAAACGAGCCCTGGAGAAACATCTGCTCAATTTGCGTTCCAAGCTATCAAATCTAGGCATCCCCAAACACAAGATAAAAATTTTGAACTTCAAACTTTGTCATCGGAACACTGTTTTGGACCACTCCAAAGCCCCAGATGTTCTAACAAAGCAAATTAGAGACAATTGACTAGCTAATGACTTTACGTTTTTCTTCCGAACTGTCGAGGAATGCTATCGCTAGAAAAACGAGCTGACATCGCAGCCCTACTGCATAAACACCAACAACACTTTGCTTTTCTCACCGAGACATGGCTAGATACGACGCTTGGAAACAGTGACTTGTCAGCTTGGGGATCGTCTTCAGTTGTTGGAAGACAAGACCGCATACAAGGTCGACATGGCGGGACTCTGATTTTGCAGAACACCTCCAACACATCAGTTGCGGAGTTCCTTGGCAATCCTGTCATAAGCAACGTCGACGTTTGTACTTCAGCCTTGATCAAAGTTGACGATCGTCTCCTCTTCATTTTGGTCTACCTGCCCCCACAAGGTAGTCAATATGGGGTCACAACTACATCCTTGGATAGAGTTTTGCATCATGGCTCGACATTTCTGCTGAGTTTTAATGAAAACATTGCATTTAAATACCGCCATATATGCCTTCTTGCTGATTTTCCGGCTGTTTTGACTGCCACGTCATTCCACTCACTCGGTTCTCAGATATACACAAAGTCCTCGCCCTCCTCTATAAGAATCCGAAATTATGCTTTTACTGAGCCAGGCATTGTCACTTTTTGATCACTATGGCAAAGTTACACCTTCTTCAACAATCCTTCTGCGGACACGGTCGCCGATTTCTATCACCATCTGCATGTTAGTGTCAAACAGTCTTTTCGGAGCGTAACCAGAAGAAGGGCGTCCTGCCAACCTACTACTCATCCCATAGTATGCATAATTTTAATGAACTGGCAACTAGCAAGAGAAAGTATCATTCTGGTCATGATGTCGTGCGGAACCTTGAAAAATCTTTGGAATTGGACACGGTGCTCTACATATCTGGGAAAGTTATTTCCAACCTGGATTCTTGCTTCAAACTCATCGAAAGCTTCAAGGATAAAAGTCTTCCACATCGAATGTTTTCCGATACATCGAAACTCGGTTCTTGGATTCACGTTGCAAATGATTTCAATGATTTATTTGCTTCGAATTTCAACACGAACTCGTACGAAACAAGGATACCAGATGACAGCCAAAGTCTTATTTTCTTCAATGATTTCTGTGGTACATTTAGCGACTTCGACACTCTTCAAGTAATTCTAAACAGCACCACTTGCACTTATGAGACCCATGATAACTTCCCGAATGGACTATTGAAGAATTGCTCTGGTCTTTTTGAAACGTTGTTCAGGATCGTCTTCAATTGCGTAATCCTGAACTGTCAATTCCCCGAAATATGGAAACCTTCATTTATTAAACCTATTAACATAGGAGCTTTCCGGAACGACATCACCAATTACCGTCCAAGTATTCTGCTGCCGAAGGTCTCATTGATATTCGAAAAATTAGTCCACAAGTTTCTTATTGATCTACCCAAGAATAAAATTTATCAGAGACAGTATGGTTTCTACGATTTGTCAGCTGCTAGAATACGTCAACTACCTCTATCTCAAAAAGGGAGACAAACTATTCTCAATATAATGCGATTACGAGAAAGCCTTCGATCATGTGCCACATTCCGTTCTACTAGTGAAACTCCGAAAAATTGGTCTGGACTCGAATTTTGTTTCCTTCTTTGAAAGTTACCTTCTCGGAAGATTTCAAGCAGTACGAAACAACGGGTTTTCTTCGATGCACACAAGAGTATTGAGTGGCGTAGCCCGGGGTTCAGTACTTGGTCTTTTTATCAGCGACCTGCCGTGTGTTCTTCTGGACAGTATTATGTGGTTATTTGCTGATGGCGCGAAACTAGTTTTCAACTCCCTGAATTTCAATGATGATCTTGTACAATTTTGCAATTGGAATCAAGCAAACGGGATGTTAGTCAACGCGAAAAAGAGCCTATGTATTTCTTTTGGGACTGTCGAGCCCATGTTAGAGTACACCAACATCACAATTCCACAAGAGTGCGTGAAGGATCTCGGAGTTTATGGCAACAGAAAGTTAAAATGGAACACGCACACTCAATGTAAAGTCACCAACAGCCGCAGAGCTCTCTACAAGCTTAAAAATACTATACCTTGGAGCACTACATCACAAGTACAAGCTCTACGTCGCCTAAGTTGTTCCAATATTCCACTATGGTTCTCAAATCCGTTGCTTTTCAATTGCAGACCTCAGGGCTTCCGAGAATATCCAAGAAAAGTGTTTGAGATAGTTTTACGGGAGTTCTAGGAACTCGTTGGACACTTCTCACACAAATGAAATCCTACCGATGGCCTTTCGATTCCAAGTTGAGGACTGCCGATTGTTCATTCTCTTGGCCCAAAGGAAGCTATTGAGCAACTTCTGTGATAATGTTGAAGTTTTATCTCTGGGTGTGACGAGAAGACGGACAAACAAGTTCAAACTCAAACGTTAAGTAGCCCCTGAATCTTTCTACGAACGGTCCATCAACATGATCAACTTTTTCTATTGTCATGGGATAATCGATTATGACTACTTCAAGATCAACAAAATTGTTGAACATTTTGAATCCATCATCTCATGTTTCAATCCCTGTTTTCGATGCTCATGGTTTGTTTGTTGAAATTGTCCCACTTGTACGAGCTTTGTAAATGTTAAATAGTAGAAATTAATTTCTTTGACTTTTAGTTATTGGCCCATAATCGGGAATTAAGTCTTTCTCTCTCGCTCTCTCTTGCAACAAAAATTAACTGAACCCAAAAAACGATGTCCCTTAATAACATTAACATCCAATGTCGCTAAACTTTATTGGCCTTCTGGGCAAATTTCTACCTAAAGGAAATTAGATTGAATATATCTTGTACTATTGTTTGATTCAAGGCTGTCAGCTACAGTACTGTCATCTGCTTACCCAGGTCACCTGGATTACTTTTTATCAATAAAAAAGTCTTCGAGTTTGTGACAGCTGTATAAATCTGCGGAAAAATCATTCTGATGTTCTATGGAGCAAGATCTCTCTTAAGGCTTTTAAATTCGTTCTTGGCATCAATCAGATAGCACGATCCTCAAGAAATCGACAGTGGAGTGCATGAATAGCATGTTTCATGCCACTCTTCTGTCTGAGGCACAGCTATACAATTCCCATCCCACTAATTGGAGATCTTGTTCAACGCACTGATCTATACTATTACCGACAACTGTTTTGAAGACCTCGCCAATGCCAGTTGATCAAACCCTGTGCATTTCTCGAGTGCAATCAGATCACAGGAAACATAAGAATTCAATAATGTAGTTTTTCGGCGGCAATTCCCAATGCATGTTTTGGACAGGGTTTTGCTTGAGGAGGGATTGCATGATGTCAAAAATCGTCACCATTCCCCCGCATCAAGACCAGATAGACCACCATTTGTTTCCATTGCGGCCCATTGCGCCTTTTACATAATCTGAAATGGATCTTAATGCATCCGCTATCTTACCCGTCTCTATTTTTGCCGCACCCCTTCTCGTTTACTATTTAATTTTCGTAAACGCTAATACCTTTGCCTCATTGAGCAGGTCCTCTATAAATTGGAAACATAACCGACTTACGTCGGGCGGATTGTTCTCAAACGCCCGGTGAGCGGTTGGGTTCGGCCAGCTTAATTGAAATGGCGTGAGGTCCATGAACGCAGCGTGGGAGGGGTACACCGCGGTACTGATGGGGGAGGGAGGGCAGCGGTGGGTCATCGGCTGCACGTGGTCACGTCCTTGACCTAAACGATGTGTAGGTGTGAGGTTTACGGGGTGAAGCGAAGGGGGGTGCTGTGGCAGAGGGGTGAAGTGGAGGGGGTAAAACTCTCAGAACCGTTCTCACGCCATGAGTGGACGTCTCCAAAACCGTTTCTGTGAATCACATACTTTAAGACAAGAGAACTGAGAGGGTCCAAGAAAACTTAATGTCCTCTGGGCGCTACCTGTTTATCCCGTTTTTCAGGACGAAAAGTCAGATAAAAATCGGTCAAGAGAAAAATCGCATAAAAAAGACCACAGGGCTAATATAAATGCTATAAACTTCATTTGAGAGCAATTAATCGAGAGCAATTAATCTGTTAATCCTTAAGTTGTCGCGGAAAGACAAAATTAAACTCAAGACTTGCATCACATTGCTAAAGCATAGATCCTTTATAATGCTTATTACCAGGGATTTGGAAAAATTAATTGGCTAGACAAAAAGAGGAGCAATTAATTAATTTAATTGGCAAAATATAAAAATCAATTATTGCAATTATTGATCAATTAAATTTGATGTTCCATCAATTATTTTTTTCGTAGATTTAGAAATAATTTTGCCTTGGTGTACCCGAAAATGAACGCAAATGTTTATATCAGAATTATTCAATTTCTAATCAACGACAAAAACTTTTTTAACACCCAAATCTATCAAATAACATGCGATCTCAGACAGAAGTGTGATCTGGGAATTTTTTCTCTGGTGGCGGGTTTGCGACCTGGCAAAATACTGCTTCAATTTTCGCCAATTATTGGGCAATTAATTGGGTCAATCCAATCAATTATTGCAATTAAAATAGGGTAACCAATCAATTATTGCAATCAATTAATTGCCAATTAATGCAATTACAATTAATTTTTCCAAATCCCTGCTTATTACATACCATTGCATCTAACGCATTCGGTTGTGCTGCTGATGTAGAGAGAGCACAGCTGGGCGACATCTTGCGCAATGGCATTACCAATTATGCCGGCCAACAGTACAATAAATTTACCGATGCAGGACTGCTTCATTGTTGCAGCAATATAAAGATATTCAGACCAGATCAATTAATCATAACAACCGTCAAGTCATGACCTGAAATATGAACACAAAATTAGCTCTTGTGAAATATCAGCCGGCTTGTTGACTTCAAGTGGCAATAGCGACAAGAAACAGACTGCGGAAGTCCAAAGACAATTCGGGCAGCGATTCAAAACCTGCATACATAAACAAACATACATTCAACCGTCAGAGAAGACAAGCTACAAAAAGAAACACACCAAAAGCGAACGTAGCAAATTACTTCGGGAACGGTTCAGCTTCCCTTCCTACAATTTTGCTGTTGCGGAATTTACGAGTCTTTCCCATTATAGCCCCCCTTAGTAGTCAGCTAACCAATAGCCCCCCAAAATGGAAGCATAACCTAATGGGGGGCTATAAATTCACGGGAATCTATAATGGGAGACGCGAACTTCCTATGTCAAGAGCGTACCCTAGCACGCTCCAGCCAAGAGAAATACTATTACGATTCTCAGGACACAACCTACTTACATAGCCTGTACATTGAATTTTAGAAGGCCTTTGACAAGGCATCTTTAATGGTTTTGGGGCATAAAGATTCGAGGGGGTTGAAAACTTTGACATCGAAAAAGTCCTAGAGGATTGAGTTTCCCAGAGTCTATTCGCCTTGATGTTCAGTAGAGCGTCCAGTCAGAAGTCAAGTCAGGGCCTCAGTTCTTCGGAGTTATCTTCACGGCAGACACCAAAAAGTAAGAATAAGAAACGTCACCTGGAGTGCCCAAAAGATCGTCATTTACCCACTTTTTTACTTTTTTAGTATACAACAAACAATCGACTAACGTCGGGCGAATTGCTCTCAAACGACCTTCGAGCGTTAGGCTTCGTCAGTAGCTAGCCACGGTTTAGTGAGGCTAATTTAGGTTAATTGAAGGGGCGTAAGGCGAGCGCAGCGGTGGTGGTGTAGGATCATTTTCTAAGAATCACCTTTCACACCATAAGTATGTTATTATATTATTATTATTATATTATTATTATTATTATAGGTTTACGCACCATTTACAAACTCAAAAGTGCTTTCGAAACCAAATATTAAATAAAAAATTTTCAGTTTATTACGATAGTCAAACTCATGGGGTATTAGTTTCATTTCAAATGGCAACTTATTCCATTCGAACGGAACAGCAAAACTGAATGAATTTCGCCCAAATGCAGTTGTGACATGAGGAACCTTCAAATTGTACGTAAATTGGCATCTAGTCACCGTATCATTTCTGAAAACTAAGGCGCCAAGATACATCGGAATTTTCCACGGATGGTGAACTAAACGGTGACCAAAAAGTAGAATTTTGTAGAGGACACAGTTTCATGGGTATCCAATGAAGCTCTTTGATATAATTTGCCGTTGGTGAACCAGAAGATAGCCTTAAATTGAGACATGCTGAGTTCATCATTAGCTAAAATTTCTGTATATTATACACAAGTAGTCCATAGTACAGTGAGTTGCAGAGAGAATATTTACCCGAACTACCTCGATCAACGCCTTTCTGTCGAATTTACCTCTGATAGAATAGATTTTTGGCTGGAAATAATAACCTCTACGTCACAGAGAGTTAACTTGTTTCGTATATGAAAGTCTGGAATCTATGTTGAATCCCAACAAAGTAACATTGTAAGAACAATTGACGTCGGTTGGAAGTTCAATATCGCTATTTAAACTATTCGTTCTACTAATGAACACGTACTCAGTTTTATGGAAATCAATCTGAGCTTAGCACCACTGAATCAATTTTGCAGCGTCGTAAGTGTCAAATCAGAAGCCCCCTCATTTATCGAAGCATGATAAGCAAAAAAGATAACGGAGTCATCGGAACAAAAATGATAATGGACATCAAGACGTTCATACAGAACTTCCAGAGGAACGAGATAGCAAGAAAGTAGAACGGGACCTAGAACAGATCCTTGAGGAACACCCGTTTTTATAGTTCTTAGCATCGAATATTCACCTTCAATCAACACTTTTTGAGCTCTACTACTCAGATAACTATTTAAAAAGCTAAGCAGTTTATTCTTGAAACCCAAATTTGTTTCAAGAATTGAAAGAAGTAATTCATGATCGAGAGTGTCAAAGACAGCTAATAGTTCAATTCCAATATAAAAAGTACTTTTTGTCCTATGTAGAATGACGAGCAAATCATTTGTCACATTACGAGGGCTCTTTCTGAGGAAAAAAATTATTTTAGGCACTTTGGGATTTGCTGAAGAGACTATTCTTTTATTCTTTTAAAGGTTATTGACCATTTCCATAAAAAAACCGCCCGTTCTAATATTTTTGAATTGTAACTTATGTTTGAGTTAGGTCGATAACTTGAAACATCTTCATTCTCAGAATATGCTTTCTTCAAGTGGGGCATAACAATTGCCATAGTAAAGGACTGAGGGAAAAAATTCGCCTTCAGCAAAAGATTATGAAGTTCCAGGAGGCTCAGAAAACAGTAATCTGGAAATGATTTTACAAGATGTGTTGGAGTGGTGACTAGAGTAGATGTACTGTTTGACAACAAAGAAATCAAATCTCTAAATCAATTCATCGACAACTCAGTGAACGAATTAATTGAATTAAATTCAGTTATCAGAATTTTAGGACGTGTCGCATTTGGAATCGATGCAATAATGCTTTCCACTTTAGATATGAAGAACTTGTTGAAGAGGTTTGCAATCTGTTTCATGTTTTCATATTTTTTGGAGCTGTTTTACATCTTGATACAGAAGCAATTTTAAGGGGGCACACTTTTTACGGCTACAATTTTCCATCACACGCATTCTCAATGTATAATCTAGGCTCCTCTAATAATTTTAAAATTTACATAGGGGTAACGTTTTCATATTCAGATTTTAGTACAGATGTTTTCGACTTTCTGTATTTACGCTGTGCTTTTTTGTTCTTTCGTTCCAAACTCAAAAGCTCTTCGTCAAACTTGGGCATTGCTGTTTTGTAAATGTTTTTAATTTGAATGACATCAAGGTATCCAAAATTTTCTACTCAAACTTTAGGTACATATCCCATGCCTCATCAATACTTGAGACAACATCAACCTTTAAGCACCGCTTCAATAACTTAATAAATCCTTCAGAGTCAAAAGTCTTCCAATTTTTATACATCAAATGGTCATGGCGTTGAGATTTGCGTTGTTTTACACTGCTGAGCGACAAGCAAATAAACGAATGGTCCGAACAAGTAATGAAGGTATTCGATTTAACATAAGTTGAAATATTGTTTGACGCTATAACTTGGTCATCACTTCTATGCGTTTCCTCGTAGATGTACTGAGTCAGGCCGAAATCTTCAAAAAATGAGTTCAACATTTTTGATGCATCGTTTTTTACTTTCAGTAAAATGTTAAAATCACCCAGCAGAACAAATTTGTTGAATTGTGGCTTTTTTATTTTTTAAAAAACTTGATCAATCAAAGATTTGACATGCAATACAAGTAGTTGATAAACAGTGATTACTGAAAAACTGGTAGCCCCAACAGTGAAAGAGGCGTAACAGCTTTATAAAAAATCTCAGGTAAATTAATCAAAACATTCCAAATGGAGATCATATCTGTAAAAGAGACAAACTCTACCTCCTATTTCATTAAACCGGGAACAACGTTGCTTTCGAAAAAAAAATTGTCGTCTTATTTGTTCGTAATCCACGATTCTATAATTACTTCCCTACTAATAGCATTTACTTCCAAGAGGGCAATTACATCTTTCGTTTTGTTCCTGACAGAGCGTACATTATGTAGACAAATGTTTAATTCTGTAGAACTTTGTTTCGTCGGTCTTTGTTTTAATGGATGAGTAGTCAATTTCGATCCATTTTTTAGCCAATCACGGGTGTCTTCATTCAGGCAAAATTTTAGGGTAAAGTTTTCAGGGCAGAAATCAGGTAACTCAACTTTCTCCTCATCAAACTTAAATACACAATGCAAAGCCTTCAGGTGAGCTTCTGATTTCGGAGTTTAGCGAAAAAGAAGTAGTCGAACTTTCTTTTTGGCACAGTACTCCTCCATTTCTGTTGCTCTTATGTTCTGACTCAATCGACCTACATATAAATGACGACGCTTCGGTGACTTTTTGACACCCTTGATGACTGCTGGATTGGTGTTCGTTCCCGTGTTTACCTCCTTAGTTAATCTTCATCTTCTCTGTACAGTTTCAAATTCATAATCATCCGCCTTTTTATTATTGTTTACTGTCGCTTTGTGATAAATGGATGATCTGTCGTTTCCATTTCATGCCGGGTTCAGTTTTTGCAGCTTTTAGAAAATGTAATTCTGATTTAATTATCAATGCTATCAAATTGCGTAGCATTGTCACCTCGCAGATCTAAGAATCAACACAATCGAGCTTTTTCTCAACGACTGTAATTCTGTCCAGCGCAAACTTTTTGATCATTCCCTTGTTTTTTGCGGTACTTGAAATTTCCTAACAAGCAAAGTGAACATATATTTGCTTACATTTGACACAAAAGCCACTCATTTGTACATTGCAAGGCTCGTTACAAATATTGCAGAGAAGTTCGGGCGTTGGCGACGGTGGTGGTGGTACCATTGTAACTTGTGATAAAAGGCAGACTAAGGGACGTGGCCGCTAGGGGCCTAAACTAATTAGCCAAGCAAATGTGGAGAACACTCAGACCTTATTGTTGGACTGTGAAAATTTTTAAGATGGCCAATAATGTAAGGAAAACAACCAAGCAGATGCGGAGAACTCTCTCGCCAAATGCTTGTTACCAAATATTGAATCGTATATAGTTCTTGTATAATTTTTCAGCCGGAATCTGAAATCCCGGTAACTGGGGCTCTCCAAACGCAGTCCGGCATTTGATACCACAATAAATAGCAACAATCAAGAGCTGAAACAGAATGAAATAGCCTCCCAAGTGCACTCGGACACAATTTAATAGGTTTATCACAACAATTAGGCTTAAGCAATTAGCAAGTACAAGAAAAGTTCACACCTTAAGTGAAAGCAAAGTTGTTTGTTTCAGAAACCAAATTAACCTCAAAATGAAAGACAGGTACCTCCGCCACTCTGATGTAGAAAAGATCTTGGCGTCATGGTTTCGAGGAATCTGAAATGGTCTTCTCAGGATAAGAGACGAGCCTGTAAGGTACTCAAGGGTTTCAAATGATCAAACAGAATGTTTCAGTTTAAACAAGTTGGCTGTCGAAAAACAGTTGTATCTTAGTTACGTAGTTCCTATAATCTTTTACGGTAATTTCTCTGTGGAAACCATCTAAAGGTGACCTGAAGCTGATGGATAAAATTCAACACAGAGCGACTGCGTAGATTCTTGAAACAAGTCAAGTGGACTACAAACAATGACTCACTGGGCAGCAACTTCTCCTTCTCTCCTTTTATCACAAATTCCATGTTGTTTTAGTGTTCTTGGACATTGTGAATGAAAGGTACAATATCGACTTGACGCATTACGTGCAACAAGTCGGAAAGGTAAAGTAGTGTACCCTAAAAACATCAAGACATTCATAGCGAGAGGTTTGTCAAACCGCAAACAAGAGAGTGATTTCTGGCTGCGAGCCACCAAATTGGCCAAAATTCCTGGCTGCTCAACTTGGCACTAATATCGATGAGTTAGAAGTCAGCAAAACCAAGGAGACGCTGATGAATATTTTCTATAAATTTTTCAGTTACAAATACGACTCCAGATGGCATGGGGAGTTATATGTGGTTGTTCCAGCTGCAGTAATATTATAAGACTCCACTTTGACTGAATTTGCTTAGAGATTTGAACTTCCCATAGACTTGACACTAATTAGGTATTTATTTTTATTAGTCTTTAAAACAGTTTTTGTTAATCGCATACTTGAAGACTAGTTGGCTGAACGACTCTAAGAAAACTTTATGCAAACTAGTTGCTACCTCCCTTTTCAGAAGACGAAAGTCAAATAGGTCAGAGAAAAATTCGGCCAAATAAAAAGTTGCATAAGAGAGACAAACAAGATTAATATATTTGTCATAATTTGCTTTTGAGAGCAATTAACAATGATTTTCTAAAACGTGTTTGTTTAGTCATTTATGATAAAAAGATTTCTACTATAGCTCATGGTTAACGAGGATCGGAGACAATGACATTACGCCACATAACAGCAGTTGAAGTGCGGCCTCAACAAAGATATATATATATATATATATATAATAAAATATATATATATATATATATATATATATATATGTGTGTATATATGTATTTATATATATATATATATATATATATATATATATATATATTGATCTATATATATATATATATATAAAAATTTGTATATATTTATATATATATATATATATATATTTATAAATTGATATATATATATATATATATATGTATATATATGTATATATATATATATATATATATATATATATATATATATATATATATAGAGAGAGAGAGAGAGAGAGATAGCATGATTGAGAGAGAGAGAATTCAAAACGTGAGTGAGAAAGAGAAGGAAATAAACTCTAACTGGAAGAGAGAGAGAGAGAGAGACCGGAAAATTTTGGGACAAGGTGGGATGCGATTCTGCAACTTCTAGTTTTTTGTTTTTGTTAAAAAAATTTTGTTGGGCAGAAATGGTGGTTAAACTCTGAAAAGGACAAAAAAATTGAAGAAGTATTGGAAGCAAATTAAAATTTTATCAAAAAAATAAGATAATAATATCTTAAGAACCAATTTATTGGGTCCAGAGACTATTCAGCATCACTGAAGTCTTGTTGGCCAGTAATAATTCAAAAAAAAAATTGAAAAATTTGGAAACATTATCAAATTTAAACAAAAATCTCGCTAAAATACAAGATAATATTATCTAAAGATTCATTTCATCGTGTCCAAAGACTATCCAGTATCCCTGTTTCAAGCCTGAAATGGTCTAATTTGCTCATAAATAATCATACACTTGGATCATGATAAAACTTTACAATAATTCAAAAACCTTACATAAAACCAAAAAAATTTTATCCAAAAAAACTAAAACTGCAGTCAATCCATTAACACTAGAAACTATGTAGCATTTTTTTATAAAACCGTGGAGGAGGTCTCAGGGCCCTTGATGACGGACAAAATTCAAAAATGTGAAAAAAATTGCAAATGTTTTAAAAAATTGTTTTTGTCCTGATATTAAAATCTTGAAAAACTTTCTTTTACGTCTATAAACTATTCAGTAACATATCAAGATCTCGATGAATTCTCGTGGCTCTCTGTGGCTCTTGAGACGCCTAAACATGACAAAATAATTCAAACACTAAACAAATTGCAGGTTCTATTTAAAAAAATTGCAAAAACTTAAAATATTAAGAAGTTAACGATTAATCCCTGACCAAACAAAAACTTTGCAATAGCTTATTAATAAAATCTAACTGAAGTTTTCAGACCATTGAGGGAAAAAATAATGGGATGCGACTCTGCAACTTCTATTTTTCTATCTTTGTTATTAAATAAACCATATAGAAGAAACTGAAAGGGACTAAACTAAAATCAATATTTTTCAACTTTGCAGTAAAATAAATTCAAAAATATCTTTTGTCTCAGAGGTTTTGTCAAATATTCCATCTCCAAGACTTAAAATTTTTGTTGGCCAGAAATGGTGGTTAAACTCAGAAAAGGCCAAAAATTGGGCAAAATTTTGGAAGCAATTTCAGACTTTAGCAAAACCTTGCTAAAGTACAAGATAATAATATCTAAAGATTCACTAAGTCAAAAATTAAAAGCAGTTTGCCCAATGAGACATCAAACTCTCACAGCGAGAGGTTTGTCAAACCGCAAACAAGAGAGTGATTTCTGGCTGCACTTGTATCGGTGAGTTAGAAATCAGCAAAGCCAAGGAGACGCAGATGAACATCTTCAAATCTTTCTGTTACAATTAAGACTCCGAATGACTTGGAGAATTATCTATGGTTTTTCCAGCTTCAGCAATACTATAGATCTCGTCTTTAATTGAAACTGCTGAGGAATTTAAAACTCCCCTGGACTTGACACTAAAAACTATTTTATTTTTTTAGTCTCCAAAACAATTTCTGTTTTTTGCATATTTGGAGACTAGTGGGCAGAGAACTTTTTGCAAATTGGTCGCTACCTCTTTATCCCTTTCCATAAGATGAAAGTCAAATGGGTCAGAAAAGAGTCGGCCAAGCGAAAAAATGCATGAAAGGGACAAACATGATTAATATATTTGCTACGAATTGCCTTTGAGAGCTATTAACAATGATTTTCTGAAAAGTGTTTTGTAAGTCATTTATGATAAAAACTTTTCTACTCTAACTCATTTGTAATGAGAATCAGAGATGATGACATTACGTCACATAACAGCAGCTGAAGTGCGCCATCAACAAAGAGAGAGAGAAAGAGAGAGAGAGACAGAGAGAGAGAGAGAGAGAGAGAGAGAGAGAGAGAGAGAGAAAGAAATAGAAGGTAAGAAAAAGAGGGAGAGAGAGAGAGAGAGAAAAATAAAACGTAAACAAAAAGGAGAAGGAACGAAACCCTAACCGACAAAAGAGAAAGTGAGACAAGATCATATTCATGATGAGATGCAACTCTGCAACTTCTAGTTTTCTAGCTTTGTTGGTAAATAAATCATATAGAAGAAACTGAAAAAGGCATAATTAAAAACAAAAGTTCTCAACTTCGCGGTGAAAAAAGTTCAAAATAATTTTTGGTCTCAAAACTTTTGTCAAGTAACCCATCTCCAAGACCTAAAAGTCTTGTTGGCCGTAATAATTTAAAAAATGTTGGAAAAATTTGAAAACAATATCAAATTTAAACAAAAATCTCGCTAAAATACGAGAAAAAATTATCTAAAGACTCACTTCATTGTGTCCAAAGACTATCCAGTATCCCTGTTTCAAACCTGGAACAGTCTAATTGGCTCGTAAAGATCCATACACTCGGATCATGATAAAAATTTTACAAAAATTCGAAAAATTTTTTGGACAAAATTCAAAAACATGAAAAAAGTTGCAAATGTTTTAGAAAGTTGCCTAAAGTTGTGATTTTAAATTCCTGAAAAACATTATTTTGCATCTATAAATTGTGCAGCAAACTTTTTTCAAACTGTCGAGGAGTTTCCGGGATCTGGAGCCCAGAGAAATCTAAAAACTGACAACAAAAATCAAAAACCTAATAAAAATGCAAGTTTTATAAATAAGAAAGTACTAAAACTTGTTATATTAAAAAATTAACAATAAATCCCTGACCATTAATCTTTTTCCAGTAGCTTATTATCAAAACCAAACGATAGTTTTTTGACCCTTAAAAGTCAAAAACTGAAAAAAATGGCAAAAATTGTCAAAAAACGCTAAAGTTTGTGAAGTTAAAATCTTGCAAGACATTCTACTAAATCTAAAATTTAAACAGTAACCTTTTTTCATACCCTAGAGGAGAATTTTTGAGGATGGGTCTGGAAATTTCCGATTGAAGAAAAATAAATGTCAAAAAAATTGAAAAAAATATCAGGTTCTGTCGAAAAATGCTAAAATTCGTGATGTTAAAATGTTGAAAGCATTCTTTTCCCACTAAAAACTATGCCGCAACCTATTATTAAAAAATGGAGGAGTTTCTTTGACACCTAGGGCTAAAAAAATCAAAAAATGTCAAAAAACTATCAAGAATTTTGAAAATATTGCGCAAAAAAGCATATATTTGCGTGTTTCACTCAATTTTGCGTGTTGAAACGGCTTTCACTCCATAAGTTTAAGTCTCTTAAACAGTTTCGGTGAATCGCATGATCTCAGATTAGTCAACTGAAACGCTCTATGAGTGCTTAAAGCCCGCTGGGCGCTACCTGTTTATCCCGTTTCTGAGGACAAAAAGTCAAAAGCGTTTGACGAAAAATCAGTCAAGCGAAAGATCGCATAAAAAGAAAGACCGAGATGACTAATATAACCGCTAAAAATTTCGTTTGAGAGCAATTAGTGACCATCCTGACTGTGTCATGCCATTTAACTAAGGATACGCTAACAGTTTCAAAATCATCGGAACAAATTCTCTGACACCCGCAATTGACTTTAGAAAAATTTTGCAGTAGTGTGAGAATTACTACACATCTTTAAATCACAGCAAACGGCTAAAAGGCGAGCAAAATATGAATTTTTAGGAATACAGTACTGGATTGAAAAATAGGATATGAGATCTGGGCTTTCTTGTATTGGATAATTTTTCTTCTAGATAAAATTCCAAAAATCGATAGCAAAAGGCACTCAAAGCCCTCCTCACGTTGAAGCGAATTTTATCAAACACTACTTTCTTGAATGAGGGAAACGCATTCAGTAGATATATAGTGCCAGCTATTAGGTATGCATCTTTACTGTGGAAGCTTAACAAGTATGAACCTATTGTACTCAAAAGCGGCCAACGCAAAGCAGTTAGATAGCTTCTCGGCACCATTAGTCTTAGCTACAGAACTGCTCTGTTGACACTTTGCGTCCTACCAATATCACTTCAACAAGACTTTCGTGTGATTCTTCTATTTGATAAAATACTGCGTGGTAGCGTTCACATAGACGTTTATATTAAATATCACAATCCAGGATGTGGGTTGCACACGTGCACAAAGAACGCGAAAATTTACTTGTGACGGCTTTTGCCTAATTGTTATGCTGAACCTTAACTTTGTGCTCTTAAATTGCTTCGGTTGTTTAATGATTCTCGTAAGGCTCACTGAAATAGAAAAAAGATGAGTCAAACGAGATGGGTCACAATTGAAACAACTCGGCAACCGATTCGGGCAAGAAAGAGGAGGGCAGCAACCCTCCTGTGGAGTTTACTGGCCCCCAGGTTGTCGAAAATGACTGCAAAATCTGGACAATCATCTGCGTGAGGACAATAGTTCCCAAAAATTCCTTCATAAAACCCTTCTTATGTGGTTTTTGTGTTATTAAGGAACTGACAAAATCGTTGCTCTGGTGTGGATGACCTGTCTTCTGTAATAAAGGCTGACAGCATTATCAAATGCGGGCACAGGAAAAATGTGCATATCTTTGGTGTTGATGAGAAGCAGGTGCGGATGTATTCGTAAAAATGGTGAGTGTAGCTGTGAAGACCAGTGTCGTAATCACTTCAATTGCTGTTTGTAAATGTCATCACTTACCAAGTGGATTTATAGGCCTAAAGCCGATAATTGCCAAGTTTATCAGCCGTGATACTAAACAACAGCTGGTGAAGAAAAAGTATAAATTAAAAACCATTAATTTTCGGTAATTACGACAAAACCCTAATCCGTGCCAAGATAGCTATTGAATTGAGGACGAAGGAAATTGCTGTAATGTTTTCATTGTTAATGTGAAAATTATTGCCGTTATGCGGGACAATGAAAATTTTGGATTCGAAAGTCTGTATAAGATCCAAAAGTTGGATAGTGAGCCATCTTCTGAAATGTATGTAAGAGAGTGTAAAAAAATTGCTTTTCGAAACCTAGGGATATGTGACGCATCAATTTTTGCATTGACGTTTCTCTTGCGTGCTGAAACACATTTGAACCGCTGTTTTGACGTCGAGTAAAATAGGGGCTCTGAAACTAAATAAAAAAATTCATAAAAATTTTGGAGAAATTTAAACAAAATTTACGCGTTGCTCGTATTAATTTCCAAAACGTATAAAAAAAGTAAGCGGTTGAAGTCCTTTGTTAATGGCATGGGAAATAATGCCATTGTGGGTATGTCAGAAAGTTTGAAGACGGCAGACGATAAATCGTATGTATGGAGTGTAGCTCCAAATTTTTGCAAACTACATTCATTATGTGATAGAAGTGCTATAAACTCAAAAAAAATAATAGGGTGTTGGATTTTTTTTGTGCCGTTTAAATTTGCTCCAACGGAACCTCAGGATTTAACACTGTTTGATTAATCAAAATACCCACCATTGTTGGTTGAATGATTGTGAATTCTTCCAAACAACTGCAGGTCTAAAATGCTTTTGGATATAACATACAACCCTCTTTAGTTATATCAAAATAAATTCCTTGATCAATTTCTGACCAATACAGACAATTCATCTTGCAAATCCATTCGCCTCATAAGTTCCCGCTCATAATATGCAGTCATAGGTTCTAACCCAGAGTTTCATTAGCTATTGCAAACGTTTCTACGCGTGTATGTAAGACAACCAGAAATCACCTTGATTACCCTTGAACGGAAAGTGTTGCCAAAGATAGAGGCTTTGTATTTGACAGTCATTCAAAAACCTACCACTTTGATTCTGTATTTTTTTTACTCGAGTGACCCTTGCAAACAAAAGAGCACCATATTAAAAAGATTCGATAGGAAAAAATATAAATCCTGTTTCGCAAAGCATTGGCAGATATGCCATGTTTCAATGTGTTTGAGTGCTCAAATCCCAATGAAATGTTTAACATGTTTGTTTATCCTGTATCAAGTGCAGTGAAAAAGCATGCACCGCTTAAGAACGCATTTTTTTGAAAAACTCCAAAACTGATCAAAGAAACGTGGTTTGACGAGGAATGCAAAAAATTACTGCGTGAACGTCAAACAGCGTAACAATGTTTTATTTCGAATTCATCGCCACAAAATTGATACCAATACAGTAGGCTTCAAAAAAAACTGTCCAATGAACTGAATGAAAAACACGAGAAGCTCTCCTGCATTTGTTTCTGTCCATTGTTACTGCGAAATATCGCTTGGGCTTTATCAATAATGTTATGGGGGTAACTAAGCTAGCTGTATATTTTAATGAAGTAAAAAATTCGTTAAGTGATATGTTTGTTGGCAAAAAAATTGCCGAATATTTTATCTTTGTATTCTCAAATCTAGAGTAACAATTTTGTAAGAAAATTAAAGCAACACAATGTTTCCATGTTGGCGGCTGGTCATTTGATTTTTGGCCAATATCAGAAAAAAGTTGTTTTGATGTCATCAGAGAGCTAAATCCCAACAAACCCACTGATTGCTGTAAAGCATGCGCTTATGCTAGTAAGACATCGAAGACTCTGTTGTCCTAACTCGATCATTAATTTTTTAAAGTATCAGAAAAAAATTGCTCAAAGAAATCATATAAAAATTATTTTGAGAGTAAGAAAATCTGACCTGTTGTTTATCAGCATACCTATTTTGTTTTTCATTGAATCCGTCCAATTGAAAGTGATAAAAGTAATATTGTTCATGCCGTTTTAATCGATTTATCTAAGGCTTCCACCAATTAATAACTAACACTCCAAATCCTTTTGAGAAAATTTTAATCTCTAAAATTTTCACCATCTGCATAACAGTTCAACAAGTTTGTGTTAAGTAAGTTGTATCGAATGGATTGCGCTAAAAATAGGTCCTCCCCATTGGAATGTTTTAGGACCACATCGCTTCAATTTATATATAAATGACCTACCGCAGCAATTAAGTGAAAGTGGTAATCTTTTGCATTATGCAGATGAATGTTTATTGTTTTATAGTCACAAAACGTCCTATAATGCTTGCAAGTCTTTCCAAAAACAACCTTAAAAGTTCGGAAAATTACTTTTGTATCAATGGTGTAAACTTGAATGCCAAAAATTAATTTTCTTACATTCGCGCGCAAAAGTGATAACAGGCTCAATAATTCTGAGACTGTAGTTGTTGGAACAGCAATAAAAAAAATCAAACCAGTGTAAACACTTTGGTGTTACTAAAGAGAGTCAGTCACCTTCTGTTTCAAACGCAAGTGAAAAAAGTTTTGAAAAATATGGCTGTTGGCATCAAAATCATTGAAACTGTACAACATAGATTTCCCATCACATTATTATACATGCTTTTTCATGCAATTGTCTTTGGTCATTTAGAGTAATTGAATTGGGCTTTCAAATGTGTAATTTTTGTTCTTGTATCAAGTCGGCAAATGACTTTAGAAAACAAAAATTAAAATCGATGTAAAACAGCTGATCAAGTTGAAACTCATTACTTCCAAAACATTAGAAAGATGAAAAAAACATTTCATTACCAGCCTCAATTATCTACCGACAGCAAAAAGATTATGAAGCGCGCTAACCAAGTAAACTTTATAGGGAATATTCTATCTGTTTCTTCCTCCAAATCATTATTTAATCATTTATCGTTGAAGTGGAACTCACTTTGTACCTGAGAGATAAAAGTTTGAAAGTATTCAAAATTCGACCGAAAAATTTTTGATAGAAGTGTCAACAGTGGTTCCTATCCAAAAAGTTAGCACATGGCATAACTTCGGCATCAAATGACCTGTGACGAGTTAATTTTCAATAAAAAACTATTTGTGTTTTTACATAAATTATATACACTTATTGTACTTTTACCAAAAGCTAACTCTATAAACTAATATAGTGTTATCCCTCTCAATGAAAAAGTGCTAATATGATTTCCGGACCAGAGCAATTTAACGAGCTAATATCTGCAATGATTTTCTCAGTTGTGACATCATCTTTGATGAGTAATATAAGAAGAAGCATCAACATCTCGACCAGTAGTTTTTCAAACAGAATTACGAAGAAAAAGAGTCCTGCACATGGCTAGTAATATATAGATGTTCAAACTGCAAAGAGTTGAATGAAATAGAATTAATAAACTGAGACAAAAATTGATATATATATGTACATTTTTAACACCCAGATATAGCTATTGTTTGTCCAGAAGCCTTTATCATCTCTATTATTATTATTATTGTTATTATTATTATTATTATTATTATTATTATTATTATTATTATTATTATTATTATTATTATTATTATTATTATTATTATTATTATTAATATTGAAAACAGAAAAAAACTTTTGTTACATTAATCAAAAAATAATATACATGTGATGATACATATCAAACATTTATAACGCTCTGCTTCAATAAATTTAGAAAAAACGCTGAATTCAGTTTTTTAGCGCTTTTAGAAATAGTTATAAAACGACAAACAAAAAACATTTTAAGATAACATCTATCGATAGCTATTACGCGAAATTTTAATATCAAATAGGTCAGTACTGAACATGACAACAATCCGAGACACATTAAAGTGCATGGCAACTGTGGCAACATTTTAACGCATTTGAGAAAAAATGTTGTACATTTTTCTTGTTTTGATGTCTTTGTTTCTTTGCTAAAATTTTTTTTGTTGTCTCTAAAATTTTCACCATCTGCATAACAGTTCAACAAGTTTGTGTTAAGGAAGTTGTATCGAATGGATTGCGCTAAAAATAGGTCCTCCCAATTGGAATGTTTTAGGACCACATGGCTTCAACTTATATATAAATGACCTACCACAGCAATTAAGTGAAAGTGGTAATCTTTTGCTTTATGCAGATGAATGTTTATTGTTTTATAGTCACAAAACGTCCTATAATGCTTGCAAGTCTTTCCAAAAACAACCTTAAAAGTTCGGAAAATTACTTTTGTATCAATGGTGTAAACTTGAATGCCAAAAATTAATTTTCTTACATTCGCGCGCAAAAGTGATAACAGGCTCAATAAATCTGAGACTGTAGTTGTTGGAACAGCAATAAAAAAATCAAACCAGTGTAAACACTTTGGTGTTACTAAAGAGAGTCAGTCACCTTCTGTTTCAAACGCAAGTGAAAAAAGTTTTGAAAAATATGGCTGTTGGCATCAAAATCATTGAAACTGTACAACATAGATTTCCCATCACACTATTATACATGCTTTTTCATGCAATTGTCTTTGGTCATTTAGAGTAATTGAATTGGGCTTTCAAATGTGTAATTTTTGTTCTTGTATCAAGTCGGCAAATGACTTTAGAAAACAAAAATTAAAATCGATGTTTACATAAATTATATACACTTATTGTACTTTTACCAAAAGCTAACTCTATAAACTAATATAGTGTTATCCCTCTCTATGAAAAAGTGCTAATATGATTTCCGGACCAGAGCAATTTAACGAGCAAATATCTGCAATGATTTTCTCAGTTGTGACATCATCTTTGATGAGTAATATAAGAAGAAGCATCAACATCTCGACCAGTAGTTTTTCAAACAGAATTACGAAGAAAAAGTGTCCTGCACATGGCTAGTAATATATAGATGTTCAAACTGCAAAGAGGTGAATGAAATGGAATTAATAAACTGAGACAAAAATTGACATATATATGTACATTTTTAACACCCAGATATAGCTATTGTTTGTCCAGAAGCCTTTATCATCTCTATTATTATTATTATTGTTATTATTATTATTATTATTATTATTATTATTATTATTATTATTATTATTATTATTGAAAACAGAAAAAAACTTTTGTTACATTAATCAAAAAATAATATACATGTGATGATACATATCAAACATTTATAACGCTCTGCTTCAATAAATTTAGAAAAAACGCTGAATTCAGTTTTTTAGCGCTTTTAGAAATAATTATAAAACGACAAACAAAAAACATTTTAAGATAACATCTATCGATAGCTATTACGCGAAATTTTAATATCAAATAGGTCAGTACTGAACATGACAACAATCCGAGACACATTAAAGTGCATGGCAACTGTGGCAACATTTGAACGCATTTGAGAAAAAATGTTGTACATTTTTCTTGTTTTGATGTCTTTGTTTCTTTGCTAAAATTTTTTTGTTGTCTTCAAAATCTGATCTTTAGATCTAAATCAAAAAGTTGCAACCGCGATTAAAGATACTATATTCAAGAAATGAAGTTTTTGGTTAAGGTCGCAAAAGTAGGTTTTTTTCTGATTCACTGTATTTTCGTACTGGGACAGCTGTTGTCTGTATTTGTGGGTAACCTTCTATTTATCAATTTGCAAAAGAAAAATTGATTTGTTGTCTAGAATCTGTCTGATAGGAAGGATGTTATACTGAATTTTTTCATCAAAGCAATGATCATAATTTTGTCTGCAGAATGCGGCTTTTCTTGCCCAGTTGAGTTGTTTTTGGAGAGTTTTTCTTCGTTTTTGGAAAAACTGATTGAAAGAACAGCAGAATAGTGCAGGTGAAAGATTTTAAGAGCATTGAGTAAAAGCAATTTTTATTGGGCAAAGGAGTTCTAATTGAATACATAGGTTCTATAGCACAGGCCAGTTTTCTCAAAATATTTTTGTTCTCATCTTCATAAGACAGTGTTTGGTCTAGATAAACTTCATGCTACTTGACTTGTTGTTTGACAACATTTTTTTGGAGAAAATATCTGTTTTTTGAGCCATTGAATCTATGTTTTGGTTCTTTTATTAACTTTTTTTTTCAGAATGTGGTATACACGGTTTTAGCTGCATCAAGCGTGAGTGCGTTATGTTCAAAATAATAGTGACGTCCGATTAAGTTATTTGAAGTGATTTATTTGCTTATGTTTGGCTGGTACTAGCGCAAAACAATAAAGTAGCATCTGGGTACTGATCTATTGTTCAATTGTCAGATATTCTTTTTCAAAATCTTTGACATAGGCGTTAAAATTAGGAAACATATAATTGTACCGAGTGGAACTCCCCTGTAAAGTTTGAGGCAATCAAAATCCGAGTTCTGAATGAATAGTTTTCTGGAGGCAATGAGTGGGAAAACTCAAAAACATTTGGTGGGAGCAATCACTTAATCCTTCTAAATTGAGCTTTAAGATTATAATTTTACCAATTCCAACGCCTTGGGGTGCGTTGCTTACGAAATCATTTTTCAAGATAATAAAAATCTTTTGCACAGTATGCTAGGACGTCAATTGTGGAATACTTTGCAGGGAAACGTTTTCATCTCCAGTGCAATTTCAACAAAATTGTCGATTTAAGAAAATTATTGAAACTTATTCAAAGGAAGTTACTAACAGCTAAAGAAGGCGAGCGATTGTAAGAACTAAATTTTTGTCTCTTGCAGGCTCAATTGTGGTATAAATGTCTTACAATAGTAGTCTCCTCTTTATTTAACTACGGTTGCTTTCGATGCTGTTTTTGACGGTGGCGTGGCACCGGAGAACAAGATATACGTATGCAGATTAGGGAACTTTGCAGCAGTGGGAAGGTAACCTTGCTTTTTTGATGACTTTGGAGGCAAAAAGGTTTGCTCCTCCACTGCATGAGAAATCCAGTTGGTTGAATAAAGGTGTCACTATGTCTCAGATCCGTTTTTCATAGTTCAGTTTTTAGTCTGTCTGCTCGTGGAGTGTACAAGCCTCTGTGGTACATTTTGGTCAGATTTTTTGCAAACGGGTTCAAACATTCCTCTTCAGAAACGTATATAAAATTTTGTTTTCCCCTAGGCCATTTGTGTGGTGTCGAATTGAGCAACATTTTTGGTGGAGGTCTTTTGGTTAGCGAAGGGTTCAAATTTCAAAGTCTGAAGAGATGGTTCAATCTCTAAACCATCTCATACATCACCAAAACGATTGGCGATAGAATAGCGGAAGTCGTCAAAACTGACATAAGGGTAGCCAGCCTTCGGACAATGTAGAGCATGCGCAAATGAAGAAACCTCTCCGCAAGCAAACTTTGAGGGGGCCGTATTCTGTAACCATCCATATTTAAGTGCATTTTCATCTCAAAATTTTAAAACTTTTATCTCTTCACTGGCAATGTATATAGAAGCTAGCTCCTTTTTCCGAGGCTAAATTTCTATTTGTATTTCTAATTGTTGTATCGCTCAACAATGCAGCGGTCGGTTTAGATCTCCGGTATTCGCAACTCTTTTGAGATTTTAGCAGGATATTGAGTCAACCTTTGCGTACAGCTGGGGAGAGTTGCCTTCTTTATTTATGGTTGAGTAGACCAGAGGACCTAGTATTGATTGTATGACCTGGCTCCTAATTATCTTATCCAACCTTTTGAAAAGAATATGGGAGTAGGTTATGGTTCTATTTATAAAAGACAGCTCATGTTGCACAGAATTGGTAAACGCTTTGGAGACTTTTTAGTGAGATTTTTGAATGTTTACCTAATTGTTTCAGGAAGTTCTTGTTCTTAATTTTTTTTCTGTTCTAGAAATTGAGGGAAGAAAAATTTGTTTCGATATCCGAGACAAAGACTCGGTGTCTCGTGTAGTTTCTCGTCGCATTTATCGAACTATTTGTTTTCAGGCGTTATTACGGTTTTTTGTTAAAACGAAAAAGTGGCAGTTTATAAAACTGTATCCGAGGTATCATATACTTTCGGAAGCGAAAATCTCAGCTTGTTAATTCACCCCGAAGATCCCATCAACTGCAGATCTTTTTTGGCCTATGTTTGTGCAGTCAATGTGGCGGTTGAGAGGCCTAATTTTTTTCCAGGCATTGCTATGGCAAGCAGTTCAAGCTGAGTTATGCCTTCTTCTGATTTTGACGTCAGATTTATATTTAAAAATATCTATACTTTTTTAAAGATTTTAGAAGCGCTACGTGCGAAAAAGGGCAAAATTTTTGTGTACTATGATGGCAATTCCGCAGTTTAAGGGTCTCAGTAGGCTTGACAGAACTGCTCAGCAAATTTGAATACTTTTCAATTCTTACCGATTATGTAAAGGGTTTACTTATAACTGATTTAACTGAAAGTTTGTGGTTCTTGTGTGGCCATCAGCAGTGGCTGGATACATATACCATTGAACAAGTTCCCGAGTGGCTCTAAGGCTCTTAGGGGCGACGTTTATGACGGGATCCCTCAGAGCGTAAGTAATGGCCACTTTGCTCTACGAAGATACAGCCCTATCTTTTGTGAAGATCTTTCCAAAATGAACAGGTGTACTGATTTCTTTCCTTTTATTTGCTTTTGTTGTTAGTTAGTATAGTACACAATCCCGTACCACTTGTAACATAGGATTTTAACCGTCGCAACAATGCGATTAATGTTTTTCTGATTAATTTGTTAATGATGTCTTCAAACGTCAGGTTTCTTACCAGTAGATACTTTATGTAGAGGAAACTCCTGGCGAAGCACAGATAGCTGTAGACTAATGTTGTTGCGATCGAGTGATTTCTCGAAAGGGTTTCTTTCTTTACATTTTTTCAGTTTATGTCTAACCAAATTACAAGAATAAATCAGGCATCTTATTTTGAAGTGCAAAGCAGAACGAAAAATACTGAAAAGCTATCTTGCTAATCAGTATGAACAAACAATTTTTCATATAGCGGGAACGTTTTTACACAATGAGCAAATAAAAGCATTTACAAAGATGAATGAAATAAGTCTCTCAATTTAGAGAGTAAAATAGAGACTAAATTAAGACATCGAATAAGATTTACTCTACCAAATATAGATCACGCATGACAAACAACTCTATTGTCTCCCTATGTGCCAATTATCGTAGAGCAGCAAAAGGGCTGAATCACTTTTAAAAATTTTCCAAGCTTCTTGACAAATGTTTCTCTGCTAATCAATAGTTTTGGTCAATTGAAGCCTGATGGCGAGTGGGCGATTTGATAGTTATTAAAGATTCATGTCTTTTTTCTTACAAATCTAGTTAACGCAAGAGGATGACGGTAAAAAGAGCTCTTTCACACATTTTCTAACTTTTCCGAGCCAAAAAACGCAAAATTTTATACGATTGGCGTTGAATGCGTGTTGAATGCGCTTGAGCGAATATCTTACGAAAATTCAATGCATTCAACGCCAATCTTATATATTTTGCGTTGACTTTAGCGTAGGTCTTAATTAAATTCTACGCATTCACAGCAAATCTTTAAAAAATTTGCGCTGAATTTAGCGTAGACTTTACATATTTTGCGCAGAATTTAGCCTTGATCTTACATAATATTTTTGTGTAGTTTAGCGTTGATCTAACAAATATTTGAACTCCTGAAATAATAATACAGGGATCTTCAATTTGTTCACCTGTTTTTAGGAAGAGAACAATGGTTTTTCCCATTATAGCCAATGGCCGAGGTTAATTATAGTTTTAGCCCACCCCCCCCTCCCCCCGGGTCGAGGAAAAATCGGAAATATATGTAAGATAAGCGGTGAAAAATTGTTTCGTACACAATTTTGCGGTGAAATGCGGTGAAGCTATGTGATTTCACCGATAGAGTAAGCGGTGAACTTACAAAAATTTGCCACATTTCACCGCTTAAAACAAATTACCGGCCTCACACGGATTCAAGCATCTCACCTCCTGTATGTCACCCACTTCTTCTTCCACTGCCCCACCTCTCACTAAACACTAGCATAATTGATTTGAATTTAAATCAAGTTCACTCTACTATTTGTAAATCATTCGCGTTGAATTTTTGTAAGATTAGGGGTGAAATTACAAATGTTAGCGGTGAAATGTGGCGATTTTTTGTAAGTTCACCGCTTATCTTACATAACTTGGACACTTTTGCACAGCGGTGATTTTATGTTAATTTCACCGCTAATTTCAGCGGTGAAATTTTGTAATTTCACCGCTAACAGGCAATAAAGTTTTTTTCACCGCATTCACCGCTTGATTTACTTAATTTCACCGAATTCACCCCTTATATTACAAAATTTTCCGCATTCACCGCAATCTTACAAAGTTTTGCGTTGAATGGTGGTGACACTTCGACCCCCCCCCCCCCCCAGTAATATACCATAATGTAAGCAAAATATACTACAACGGAGGCTAAATTTTGTGCGTATAAATTTGTGTGAGTGTGTGTGTGTGTGTTTTCGTGTGTGTGCAGCCTTTCAAATTTACCACTTGACATAAAATTCCGTCTGTAGTGATATTCGACAAGTGACCCTTTCGTCTCAACTATTAGTAGTTGTCGATTATTTTTTTGCAATCCGACTTGTATACATCTATACATAAAAAATTTTTGTTTTTTGTTTTTCCTAATAATATCAGATGTTGCTAAAGAGGCCTAAACAACGTCTCACAATTTACATTATTCAATGTTCTAAAATTTGCCGCGTAATAATTTTTCTCTCACTTGAAATAGGCATTTCTTATATCACAAAATTATAAACCATAATTTTCCCTTTCATTTCCCTTTTATTACCATCTAAAAGTTTAATACTGGACAAGCAATAAATGTTATATTATTGTTGAAATCATTATTTATGTAAATTTTGTTGACTTAGCATCACCGCCTCAGTGGTTTACTAAAACACGCGAAATTTTGCATCAATACAATTAAATTTAAACTGATTCAGCAAAAGTTTTGCTTGCTAATTTTTTTGCCTGGCACATAATTTAACTCCCGCTATTTATCGCAATGAAATTATGATAAACTTTTTATACCAGACACAATTGAACTGAAAAAATTGCACAGCAAATGTGAAGTATATTTAACAATGCATAGATTTAAGTTTATTTTCATTGTTCTGTCTATTTTTGCTCCGGCTTTATGGAGTTTTTATTCATCAAGAAATGCCAAATTTGTGAATCGAATATCGGTTGAGCAGCCAAGATATTTAGTCCCCAAACTCGGAAAGCCTTTGTAAGTTTCCATTTGGTCATTTTTAGAGCGTCGAACAGTCAAAGGAATGTAAACTCATTAATTAATGTGCACTAATTAATTTGGATGTTTGTTTGCTCAATTCCTGTGCAAACGCACGTCAGCAAAAATCATACATTGATAACTATTAGCATGAAAGAGAGAGTCAAAATCATTTGCAACAAAAATCTGATATTTCAGAAAACTTTTGGATTAAACTAACTGTTGAATGTGTTTGAACAAAAACTGTGCCAAAAGTAACAAAAAAACTTCAATGCTTTGTAAAAAAATTGTCGATAATGACTTCTTTATTAGAATTTTATTCAGTCTTATAACGCTAAAAAAAAAGTTATGCCTTAAAATAGGATCTTTTCTGTTTTTACTACTGGTAAATTATATAGGCTTATTACTGGTAATATTTGATAAATCAAAGAATTTAGAACAATTAAGTGTCAGATGTTTTAATTGCAAATATTTGCAGTAGTTGTAAAAGCCACAAAACAACAACTGCAATAGTGATTTTGAGATTTCAAAAAAAATAATAGTTTTTGTTTTTTATATAATCCGTAATGAAAACAATCAGTACAAACAAAAAATTGTCTCTAAAAGTGTTTAATCAAAATAAATAAACTGAAGAATTCATATGAAAATAACCATTAGGAAGGACTAGGAAAGACAATTTGATTAATAAATGGTTTTGGATCTAGTCTTTGATCTTTTTCGGAATGTAGATTTAAAAAGAATGTCAAAATCTCATAGACAATTTCTTTTATGTTCACTTATTTGTTTATTTATTATCAAACCCACCCAAAAAGGTATCAAAATATTTACATCATTTCTAAAAATTTAGGTTTTCTTCGTAAAAAAGTTGGCCGGTTTGCAATCTTAAAATTCAAAACAGTAATCATATTATGAAATTGGCGCTGCAGAACAAACGTGTTCAGGAATTGATTCAATTTTTTGTTTTTACATGGAAAATTTTTAAAGTAAATCTAAAATTTTTTAACCGCAAAACATATTTGATGCGTAAAAGTCATGTTCCATCAAAATGGGGTTTTCAAATTGTCGCCTATTGTGAAATGAAGGACACTATTTGTGCTTTAAGAAGTATACTATGGGTTATTTCATTTATAACTTTTTTTTACGACTACAGATAAATAAATACAAGTTATTTTGTGAAAAGTTAATCAAACAAAATTGAATTGACGGTGCAACTCTATGACTACAAAAGTGGACAGCATTTGTTTTAAGTAGCTGCAAAGCATTAAGCTAAGAGTAGCTAAAATGCTGTACTAGCTAAATTTTTGTTTTGTAATGCTAGGCTCAAATGCAGTCTGTGACTCAAATAATGCTCATAATTTCATTTGAAAAAAAATCTGTTCATCTTTTATAACTGCTCAATAAATGTTAAGTAGAGTCATTTATTTTGATTTTTAGCAATGAGATTTAAGTTGAAATGTATGATCTCAGCAAAATGATTCAACTTGCTCTGAAAATGATTTTCATGATTTCCCCCAATTATTTTTATTGACATATGAGGCTGCGTTAGATGAAATTAAGGTCATTGTGGAATAGCTACAGAGCTATATAAAAGACCGTTGTTGCAAGAGGAACAAACTATTACCATCTTTTTGTTATATAAAACAATTATTTCTTTTTTCAAAGAATTAGATGTTTTAATAAAAAAATGTAATACAAAACATATCGGTATCTTTATTAACTGAACTGTTAACTGAACGATTAACTGAACTGTTTCTGGTTTTACTTTGAGGAGCCTTTAGCGGCCGATTTTGCTAATTTCGTAGGCAGCTACCATGTTTTATTTTGAAGATATTGATACTAATTTTACTATCTGAACTTGACTGATAATTTTGCTTTTTTTGTTAAGAAAGTTATAAGAACAAAATTGCGTTATAAAAAGTTTTCCTTTTACCGTATCTTTTGTATGAAAGAAACAGATGGTTGATTTAAACCAAAAAAACTACTTGACAGATTGCTTCAATAGAAAAAATTTAGCTCGAATAAATAGACAAAATCTTTTTTTAAACTCTAGAAGTATGTTTATCTCCTATCTAGTTTCTATGTAATAAGCAGAGTAGTTGTAATGAAGGAAGAAATAAACAAAAATGAAAGAAATTTTTCTTCAGAATGCCTTTTGGAATTCAAAAGGAACATTAACTTTAGCATTTCAACAAGCTTGAATAAATTTTGACCTCCTTTAATCACCTCCTTTAAATTTTTAAAATCATATATTAAAAAATTCTGATGATTGAACTAATTGATATACTTGAAGAAAACGATCGTAGAGTTATGCATAGTCCAGTAGCCGAAGAAAACTGATTACGAATAAAAATTACGACAAAAACTATTGTCTGTTTTTCTTCAATACTTTTAATTTTTTTTGTCTTGTAGGCATTGTCATATAGAAATTCACTTGATAATCCTAACAAGCAAACCGCAACAGATGATGGAGACTTATGATTTAACAATCTTGATTTCGTTTTTTATCAATGTGTCGAATGAAAAGATTTTGCATGAATGTTCCTGTTCTTCGTTTTATACTGAAGAACATATTCCTGTAGATAAGTTTTTTCTAACGGTCACATTTTTGATGCTTTGGTGTTTAGAATTTTTCTATTTTTTTAAAAGCAATCATCAGATTTTTTAACCGAATACCTTTTATTTCAATATAATTTATCAAATTTAATTTTAAAAAAGAAGAAAAACGGTCTGGATAGCTATAAATTGTCGATTGTCATCTGTTTTTGAAAGAAGAGAAGAATGATTTTTACATGTTTTAGTGACACTCATTAAAAATCCAAAGTAAATTTATTGTTTTTGTTTCAATTTTGAGTGCACTTTTGTGACAAGTACAATTTAAAGTTCCCAACAAAATTTTTCAGGAAGCATGCAAATCTTCATTATAGTAGACAGGCATTGATTATCTGTTTCATGTAGCGCAAAATAGATTATGTTTAGACACTTTGTGCATAACATAGTGGATAATTATATACTTTATACATTAATTGTCAGTTGACGGGTTGGAACATTGTGTACAAACTAACCCTAAAATTTCTCTTTGTTATTCTGGAAAACAATTGCTATATGAAAGGTTTTCGTCTTTGCCGTCTTCTAGGAGGAGTACTCTAAGAAGAGTACAAAGAATGGAAAGTAAATCGCAACTTGGTTATTTTAATTAAGAGTGAAATTTTTGACTACATCAACATTGACATTTGGTACGAGTGATATGTCTGTTCGGGTTTAGGCTTCAAGATTCTTGTAGGAAGATAAAGAGGGGTCTCGATCTGCATAAAGAAAGGCCTATTGAATATTTTCATGAAATATGTTAATTTTCCTACTTTCAAATCGAAGTTACTATCAAAACTCAAGTATAGAGACGCAACTTACTGTCGGAAAAACACAATACATTACTTTAAGTCCCCAAAAACTAGAAACAGCTAAACAGCAACACGCTGTTTTCAGGAACCAGAATGTTTTCAAGAAAAAAAGAAATCTCAAAAATTTGAATAAAAACTGCTTATAGACAAAAAACAGAAGTTATTTTGTGATGTTCATATGAAAACTTTTGTCTTGTCGATATCTGTCCATTTGCTTGCTCGCTCTTTGATTTTTTCATTTAATAGAAATAGAAGTTTTGAAATAGTTATTTTGAGTGCTGCTGTGTTGAGATGTTTTGATTGATAAGTTCTTGATTCAACAGAGCAGTTTCAACTGTTTTTCTCGAAGCTACAAAAAACGTTTCTTAATGAAATCACTCAATTTCGCCTATTTAAAAATTGGTCTAACGCACTTAGAAAAACACATTTGATGTTTTATTGATTAGTGCCAGACTTCGTTTCTACTCGGATTTGCCTCGTCTCAACTCTATCGAGTTCACTGGAGGTAATAGTTAGAGAACTACTTTTGCATTTACGAATTAATTATACACAGTTCGTACATAGTTCTCTAATTAATAGCCACACAGCGATAGTTGGGGCTATTATTGGCCTTCTCTTGGTTTTTACAATTCAAATAATATTAATTGTATTGGGGCAGTGTCTTTTTTTAAGATCTGTTCACACATTTTATTTTTTTTGAAGTCAAACTGAAGTAGCGATTTTGGTCACGCCGCAAAAAGAAACGGAGCGAAATAGTGAGTGGTTTTGCGGCGTGAATTTTTTAATGTCTGATTTTTAAGTAGAGTGAGAAAACGTTGTTTGAACAAAAATTCGATTTCTCACTAGTGATTTTTTGTTCACATGTGGCAATTTCATTTTGATGTTTACTGTTTTTTAAATTTTTTGGATCGGATTTTTTTATAAATGGTTTTCCCAGTTTACCCATAGTCCCTACTAGGTCTAGTATATTGTATAATCAGTGAAAATTCTTTGAATTGGTCGTCAGGATCCGTCCTGCTATGTTTTTGTTGCGACCATATGACGTCATAACCACTTCAAATCTGCTTTTTGTTCGTTCGTTCATGCAATTTCAACTGCATTGCGTGCGTGGCGTCATTTTTCATTCTTATTGGAGCGAGTTTTTTGTCCATTCGCGTGATTAAGTTTTTGGTCACACGTGTCTTACCTCACTCTCAAAAATGACTTCCTCACTTTGAAATTGACTTTACCTTAATTCGAGGAGATAAAGCCAACTGAATGTGTGTCACTCTAATTGAAGCTTTTTTGAGAGCAGCTAATAGAGGCAGCAAAAACTTTTGCAGATTTTTAATCAAAATATACTTCAATGAAAAGACGAATTTTTTGGTCTGTCTTTTTACTGTTTTTTTTTGAGACGGCAGATCTACAAAGCTATTGCGGCTACTTTCTGGCAACCTGCCAGCTATGTTTTTACATGTAGGTAAGTTCTAAAATACTGTCTCATCAGTTTTTAAGGACTGCCCCACATAACTCTATTTAAAAAAGTACTACGAAAATTTAGAGCTTTGATTAGTTTGATCACACAGCCTAGTGGAAACAAAACATTTGTTCCCTCTGAAATAGTTCTGTTCTGTACTAACTCGTACCAATAACAATGGAACAACTATCGTTTACATTCACGACCAATCCCACCTCAAAAAAACTTGGGTTTATTGTTTAACAGGATAATAATTCTGACGTACATGCGGAGCGGTTCAACCCTTTTGGGCGAAGTTTTCAAACAACACAAAGATGTACTCTACCTATTCGAACCCTTCAGAGTGGCGGAGAAAAGTGGAGAATCCGATTCAGAAAGCAAGGAGAAAAAATTGAATTGGCTACATAGGTTCTTGAAATGCAATTTTAACGACGTTTTCAAATGGAGCAAAGATCCGCTGATTGCCAAGAAGAAAGGGGGTTTGTCATTAGAAAAGGTGAGATTAGGGCACAAAGAGTTGCCGGGTTTAGATCTGAAATTATGAAGACTTTATAATTCTAGTAGGGCAAAGCGGGGGGGGGGGGCTTTACTGATCTAGTTAAAGTCAAGGTAAAGTCTACTCATGGGTCTCTTTATGGAAAATTAAGGTCGAATTCTGTTCATAAAGTCCTGAAAGAGCTCTGTTTAAAAAGCTTTGAAAAAATTGACTTAGACAGCAGTAGTCTTGACAATTGAAAGGGCTTGATTGTATATCTTCTATGTCAAATTTCAAGATTTTTCAACAAGCTTCGCAGGAAACTGTTCTTTTATTCCTCTACGCTATTCGGTTAATGTATTTTGAATTTGTCCAAGCAAAAATGAATCTGAAACAAATCATATCATTTTGTTCAAAGTGTTAGAATTGATGAAGTTATGATATTGACAGGTTGCAACTGTTGAACCCCCTGAACAAACATTTTCTTTCCATAATCTTGTGTAATCCAATTAATGAGCGTTAAATTGATCATCTGAGTAGCTTTTTAAGCGCTAACTAACCTTTCGAATGAAGGTGCAATCATATCAATCATGGATAGGTATCACCAAATAAGGAATGGGGCAGGGAGTTTAAAAAATCTGTGTTCACTTAAAACATTTCTTTAGAGTTCATTTCCTTTGATCGACGATGATCACAAAAAGCAACTGGTGAATTTGACTCAACTGACTCGGAAATGCCAGCACCCTCACACCCTTTTTGTGATGAAAACCATCCGAATGCACCTGGGTGATTTGAGACAGTTCCTTACCACCAACACAGGTAAAAATGATCAGCAATTTATTAGATTTAAAAACAAAAAATTCTTGAAGAATTCTTGAGGTTCCAGGCACAACCGTTCTCCAATCAGATCATTTTGGGTTCCCTGTCTAGTGGTCGTTTTAGGTTAATGGTGTTATTATTCAAATAAAAAGCATGTGGACAATTGTCGCACGAAAGTCTGGCACGTCTTTCATAGGAGAATGCTCACATAGTCAGAACAATAAAACAAAGTAACTGTATCGTAATTGACAGTGGATATCGTTCTGAAAAAAAAACAGTTTCAATACAGGCCTAAGTTCTAATTCGGTAATTTATGAAATAATCTTTATTCCAATTGCAATTAATGAGAGATGAAAAATGAAATTGACTGCCTCCACCACAACAGCACTTCACTAATGATCATGATTATGATTGCTCAAAGTGCTTTAAAATTGATGTCTTAGATTTTCTATTTGAAATTAGGATTCTCTTCCTGCAGTTGGAAAAAATTGAGGACAGTGGATTACAAACGAAAGACAAAGAGGTTTTTATTAATAGCCGCACAGCGATAGCTGGAGCTATTATTGGCCTTCTCTTGGTTTTTTTACAATTCAAAGAATTTGAATTGTATTGGGGCGCTGTCTTTTTTTTTAAAATCTGTTCACACATTTTCATGATTTTTGAAGTCAAATTGGAGTAGTGATTTTGGTCACGCCGAAACGGGAAGCGGGGCAAAAAAGCGAGTGGTTTTGCGGCGTGAAATTTTTTCGCTCTTATTTAACTAGTGGTTATTTTGTTTACATGCGGCAATTTCACTTTGATTTATACTGTTTTTTCTATTTTTTGTATCGAATTTTATTCTAGTGCTATTTACAAATATATTCATAGTTCATTACAGGCCTAGGTTTTGTTTGAACCAAATTTCCATTTCTCGCTAGTGGTTTTTTTGTTCACATGCGGCATTTTGACATTGATCTTCTGTTTTTTTTTTAAAATTTTTTTGATCTAATTTTTTTTAAAATAGTTTTCTCAATTCACTCATAGTCCCTTCTAGATCTAGTTTTTTTGTTTAGTCAATGAAAATTCTTTTGAATCGTACGTCAGGACTTGTCCTGCTTTGTTTTTTTATTTCGTCGTCATGATTTTTGTTACGACCATATGACGTCACAGCCACTTTTTGTTCATTCGTTCATGCAATTTCAACTGAATTGCATGCGTGACCTCATTTTTCGCTCTTAGTGGAGCGAGTTTTTTGTTCATTCGCGTGATTAAATTTTTGGTCACACTTGACTTACCTCACTCTCAAAAATGACTTCCTCACTTTGAAATTGACTTCTATTTACCTTAATTCAAAGAGATAAGGTCTAATGGGTGTGTGTCACTCTAAATGAAGGTTATTAGAGAGCAGCTAATAGAGGCAGCAATAACTTATACAGGTTTTTAAACAAAATATAACAGATCAGCCCTCGAAGAATAGACGAATTTTTTTGGTCTGTCTTTTTTACTGTTTTTTTAGACTGCCGATCTACGAATCTATTGCGGCTATATTCTGGCAATCTGCCAGCTATGTTTTATATTTTCTCGAAGCTAAGAAAATTTCAGCTCTATGAAGTTACTCAATTCAACACACGATCGAATGAGGATATGAGTTGGAAAAGTGTTCCTCACAATCTAATCAAACTACCGAATGTCACCAATATCAAAAATTTTTGTTTGGAACCTATAATTTAGCCCCCATCCAATTTGTAAAGTATGTACCATCACTCTCTCATGATCATAAAATGAAAATTTGTGATGTGGTCTCTCTCATCTCTGAAACCTATCTCTAGTTTACAACCGATGAAAATAAAATTTCACATCTGACCAATTGCTGACACTTGCACTTTTTCAAATGACATTCTGAAGTGTTATAAAACTGTTATAAAACGATACAGATTTTTCAAAGAGGCTGCCCTATTTCAGTGGTTAAAAATATGCAAATTCAAAGCTCAATTTGAACCATTGATAAATTTTATGTAGAAGGGGGAATATGCTTCGCATCGTTAGAGATCTCACTAAGAGTACATAACATCTGTTAGTAGTACATGCTAGAGTCATGCACCTAATACAGGGGGGGGGGGGACATTTTGAAATTTCAAACTCAGAAATACTGCGCCCTCATAATTAAAGCTAAAAGGTCCTTTGCGCGCGATGAGTACATGAAAGGGACATCATGCAATTGAGAAAATCAATCGTATTTGAGTTACAATGGGGAAGCGAGCTCTGAAAATGTGATCATTTTCCTGTTTTACACGTTAACAAACAGTAGCCCAGAATTGATTCAAAAAACCAGAATGACAAACCGCGTTGTAAGAGATGAAATTGATGGGGGTATTACAAACTTAGTTTTCGATGATGGAAACCGAGAGAGACCTCCATGGCGCTGCTGTTCCAATACTGTGGTCCCTCGATCAGAGATCATATTTTTTGTTCAAGTGAGTATTATAGTGCTCATGATTAGTCTTTGTTTCGCCATGCTTTTCTTGATATCGGAAAGTTGTGAGGAGAAGTCAATTTGGATCGCGCTGCTTTCAAGTCTAGTTGGTTATATTTTGCCAAACCCTAAACTATGAATAAAGTCATTCTTACAAACGATAGAATCTTCATGGCAGTTGTAGGCCCGAGTGGTTCTGGGAAAACCGACCTAATATTCAGTATGTTGCAAAGTTCGTCGTTTTACCCAAAATTTCCCAAAATTTATTACTTCTACAAAGAGTTCCAGGATACATTTACAGCTATGCAACGTAAAATACAACAAATTGAGTTCATCAAGTATTCTGGATTGGATATAACAAAGAAACTTTCAGATTGTCTGCTCGTTTATGATGACTCATGCGAGGAAATTTTTAACGACAAAGAGTTCGTAAAAATTGCAACGTCAGGAAAACACAGAAAACTTCATGTGATCTACGTCAAACACAACTTATTCCAACAGAGTAAATGGTCGCGGACAATTGATCTAAACACAACTCATATAGTTTTATTCAAATCATTGCGTGACATTCAACAAATAGAATACCTCGGAAAACAGTTAAACTGTCTCCAATTACTCAAGGACGCATACAAATTAGCAACAGCTCAACCCTATGGACATTTAATCATTGACCTGGATCCTAAAACAAGTCAAGGCTTACGATTTTCTTCTCAACTCATTGGTCCCGAACCATCAATATTCTATATTCCTTCGGAGGAAGCTGTTATTACACCAATTACGAATGAAAAAGAGACATTTGCTTATGCTGAAGCGTTGGTGCGTTAACAGCAACCCCAAAGCGAAAAGCAAGAGAATTTTTCTAGCCCAAGATATTGAATTCATTTGGTTCCTAAGCGACTGCGTAATGAACGTGCTCTCTGGTGTTGTCCCAATCAACAAGAAAGAACTACAACAATTTGAACCTCAACTACGACAACTTTCTGAAAAATATTTTAGTGCTCTAGAAAGAAGTAAATTATTCCAGACAACGAGAGGGCATTCTCTGATTCAACTAATTGCCAGACCTTGTCTAGAATATCTACAGAAAAATGCCAACTGAGGAATTTGTGCTCATTCCTCGCAACATGTTTACAACTGAACAACCCCAAGTTTCGCAAATATTAAACAATCCATTAACAAAAAACAAGTCGAAACAACTATCGCTTCTACAGAGAACTTCAAAACAAGAGCCACCAGAAGCGGTCATACAGCAGAACACAGAGCAACAGACAGATGACGTCATGGTTTCGGATGAAGAAGAAAAGCAACAAAGTATCCCAGACAACACTAAACGGAAAGAGTTTGATGAAATCAGTCAGAGTGTGATCGATGATATAGACTTTCTCGATAAAGACAAATTTGGAAAAGCAAAAATAATTTTGAAGAAAATCAACGGATCACGCATTATTTCACTGGACTTTGAAGGTAAAATCCTGATTAATGGAAGGAGCACCGACATTCCAGCATCAACTTTCCTCTACGCATTACAACGAACATCATCAAAACTTTTGCCTGACGATTATCAAGTACTGAATTATTTGAACCTTGCGCCACATCTCACTTGTAATACTTACGCAAAGAAGTTCATAAAAATTCCGAAAGAGAAAAAACTACGTCAGTTTCCAGATGGAGCAGCCAGTGAACAGAAACCTGCTATCGAGAGAGAAGAAAAAACAGAGACAGCTAGCTTTGATGAGGAAGGCTTCGCAGACGCGGAAGAAGAAATTAAAACGCCAACAGGCTGGAAAAATCCATTCAGCGGAAATCAAAAAACTAAATAATGTTTACACGAAAGGAAAAGCAGCATTTGGAAGTGTTGCTAACATAAAAGAGGAAAGCGGCTTTTCCCACAAAAAAATTGAAAAATTCCTTCAATCGAAGAACTCATACACTAAATATCGTCAATTCCGGAAAAGTTTTCCACGATTGAAGGTAGTTGCTTACAGAATAAACGAAATCTGGTCCATGGATGTAGCCTATATGGACAAAATAGCCAAGCACAACAATGGAGTCAAATACCTATTGATTGCAGTTGACGTTTTATCACGCTATTTACGTGATCAACCTCTCAGAACGATGTATTCAAAGGATTGCGTTGATGCCTTCAAACAAATGATAAAGACGAAACAACCAGAGAAAGTGTGGACAGACAAAGGCACCGAATTCAAGGGCGAGTTCAAAACATTCTGTGAAAACAAAAAGATTCATTTGTATACAACCGAAAACGAAACCAAATCGGCGTTTGCGGAAAGAAATATTCGATCACTTAAAAACATTATATACAGATACTTGGAAGAAAAATGGACTTGGAACTATATAAAGGAGCTTCCCAATTTCGTAAATATCATTAACAGTCGTGTTAACCGCGTCACAAAGTTAGCCCCAAATAAAGTTTTCAAAAAACAGGAACCATTTTTAATTTCGATTGCTTTGAACAACAATAAATATAAACCACGCTTCGAAGAGGGGGACCTGGTACGAATAGCGAAACCAGACGATACCTTCAGAAAAGGTTATGCTCAGAATTATACAGACGAAGTTTTCACAGTACTACGATTGGCTACAACAAGTCCACCTACCTACAATCTGATTGACGCGAACAACGTTAAAATCCTGGGGAAATTTTACGAACCGGAATTAGTACAAGTTAATGTGTTAAACACTGAAGAGGAGCAATGATTTCTAACAGCAATGAGTTTACAATTGACTTGTTATCAAATTCATCAATGGACGTTTTCAATGAAAATACTATGGCAGCATTTCGGAACCAATTATCACAACCAATACACTTACAGGGAGAATGGCAAGTAGCATTGACTTCTCTATCTTTTCCATCAAACATCAATAACGTCAACTCTGGAGAAATAGTTGTTTACAAGAATTCAATTACCGATCCAAATGAGTCGATTAATCGATCAGGACAACTCAGAAAAATTCGCACTGGTATTTACAACAGCTGGGAAGATCTAGTCTCGGAGATTGTTCGCATTGCAAGACTAAAACAGTTCGATCGTAAGTTCGACAAGATAACGCAAAAGTTTGTGTTAACATTTGGGGAAAATGAAGGATTGTCATTTCAAGACAATGAAATTCCCAGCATTCTTCGTTTCAAGGGGACCCCGGACCCTGCACACAATGGTTTTGTTCACATTGGTTACAAGACAAACTTGGAAAATGGGGCTCCGAACACTCCTAACAGACATTTTGGTATTTTCCCCGTTGATATTACATGTGGCTCGCAGCTTATTTTTGTGTACCTTGATATTATTGAGTATCAACATGTGGGTGACTCACGTGCACCCATTCTCAAAATCATTGAATCGGAGAGACGTCTGAGAAACGGTAGCCTCAACACAGTAGCACCTATTCACCATAAAACCTATACAAACTTGGACTACAAGCGTTTACTTTCAAACAATATCCAGAGCATCAAAGTTGAGCTGAGAAATGAAACTGGGAAATTGATCCCTTTCACTGGAATTGGTAAATTTGTTATAAGTCTCAAATTCCAGAGAACACGCTAACTGATGGAAGCCTATTATAATAATCAAGCATCCAATTCAATGCCCCATTTCTCAGGACATTATAGACAAAGAGGAAGTGGATTCGGCGCATTAGCTGCTGGCATTGGTCGTGTTGCATTACCCCTAGCCCGACAACTTATTTGGCCAGCAGCAAAAACAATTGGAAGAGAATTGCTAGTGCAAGGTGCACCAGAGTTATTAGAATTTGCAACAAAAAAGAAATCAGCGAAGCAAGCTCTGAAAAGTACAGTTGCAAAAACAGCGAGAAAACAAATCGGAGGAGCACTTCAACGAGGACGAAAAGCAATCTATCGAAGGAGGTCGAAGAACAAAGCATACAAAAAGCAGTCTCCATCAAAGAAAAATATCATTTCGCGAAAAACGAAGCCACAGAGAAGTCGATCAGATTTCTTCTCAAAAGTAAAAAATGCGTACTAACATTGTTATTCCCACAGAGGCAACACATAGCTCATTGGACTTGTTCGAGAAACCTCCCCTTCTTGTAACATTTGATCAATCGTTCGAGCAAAAAACAGGACCTTTGTACTCGCCCACTGGATCTTCGTTAGAGTTTGAAATAGTCGGTGACAGAAATAACTTCATCGACCTACAGAAAATTTATCTGGAAATCAAATTTCGAGTTGTTCGAAATAATGGAAACGATTTACGCTTCACCACGGGAGATGCCAACAACAGTGACACGCCACATCTGGTCAATAACGCCTTACATTCGCTTTTCGCCGATTGCACAGTGTCAGCAAACGGCATCAAAATTTCTTCTGCGAATGGTCACTACGCACACAAAAGTTTCATTGAAACAGAATTTTCTCATGGATCGGACGCAAAAAAAACTTGGTTGAAATGTCAGGGATATGAATATGAAGCAGACCCAACAGGCGTCCCAGCCGCTACAATCACAGCTCGACAAGAAACTGTGAGAAGATCAGCTCAACTCACTATGTACGGAAAAATTGCTACCGATTTCTTTTCATGCGAGAAGCATCTAACGAGTGGAGTAACGCTGCGAGTTTCTTTCAGACGATCACAGGATGACTTTACGATTGTGAGCGAAGACGGAGCTAAACACTATAAAATCAAAATCGATGAAGCAAATTTGTTCGTACGAAAAATGACAGTCTCAGATAACGTTCTGGGTGCAATCGAAAAAACACTACTCAAGACACCTGCAATGTACCGCTATAATGAAGTGATTTCAAAAGCTTTCCTAGCAACAGCTGGGCAACAGAGCTGGAAGCAAGAGGACATTTTCACGAAAGAACCCATTCGTAGACTGATAGTTGCAATGTGTCGCGGCGATGCGTTCATCGGTACCAATACGCTCAATCCGTTTTCATACAGGAAGTTTGACTTGAATGAGATAATAAATTACCGTAATGGTTTCGCCACAGCTGGTACACCAATGTCAACAACCGATAATAAACGACTATACTACAATTCAATGGCTGCACTAGCTTATGTAGAAAATGGTCACGGAATATCTCTATCCGACTTCCCCCATCACTATATTATGGTGTTTGATCTCACCAGTACTCAAGAAGCCACTCAAGATTTTATTCATCCCGAGTTAACAAACTCTTCATTATCTGTGGAACTCAAGTTCGGTGCAGCGTTGCCGCGCAATATTGAAATTTTATTTCTCGGGGAGAAATGTTCAACAGTTTATATCGATTCTTCGAGAAACGTTTCCAAAAACGCTCTTCCTATAATCTAATGGATGAGGATAAAATATTTAAATTGACCCAACAAAGCGGGCACTTGATGTTCAAATTCAACGGTGTTTATGCAGCTGACAATTTCCCCTTGAACATGCCAACCAATTCATTTGCCATCGTAAATGCTTCGCCAGCATCTTCACCTGGATCTCATTGGGTTGTGCTGGGAAAGAGATATGGCTACCCAATAACTTACTTTGCCGACCCACTGGCATTACCCATTTATTCATATAAACACATAACAGACCGATTTCGACAAAGCACTACTGATAGCATAAAAGTAGACCTTATGGAAGACCGACGTGACTCAAACAAACCCTTGCAAAGCGAAAACTCTCAAATGTGTGGACTTTACTGTATTTATATAGCTCATTATTTTCTCAATGATGGTTTCCCATTCATTCCCAATATAAATGAAGTTCAGCTCATATCATTCATTAAACATATGAAGTGAATATTCTAGAATTTCCGTTTTACTTCAAGAATGTTTGATGACTCATTAGATATTGAACCTTGGATTAGAAGAGGAAACATTTATAGCTTGTAAACAAATTCAAATGTTTGTCTAGACTTTGGAATGTTAGTTGGACAAATAACTAAGATTACCGCATCATGACATCAACTCGACTAGACATGAGTAAATAAACAACTTTTTCGCATCTGATTGGTTGAGCAAGCCTCACTAAATCTGGTCCCGGGGACGTGAAACTTATTCATTGCTTTCTGCCTTTCCTCTTACAATCAGTTGATAAACATTTTTCTTATTATTGAACAAAAACACTCAGATCGTTTACTTCTAACATCAGATTCGCAACGGTTTTCATTGAAATGCCTCAAGTCAAGTGTGATATTTGTCAAAAACATTTGGCTGACAAAAGAAGCCTTCGACGTCATCGAAAGAGCATTCATAAAATCTATCCGCAAAGTAATTCTTTCGAATGCAACGACTGTGGTTTTTCTACAAAAAGTCTCTACGAACTAACTGGTCATATGACAGTTCAGCATGATGCTCCGAACCCCCGCTACTGCTTGTACTGTAACATATGCTTCCCATTCGACCCTGATTACCTGGATCACATGAATACAGTTCATGGTTTGCCAGCTTGGAACATTGACGTGGAAAACCTACCACATTCGGGAATTTTGCCGACAGAACGCGCTTTTGGCGACACTCTGAGAACCTTCGAGATTAATGTTGACGCACATGACTTCAACCTCTTCCATATTATGCAAGTCAAGAGACAAGAAATTGAAAACATCGTTCATATGAGCGTTCAACAGCATCCGCAAAAAGTACAATTCAGTTCGACAATACAATTGACGAAACCAGCTAAAGATGATGATGAAGAACCGTCCAGCCAGCCAGATAAAATCTCAGTACATGTACAGTAGAAAATGGAGCGGGTTGATTTTGGGGGCCTTGCTGATAAAACTTTCCACGCAATGGTAGAGCAGATGCTTCTATCTTTGAATAACTTTGCTTCGCACGGTAGCGGTTGGACGTTAGATCAGATTGTCAACATAGAAGTCCGACTAGCAAAAGCTAAGCCAATAACCGCATCTTCATATTTGGCACTTCCCGCTAAGCTAGCAAACACCATGGCCTTGCTAAACATACGAAACAGGGAAGATGAAAACTGCTTCCTCTACTGCTTCACAGCTGCATACCATTTTAAATATGGTCCCCGACTTGTCCCTGCCGGTGCATCCTCACGCAGAATAACCAGTCCGGCAACATATGGACCAACTAACCCAATCGCAAAACAAGCAAATGGAGTGTTCAGCATGCCAATGGGCTTCCATCAGATGACAAAATTTGAGGACCTCAACGATGTTCGCGTCAACGTGTTTCGTTAAGAAAAACTTGAAATTGCTGACCCAAAAGAAGTAAAAGCTGATAAAGATCATGAGAGAAAAACAAACTGTTTGAACAAAAAAGCTTTAACACAAACAAGACTCAGTAGATCAAAACTGTTTCAGCTATGCTGATAGTGGATTAACACCATTCCGGGTATCGAAAAAACTCAACTGCGACTTCAACTTGGATTTGCTTCTACTAAGTGACGGTCAAATGCATCATTACGTTTTGATACGCAATTTGCGGAGTCTGGTGCACAGAGTGCGAGAGCGGGTATTGAGGACTGATAACCATCTATGTCGAAATTGCTTCCACATTTGCTCCTCTAAAGAGCGGTATGACAAACACATTGGTTTCTGTCAACAAAACAGGCCAGCAGTTGTCAGAATGCCTCAGGAATGTACCTTCAAATATAAGAAAATCCAATCAAGGTGGTTCGCGCCAATAGTTGGGTTTTTCGATTTGGAATCGATCATTGAATCAGTCTCTGGGTGTGGTAACAATCCGAAACAAGCAGAAACAAGGGTAATAGAAATTCACAAGCCTTGCAGCTACGCATTGTTATTTGTTGCTCAAGATGAGGTAGAGCCTTTTCATTTCGAATGTGTGAGCGGTCTAAATGTAATGTCACAGTTCGTGGCATCTCTTGAACAATTAGCTAGGAAAATATACAGCGTGAAGCAACGAAACAGATACTTCTCTGCTGAAGCCCCCATTGCCCGAGAAGATGTGACAGATTGTTGGATATGTGAGGAAACGCTGGAAAACACTGTGGAAAATCCCACTGTGCTCGACCACTGTCATTTCACCGGTCAGTTTCTCGGATGGGCACACAACAATTGCAACATCAATCGGAAATTTCTCAATTACACGCCTCTGTTTGCTCACAATCTTTCCAACTATGATCTTCATCATGTCATTCTTGCTCTTCAAGGAAGCAACATGCGGAACACTATTTCAATCATTCCAAGCACTGATGAGAAATTCATAGCCTTGGAAATTGGAGTCCTGATTAAAATGCGTCCTAATAAGAACGGAGTTGACAAACCAGTGTATGAGCATATAAGACTGCTCGACTCCTTCCGATTTATGCACTCATCGTTAGACGCTCTCGTCAAAAATCTTCCAGCAAACGAGTTCATCCATCTCGAAAACTACTTCAGCGACTGGCCAAAATCTTCTGTAGACATGTTAAAGCAGAAAGGGCACTTCCCTTACAACTACATCGAAAGTTTTTCAAAGCTAGGAGAGGCTCGATTACCACCAAGAGAAAAGTGGACAAACAGTCTTCAACAGTACGATGTGAGCGTAACAGAGGATGAATACAAGCACGCGCTAACCGTTTTTGAAACCTTCAAATGTAAAACAATTGGCGAGTATTATAACCTGTACCTGAAAATGGACGTCTTTCTCTTGGCTTCAGTCGTACTATGCTTCCGCAAGGTATGCTACCAGACTTACGGACTTGACTGTTGTCAGTATTATACAGCCTCAAATCTATCAGGTGATGCTATGCTGAAAATATGCAAAGCACCCCTTGAGCTTCTAACAGAGAGAGAGAGAGCAATTGGATATGGTTGAGGGGCTCATTCGTGGTGGAGTTAGCTCCATTTATAATAAGAGACTCGCAGTTGCCAACAACAAATATCTTCCGAACTTTGATCCGAAGCAGCCTTCAACATTCATAGTTATGATTGACGCAAACAACCTGTATGGGGGAATAATGGAAAAATTTCCTTTGCCTCTCAACGACTTTGAATTCACAGACCAAAAATGGGAGCCTGAAATTGAGCCCCAATTTATCCAGAAAGTGCTTGACACTTCAGATGAAAGCAGCGTTGGGTACATAGTAGAAGTCGACTTGTCTTATCCAGATGAGCTTCATGATCTACACTCAGATTTTCCCCTAGCGCCAATGAAACAAAAAGTTGAATCATGCTGGCTAGGCGATTATCAAGAAGAACTCCTATGTGATATGAAAATGAACGCGCCTCCCTCAACCAATAAACTGATTCAGACGCTATTTCCAAAAAAAAATTACATATTACATTATCAAACGCTGAAGCTATATGTACAGTTAGGAATGAAAGTAGAAAAGCTACATCGAGCGCTAGCTTTTAATCAGTCGAAGTGGTTGGCTCCTTATGTGAAACTCAACACACAGAAACGGAAGGAAGCAAAAAACAAATTCGAAGAGAATTTTTACAAACTAATGGTGAACAGCGCGTTCGGTAAAACTTGTGAAGGGAAAAGAAACCGCATTAAATTGAAACTGGTCCGCAGTGAGGAAGAAGCTCTCAAGTGGACTAGCGTTCCAGAGCTCAAGTCGTTCAAAATCATTGGAGAAGATCTTGCAACTGTAAGCTTGAATCAAACAGAAATTGTGTGGGACAAACCAACAATTGTTGGTGCATGCATTCTGGATCTAGCCAAGAAATTCATGTTCGACTTTCACTACAATACCATGAAAAAGCACTTCATTTGTAACTTGTTGTATTCGGACACCGACTCCTTTGTCTATGAAATCAGGTCGAACGATTTCTATGCCGACTTGCAGAAAAAACCAGCTATCAAGGACCTCTTCGATTTCTCCAACCTTCCCGCGGAACATGAGCTATACGACGGCAGCAATGCACGAGTAACTTTAAAGTTTAAAGATGAAATGGGAGGCAAACTCATCTCGGAATTTGTGGGGCTCAAAACAAAACTTTACTCCATCAAACTCTCAGATGGTAAGTATGACCAGTAATAAATTGTTTTCGCATTGAAAATCAGGAAACAAGGTTAAAAGTGTTGAAAAACAAGACTCATTAAACAAAAAGCTAAAACAAAACTTTTTCAGGATTCTCGAAGCAATCAGCAAAGGGTGTCACCAGAGATGCTAGGAGGAATATGACCCATGAGCTGTACAAACAAGTGCTTACTGGTGGCGATACGGTCCGACTTGTCAACACCAGAATTGCTTCTAGCAAACATCAGTTGATGACAGTTGTTTGCAACAAGAAATCGTTGTCCGGATATGATGACAAACGTTACATTATGCATGATAAAGTCACTACTCTACCATATGGCCATCATGCGTTGCGAGAGGAAATGTTTATGCGTAATATGATCTGTGATCCTGATTGGGGTTCGAGCGATAAAGAAGAGACCAATGTACACTTTGCAGAATCGACTATGGAGCAGAGTCCACCAGTGACTCCGCACACACAGCTACAGGAATCTTGGTCACCTTCTGATCCAGGTTTCAACCAGCGTGCGTACAGCGACGATGAGATTGAAGCGGACATTGCAGATTTGGCAAATCTGACTGAACAAGTGATTGAGGACGAAATTGAAAGATGTTCCTTTATAGACGATCAGGCTGCTGAATCAGGTTCGTCGCCTAGTCTTCTAGATCTAAGACCCGTATCCCCCATTCATGTTTCTACTAGCTCTTCAACACAAGAGCAACCCTTCAACCATCCCGGACCCTCAAAAAGGACGAAAAAGTGCCCAAAACGAACGCTGGAGCTGATATCAGACAAAGAATCTATCAGTGTAGATAGAATAAAGAAATGGAGAGTAGTACAAATTGACACTGATAGTGACGACAATTAATTTCTGTGAAATAACTCTGCTTTAGTTTTCGTGACTTGTGTTTTGTTTTCCCCGTTTGATGGAAATAAAAAATCTTTCCAACTCGAGTTATAGAAAAATTGTACTGTATAAGTCTTTTAAAAGGTCCCGCATAGGCAGTTGATTATTTAATATCTGAGTCATTTTTGTCCTCAGTACCTTCAATCCATTGTATAAGTCTTTTAAAAGCTCCCATATAAGCAGTTGATCAATTTATATCTAAGTCAATTTTATCCTCAGTACATTCAATCCATAGTATGAGTCTTTTAAAAGCTCCCCCATAAGCAGTTGATCAATTTATATCTAAGTCATTTTCATCCTCAGTACCTTCAATACATAGTATAAGTCTTTTAAAAGCTCCCATATAAGCAGCTGATCAATTTATATCTAAGTCATTTTTATCCTCAGTACCTTCAATCCATAGTATAAGTCTTTTAAAAGCTCCCATACTAGTAGCTGATCAATTAATAACTAAGTCTTTTTTAACCTCAGTGCCTTCAATCCATAGTATAAGTCTTTTAAAAGCTCCCATATAAGCAGTTGATCAATTTATATCTAAGTCAATTTTATCCTCAGTACCTTCAATCCATAGTATAAGTCTTTTAAAAGCTCCCCCATGAGCAGTTGATCAATTTATATCTAAGTCTTTTTTATCCTCAGTACCTTCAATCCATAGTATAAGTCTTTTAAAAGCTCCCCCATAAGCGGTTGATCAATTTATATCTAAGTCATTTTCATCCTCAGTACCTTCAATCCATAGTATAAGTCTTTTAAAAGCTCCCATATAAGCAGCTGATCAATTAATAACTAAGTCTTTTTTAACCTCAGTGCCTTCAATCCATAGTATAAGTCTTTTAAAAGCTCCCATACTAGTAGTTGATCAATTTATATCTAAGTCATTTTTATCCTCAGTACCTTCAATCCATAGTATAAGTCTTTTAAAAGCTCCCCCATAAGCAGTTGATCAATTAATAACTAAGTCATTTTTGTCCTCAGTACCTTCAAACCATAGTATAAGTCTTTTAAAAGCTCCCATACTAGTAGCTGATCAATTAATAACTAAGTCTTTTTGAACCTCAGTGCCTTCAATCCATATTATAAGTCTTTTAAAAGCTCCCATATAAGCAGTTGATCAATTTATATCTAAGTCATTTTTATCCTCAGTACCTTCAATCCATAGTATGAGTATTTTAAAAGCTCCCCCATAAGCAGTTGATCAATTTATATCTAAGTCTTTTTTATCCTCAGTACCTTCAATCCATAGTATAAGTCTTTTAAAAGCTCCCCCATAAGCGGTTGATCAATTTATATCTAAGTCATTTTCATCCTCAGTACCTTCAATCCATAGTATAAGTCTTTTAAAAGCTCCCATATAAGCAGCTGATCAATTAATAACAAAGTCTTTTTTAACCTCAGTGCCTTCAATCCATAGTATAAGTCTTTTAAAAGCTCCCATACTAGTAGCTGATCAATTTATATCTAAGTCATTTTTATCCTCAGTACCTTCAATCCATAGTATAAGTCTTTTAAAAGCTCCCCCATAAGCAGTTGATCAATTAATAACTAAGTCATTTTTGTCCTCAGTACCTTCAATCCATAGTATAAGTCTTTTAAAAGCTCCCCCATAAGCAGTTGATCAATTAATAACTAAGTCTTTTTTGTCCTCAGTACCTTCAATCCATAGGATAAGTCTTTGAAAAGCTCACCCATAAGCGGTTGATCAATTAATAACTAAGTCATTTTTGTCCTCAGTACCTTCAATCCATTGTATAAGTCTTTTAAAAGCTCCCCCATAAGCAGTTGATCAATTTATATCAAAGTCATTTTCATCCTCAGTACCTTCAATCCATAGTATAAGTCTTTTAAAAGCTCCCATATAAGCAGTTGATCAATTTATATCTAAGTCAATTTTATCCTCAGTACCTTCAATCCATAGTATAAGTCTTTTAAAAGCTCCCATACTAGTAGCTGATCAATTTATATCTAAGTCATTTTTATCCTCAGTACCTTCAATCCATAGTATAAGTCTTTTAAAAGCTCCCCCATAAGCAGTTGATCAATTAATAACTAAGTCATTTTTGTCCTCAGTACCTTCAATCCATAGTATAAGTCTTTTAAAAGCTCCCCCATAAGCAGTTGATCAATTAATAACTAAGTCTTTTTTGTCCTCAGTACCTTCAATCCATAGTATATGTCTTTTAAAAGCTCCCATATAAGCAGCTGATCAATTAATAACAAAGTCTTTTTTAACCTCAGTGCCTTCAATCCATAGTATAAGTCTTTTAAAAGCTCCCATATAAGCAGCTGATCAATTTATATCTAAGTCATTTTTATCCTCAGTACCTTCAATCCATAGTATAAGTCTTTTAAAAGCTCCCATACTAGTAGCTGATCAATTAATAACTAAGTCTTTTTTAACCTCAGTGCCTTCAATCCATAGTATAAGTCTTTTAAAAGCTCCCATATAAGCAGTTGATCAATTTATATCTAAGTCAATTTTATCCTCAGTACCTTCAATCCATAGTATAAGTCTTTTAAAAGCTCCCCCATGAGCAGTTGATCAATTTATATCTAAGTCTTTTTTATCCTCAGTACCTTCAATCCATAGTATAAGTCTTTTAAAAGCTCCCCCATAAGCGGTTGATCAATTTATATCTAAGTCATTTTCATCCTCAGTACCTTCAATCCATAGTATAAGTCTTTTAAAAGCTCCCATATAAGCAGCTGATCAATTAATAACTAAGTCTTTTTTAACCTCAAGGCCTTCAATCCATATTATAAGTCTTTTAAAAGCTCCCATATAAGCAGTTGATCAATTTATATCTAAGTCATTTTTATCCTCAGTACCTTCAATCCATAGTATGAGTATTTTAAAAGCTCCCCCATAAGCAGTTGATCAATTTATATCTAAGTCTTTTTTATCCTCAGTACCTTCAATCCATAGTATAAGTCTTTTAAAAGCTCCCCCATAAGCGGTTGATCAATTTATATCTAAGTCATTTTCATCCTCAGTACCTTCAATCCATAGTATAAGTCTTTTAAAAGCTCCCATATAAGCAGCTGATCAATTAATAACAAAGTCTTTTTTAACCTCAGTGCCTTCAATCCATAGTATAAGTCTTTTAAAAGCTCCCATACTAGTAGCTGATCAATTTATATCTAAGTCATTTTTATCCTCAGTACCTTCAATCCATAGTATAAGTCTTTTAAAAGCTCCCCCATAAGCAGTTGATCAATTAATAACTAAGTCATTTTTGTCCTCAGTACCTTCAATCCATAGTATAAGTCTTTTAAAAGCTCCCATATAAGCAGTTGATCAATTTATATCTAAGTCAATTTTATCCTCAGTACCTTCAATCCATAGTATAAGTCTTTTAAAAGCTCCCCCATAAGCAGTTGATCAATTTATATCTAAGTCATTTTCATCCTCAGTACCTTCAATCCATAGTATAAGTCTTTTAAAAGCTCCCATATAAGCAGTTGATCAATTTACATCTAAGTCAATTTTATCCTCAGTACCTTCAATCCATAGTATAAGTCTTTTAAAAGCTCCCCCATAAGCGGTTGATCAATTAATAACTAAGTCATTTTTGTCCTCATTACCTTCAATCCATTGTATAAGTCTTTTAAAAGCTCCCCCATAAGCAGTTGATCAATTTATATCTAAGTCATTTTCATCCTCAGTACCTTCAATCCATAGTATAAGTCTTTTAAAAGCTCCCATATAAGCAGTTGATCAATTTTTATCTAAGTCAATTTTATCCTCAGTACCTTCAATCCATAGTATAAGTCTTTTAAAAGCTCCCCCATAAGCAGTTGATCAATTTATATCTAAGTCATTTTTATCCTCAGTGCCTTCAATCTATAGTATAAGCGTTTAAAAAGCTTCCGCGCTATCAGATGAAAATGAAAAAAGTAGCTGATGTATATATTACCAAACAAAAATTCCTCTTTGTCTCGAAAAAATTAGGAATATGTTCATAGTTACCTCCGTAGATCATCTGTGTCGATTGTAGCAATCTGTCATAATCTACCCTACAACTGATCTAAGTGTCTAAGTGAACTCAGTGAGTGTTTGTGAATGGTGGTGCGTGTTAAAAGTTTGTGAACTGGTGCCGTCTAATTTTCGCAATGGGGTTTCTCTAAACCAGCAAGGTCCGCTTCTCAATCATTGGGGTTGCCAAAGTTAAGAAGGCAAGGAGTTTACTGACGTCAAGCGAGTACAGTTCCTGCTACTCTTCAGACTGTTTATCTCAATGCTTTGTACTCCAGACAAGATATTAAAATTAATTCCCAATATATAGAATTTATCAACAAACAAAAATATAAAGGTGAGCAACATCAGAAATTGGTGATTAACTAAAATGTCATGAGACAAAGAGGAGAGTTTTGAAATAAAAAACCCAAAAACTGGTCAAAAAGTAAAAATTAAAAGGACTAACTGAATTATTCCTTTTCTGTAGTCGGTTTCCAACTGGCTCTCCTCGTTGCTCTCCACCTTGCTCTCCGCTTTGTACTCCCTTTTGCTCTCCACACTACTTTGTTCAGCCAGAAAAATGTCACCAATACCCTTAATATGTACAAGTTAAAACTCGCTTAGGTAACCAGCAGGTAGCTTAGGATCCAATACACAAGTTATTTTTCACCAATACCCCTGATATGTACAAGTTAAAACTCGCTTAGGTATCCACTAGGTAGCTAAGGATCCAATACACAAGTTATTTTTCACCAATACCCCTGATATGTACAAGTTAAAACTCGCTTAGGTATCCACTAGGTAGCTAAGGATCCAATACACAAGTTATTTTTCACCAATACTCTTGATATGTACAAGTTAAAACTCGCTGGGGTAACCAGTAGATAGCTTAGGATCCAATACACAAGTTATTTTTCACCAATACTTTTTATATGTGCAAGTTAAAACTCGCTTAGGTAACCACTAGGTAGCTTAGGATCCAATACAAGTTAATTTTCACCAATACTCTTTCGATGTACAAGTTAAAACCTCCTTAGGTAACCAGTAGGTAGCTTAAGATCCAATACACAAGTTATTTTTCACCAATACCCCTGATATGTACAAGTTAAAACTCGCTTAGGTAACCAGCAGTTGGCTTAGGATCCAACACACAAGTTATTTTTCACCAATACTCTTTATATGTGCAAGTTAAAACTCGCTTAGGTAACCACTAGGTAGCTTAGGATCCAATGCACAAGTTATTTTTCACCAATACTCTTTATATGTGCAAGTTAAAACTCGCTTAGGTAACCACTAGGTAGCTTAGGATCCAAGGCACAAGTTATTTTTCACCAATACTCTTTCGATGTACAAGTTAAAACCTCCTTAGGTAACCAGTAGGTAGCTTAAGATCCAATACACAAGTTATTTTTTACCAATACTTTTGATATTTACAAGTTAAAACCTCCTTAGGTAACCATGGTTATATTTTTTAAAAAAGTAATTGTAGAAGTCAAACAAAATATGTAAACACCTGAAGATCAAAATAACAAACGAATGAAGTAAATTTCCGAGCATTATTTGTAATGTTACAAAAGCAGAACACATAGAAGCATTCCTTCAAAGCAGCTATTTTATGTTTTTGAGAAGTCTTAAAGCTTCTTCTTTAGCCAGACGTGTCTTCAAGTAGGTCCGTCTGTGGTTCGACCGTCGCCGGTTTTTATTGCTTTGTACCACTATGCGATCAAATGCTGCACGATATGCGTCCCTCTTCTCAATTGCTCTGTCGAAGCAATCTTTCAATTGCCACATTTGATCATTCAGACGTTGAACATGAAACTGCGCTTCAGTGTTTTGTTGCTTCACTCTATCAAGCTCTTTCTGCAATTCGATGATAGTCCTTTCATAGCCCAGAACGCAAGCAAAGCACTCTCCACTTGGATCCGACAAATCATTTACACTATTGAGCCCACATGGTTCATCTGAGTTCGATTCTTTGACATAAATAAAGTACAATTACAGTATGAAGCAGCTAAAATTGTAACAGCCTTACTCAAAAAAGCGCACTGTAAGTCCTGTTTATACTTACACTGTGACCATTTTCGATATTAGAACGGCTTGAAAACTTAGAACGCAAAGAAAAGCAGAATGACCATACAAAATGTACAACTCACGTTTGTCTGAATCCACAGCTGCGAATCTATCAGCTGATGAAGACGAAACGTCGGATTGTCCATTCCCATTCTTCATAGTTGCCATGATTTCACCTAGTCGTACTATGATCAAGCAGTTGACAAAGTGTTATAGTTTTCCCAAAAATTCAAAAGCCGTGTTCAGATCGAATTTCTGTATGTTCTGTCTTCTCTTGTGGTTTTTCATGTCTGCTAACGTTTCACCAATTAGGATGTCTATTGAAATACCTTAGAAAAATTTTGTACAATTTCTCTCAAAACTTTCAAAAAATTTGTCAACTTCTTGATAGCTCTGGAGCGAACGTAGAATCCTCTTAAAAATGAAAGTTTTCGGGTGAGATTACCGTCACCGTAACAACAATTTTGAAAGAATGAAACAGGAACAATGAGCAAAACTTAAATTGCTGTTCAACTTTAATAGGCATAATTAATGTGCCCGGTTTTATCGTCTGGCAGGTGTCTTTGGATTGGATAAAAATTGCTTTGATGTTGTCCTGGAAACTGTACATTAAACAAAATCCAAATAAACAAATTTTGAAATTATTCTGTCCAGGTAAAAAATATTTATGAGCGTTTTCTCTGAAACAAAAGAAAAACTGAATACAAAATTTGTCCTGACATTCTTAGTCAGTTGAGAGAGAGTAATTATTAATCTAAAAATGCGTACTTTAATAATACGCTTTTGTTTTAAAGTAAACAGAATTATTATAACCACGCTGTACTGTCTAGCTTCTTACAGACTACACGCTTGCTATTGTAAAGTGAACTAAATGAAGTATTGTCTCAAGTAGCCTACTAAGGCTACATCTACTATTGGTCGAATATGAATATGAGGATACAATTGTGTAAAGTTATCACATATGTACTAACAACCCATTTAGCTTGTAAAACTAAGCTTACATTGAAGCTTACATTAAAGCTTACATAAAACTAAGATTGTATACACCTTTGGTCCAATGGTATGAGATCCGCTTCCCACGCACTAGACCCGGGTTCGAATCCCACCCATGGCAGAAGTTTTTGGAAATGTCCCCCCCCCCCCCTGTATTAGGTGCATGACTCTAGCATGTACTACTTCTGTTGTGGTCCCTTCTAATTTTCCGAACTGAAAAACGGGATACTCAGGTATAGCTCGGAGGGAATCCGGTGGCTGAGCAGCCATTCTAGAGCAGTATACGCTTTAATAGTCTCAATTTTGTGGAAACTTCTAACCAAAAATAAGAATTAAAATATGATAACTGCTCGATATTTGATAGCCAAAATCTAGTGATTAGAGTGTCCGATCACAATGAAGCCAATCCTTATTGGCCCTTCGGATGAAAGATCTTGTAAAATATAGGAAACAATTTATATTACAATGCTTTTTTTGATTCATGAAATGATTTTTTAATAATTTAAGAACAAAAACTTAACCGACTAGCGTCGCGCGAATCAAGCTCAAACGACCGGTTGGCTTTGGTTCGTAGACAGTAGACAGTTGGGGCTTAGGAATGCTATCATTAGTTTTTGGAGGGCGGAGGGGGGTGGGTGTTATTCAAGCGTGGGGGGGGATGTAAAGCGATGTGGTTGGGGTATGGTTGAGAGGACTGGACAACAAGGGGTCAGTGGGGAGAGCGTAACTGATGGGGTCACAATTTTAAGAACAAGAGCCACCCTTCACAATATAAAAATGTCACCTCAAAACAGTATCTGTGAATTACATACTTAAGGATTAGTAAGGTGTAGGGATCAGAGGGAACTTATCAGCCACTTAATGCTCTCCAAGCTTGAAATGTTTATACCGTTTTTGAGGACGAAAAGTTAAAAATGTTAGACGAAAAATTGATCAAGCAAACAATTGCACAGTAAGATCACAGAACTAGTATAACTGCTGAAAATTTTATTGGAGAGCAATAAATAATTGCGACGAACTTGGTTTGGGAGAGATAGTAGTTCCATTTAGCTACAAAAAAACAGTCCAAATCAGCGCATAGATATACCAAAAATGTTCATTTTAGTTGTTCGAATATAATTAAAACAATGAAAACAACAACGATAGAACTATAGAGAATCTGGGCTCTTAAAAAGTTTTCTAACAACACCCAGCATATTTTCCATTCTACATGAAATTTGTCAATCGTTCAAAATGTGCACTGAAGATGCATATTTTCAACCACTGAATTTCAGCAGCATCATTGAAAAAATGTGTATCATTCAGGTTGTAGCATTTCAGAATAGCACCTTCAAAAAATTTAGTGTCAGCATTTCAGCCCATGGGAATTTTCAAATTCATCGGTTCGAAAGTGGAAATGTGTTTTGGAGATGGGAGGCAATATCATAATATTTGAATAATGAGGGAACGATGGTACGTAGTTTTTAACCTAAATCGTCCGATATTAATCGGTTATTTGTTATATCTGAAGTTAAAAAATTTAGCAAAAGTTAACATTTTCATTGACATAAGCCACAAATTATCACAAAAAATCAATGCATGTCTTAAAGGATAACATTTTAAATTAATTGCATAGCTTAATTTAAACAATTCGAATTTTCTACTCACAAGCATATAAATATCACTATGTCACGGACTTGTCATTCCTTAATTTTTGGTTAGATAACTTGGGCCAAGTAATTCACCAACTTTTGAAATTTTTATCAAAATTTTCATGAGACAATGGGTTTCCAAGTTTTACTTCTCCTCTGATTCCTATGCTGTTATTGGAACGTAATATTTCAGGGAATGCACTTTTAGGTATATTTTTTAGAGATTGAAAAATGTGTGCTGTTGATTCACTGTTTTTCCCTTGTTAGACAACTCATAGAATATTCTATTGCACTGGTATTGGTTCTGTTTTTAGATGTCCCCTGTTTTGATATCTGGATAATTGATGAATAAGCTAACATTTTAAATTTTTTCTTTCACGTTTATTGGTGTAAGAGAATGAAAAAAAGAAAAACAAAAGGAATTTTTTCAAAAATGTTGCATTAAATTTCCAATGAAACCTGCCAGTAACGAGACTACAAGACAATACAAACAACAAACTCAGAAAGGGAAGACAACCATAAATTACGAACAATATTCAATGTTCGTTTTTAAAAAGTACTCAATAAATAAACCAAAGCCTAAATTACATAGATTGATAACAAATCAAGATAAACCCTACTTCTTTAGAAAAAAACTGAGATTAGGTAACAAATAAACAAAAAAAAAGAAACTGGGAAAAGTAAAAATAAAAATGTGATATGAATTTTCAAAACAAATGACTTCAAAATCAAGAAATTATTAGGTAACAATTAAAATCTTGCCGTACGCTCAACTATATCTCCATTGGAAGCAATCGAGAGCTCAATTTGTTCTAAAGTTCCTCATAGGATTGCATAAAAACGGAAAAAAATGATCAAAATTTCACTTTATTTTTTGATAAAGCTTCTTTGAAGCCGTTGAATCTATAATCTATTCTCTAAAAAAAATTGTTCAGCTGTTGTTTTTTGCGCCATCAATATATTATTTTATCTCTCACGGTTGCTTTCAGTGTGACAAGACAACACGATAAAGTTTCAAAAACGGGTAATTGTCAAAAATAAAAAAAAAATGTTGAAACACGCAGTATCAAAAACATAAAAACCCCGTACTTAAAAAAGCAGCAAAGCCAACTTAACTTTATTGCCATGGAGGAAGTTACCATTTCTTCTTACTGAGACGAAGCAATCTTATGACAGAAACAAGATTTAAAAAAGTAACAAATTTCTCATTTTTAATCCTTCTTTATTTGAAAACAATTGTTTATGAAAACCAAAGCAACCAAAGCTTTCAAGAAAAAAATTTAGATTTGATTAATTTTCATTTTTTAGGAAGCCAATTTCAGTTGAATTTAGTGAGATATTTTCGACTACAATTTCCCAACACTGCAGAACTCATAGTTTCAAAAAAGGTTTTAGGTGATTAAATTTTTGAAGCCATGAAAACCATGAGCTATTCAGTGAAATTATAATTCATGCTCATTGAGCTTCACTTGCATGTAGATGAGATTTGCCGTTAAGTAATCTTGGATTTGAAATCAATCCTGTTAGCAACTGACATTGAAAATTGTATATACAAAGACAATGCTTCAATGCAATCGTTTTTGGATTTGACTATTCCAAAATGGATACACAAAATTGTAGTTGAGAAACTAAAATAAACAAACACTAAACAAAAATTACTCCTTGCTAAAACTCTTGAGTTTTTTACCCTGAGGGCCAATTGTGATACAGTTCAAAATATTCATTTACTCAAGGAGAGGCCTCGAAAGAGTTCTATTTACCACTAAAGGTAAATAAACTAGAGAAATTTGATAAATGTTTAAAAAAACTCAAAATTGTAAAATTTGAATTTTTAAGTTTTGCAGAAAAAAATTCAAAATAGTTTTTTGTCATGGAGTTTTTTCAGGTAACATATCTGCAAATCAAAAAAATTCGTTCGCCAGCAACGATCGTCAACTCAGAGAATGACCAAAAATTTCAAAGAATTTAAAAATAATTCAAAAATTTAACAACATCTTGCTAAAACTCGTCATTTTAAAATCTTTAGAACCATTTAATTGTATCTAGTGATTATCCAGTATCCCTATTTTAAGCCTTAAATAGTTTCACTGGCTCACAATGATCGATAAATTTGGAACACGCTAAAAAATTTCAGAAAATTTGAAAAAAAAATTATCAAAATTTTGCAAAATTTCTTGCTATCAAAAAATTTTAGAACCCTTCCATAGGCCCTAGCAACCAAACAGTAACATATTATCAAACCCTAAAGGAAATTGCTTGGCGCTGAGGCAAAAAAAACTGAACAAATCACAAATTTTTAAGAATAATTGAAAATTGCAAATTTTATCAAAAAGTTATTAATTGTTGTAAAATTAAAAGGTCAGAATATCTTTTGTTGCCACCAAAAACTATGCAGTAATCTATTATCAAAGAAAATTTTTTGAAGCTTGAGAAACCTGAAAGATTACACAAATTATTGAAAAACTTGAAAAAAGTGCAAGTTTTATCGAATAAAATGGCTATAATTTGTGATGTTAAAGTTTTAAAAACCATTCCATGGCAACTCAAAATTTTCTTGTTAGCTATTATTGAACCCTAGAGGAGGTTCTATAGTTCCTGGTGCTTCGAAAACATAAACAATAAAAAATGTTAAAAAATTTGAAAAAAAGCATGTGTTATCGAAAAACTGATAATATTCGTGATGTCAAAATGTTGAAAACCATTCCATTACCACAAGTAACTATGCAGTAACCTATTGTAACTATGACGCAACCCACTAGAGGAGATTGCTTGCCACTGAAGGCCAAAAAAACTAAAAAAAAAAAACTAAACAATTTTTCAAAAACTTGAATAAACTGTAATTTTTTGTAAAAAATTGCGTGTTTATGTTTGGAGTACCAAAACATATAGCTCTTAAAATGGTTATAAAAAGTAATTGCGTCTCTCCTGCACCTCTATCAACGTCTACAAACCTCATTTTTAGACTGGTCCAACAAAAATTCGAAAAACGACGAAGAAACGCGAAAAATTGCAAAAGCGACGAAAAACGACGAAAAAACGCGAAAATATCTTGGGCTCAAAAACTCCCAAAAATGACCTTTAAACATTGAATTGCGGCCTGCTGAGTAAATTCACCACTCTAAGCACTTGAAGGACATCTAAACACCACTGTGAGCCTGTAATGAAAATTGATTCCCTTCATTTAACTGTTTATCTTGTTTTGGATGCTCAAAGTCATGAAAAAGAGGTGTGAAAACCCCTTACAAAAAAGACATAGCAGGACAAGTCCTGGCGTAAAAGTCAAACAATTTTCTTTGAATAAGCAAAAAAATAGACCTAAACATGACTATGAGTGAATTGGGAAAACTATTTCTAAAAAGAATCAGATAAAAAGATTTTTAAAAAATCAATGTCAAAATGCCACATGTGAACAAAAAGACCACTAGCGAGAAATGGAAATTTGGTTCAAACAAAACCTAGGCCTGTAATGAACTATGAATATATTTGTAAATAGCACTAGAATAAAATTCGATACAAAAAATAGAAAAAACAGTATAAATCAAAGTGAAATTGCCGCATGTAAACAAAATAACCACTAGTTAAATAAGAGCGAAAAAATTTCACGCCGCAAAACCACTCGCTTTTTTGCCCCGCTTCCCGTTTCGGCGTGACCAAAATCACTACTCCAATTTGACTTCAAAAATCATGAAAAAGTATGAAGAGATCTTAAGAAATACAGCTAAATACAGATCTCTTGAAATACACTTCAAATTCGTTGAATTGTAAAAAGACAGAGCACCAAAACAATCCAATTCATGGATTGTAAAAAGTTGATCTCAAAACCGAAAAATTTACATCCAAATCCAAACTTCTTTTAATTTGAAAACCATGATGATTTAATTATATCCGTGATATCGCTTCAGGGTTATTAAAGACCGGAAATATTAAAAATAAAAGCATAATGGGGGAAGCATTAAAAAAATAATTAAAAAGACGAAAATGTGAACAAAATCAGTGTGAAAAATGAAATTTTTCGCAAAAACGTAAGCCCCGATGAGTCCTCGAAAAAATGCATAGTTTCATAATTTAAACTCTACACTGGACGGGCTTTCTAGTGATACCACTCAAAGCTCTCCACGATAAATATTTCGATTGGACAAAATAGACTGAACAAAAAAAAAACAGTCGAGCATTTAGCTTCCCCCCCCCACTCCCTCTGGGAGGGTCGGACCAATGAAAAACTTTGGGCTGTCACCGATGCAGTCAATATTTAAAAATACATCAAAATTTGAGTCCAAAACTGCAAGTTTAGGTTATTTTTTGCTTCAAAATCTTACTCATTTTTCTACTCTGTATTTTGTGAGACATTGAGCTGAGTCTGACAATAACAGCCGTGAGAAAATTATGAGCAAGCACACGTTGAGCTTCCTTAGGTTTTTCTTGTAACCAAAGCGCAGTTTGAAAAAGAAGACTTCTATTCCGGCTTCATCAAGTTATCAACCCTTATCGTTCACCAAGGCAAATCTTATATTTGCGTTTTGTCTTTCAGATCCGATAACCAGCTGTGAAATATGCTCAATTGTGCTAGAGATCAAATGCCCAAATTGACAGAATTTTCAGCGCCTTACTTTAAAAAATCAGCCTCCTTCAGTGCATTTTAACATAAATTTCAGAAAGTTCCTCGACCCGGTTTTGTCTGACAAGATTTTAACTAGTGGTCAGGGTTGTTTGGATTGTTTAGGAGTGAAGTTGATACATCTGATTCGGGATCCGAGGGCAGTCGAGTTGTCTAGGAGGAACATGCCGCACAGTGCGCAGAGGGGCATACTGGGCACAGATAGAGTATGTGACAGGGTCTGGCAAGATGTTCAAGAAAGTTAGTTCTAACAATTTTGTTTGAGGCCGGAAAAGTACAAAAGTTCAAATTTGATCAAAACGTTTAAAAAACCAAATATACCGAAGGGGTTGCAGAGAACTGAGATATCAACGATACCTAAAATAATTATCTCTCTTTATCTCTCGTTCAAATTTAAAATTCACAAATTGCTTTATTAGCAGTCTATTATTTAGATTTTGTGTTTTGTATTCTCTATTAATATTTAGTTTTTGAGGTCCATTTATTGAAAATATCTCAAACTCCAGCTGGAGGGTGAGACAAAACTCAGTTGATTTTCAGAAAAATTGTCTTTATTTCCAGTTATTGCTTTTTGCTTTGTTTAGTAATATTGTGAATATTCTTCAGGCGACAAATTTGTACAAGAATTTGGATCTGACCGGATATTGCGACTGACATACGATGAAATCATTCTGGACCAGATTAATGTTATCAAAAAGCTCCACTTATTTGCTAATATTCAACTGTACGATTCAACGCTTGATAAATTTTTTCACTTGACTCACGCTGACAGGAAAATTGGGGGTGGATTTAGACCAACATCGGCTAGAAATGCGTCTTACAACCTGAACAGGTGGAAAAATGAACTTCCCAAGGAAGTTATTGATAATATGGAAAGTACAGAAAGTTGTAAACAGTTAATTGAAACAATCGGTGAAAGAACGAAGCATTTGCGAGATTATTAATGGTTATGACAATGTTATAAACTATTATTATTGGTATTATATGATATCAGTGTGACATGCTACTTATAATTCAAACCTTTTAAAAATTTGTGTTATAAACTTTAGCTAGACGTTGAAAGCGTTGAAAGACGACTTTAGCTTAAGAACATTGAAAAAAGTTTTTGATCTTTGAGTGTAAAACGATGAAATGGGTAATTTTTTACGACCGGAGCTTGAGTAATATAATAAAGTATTAAAATGAGTGCTACATTACAGGTCTTTCTAGGGCACATTTTAACTTAATGATTAGACAATAGCATCTAGTCTAGACTAGCTAGTGAGACTAGTTCAAGTACATAAAAGCAGTTGCTCTAGATATGGAGATCAGTCTTGTACTTTGTAGGAAAATGAGGTCACTTGATAATGCCCAACTATCACGTAAACTATCAAATGTCAATACCCAGGTAGAAGTACTCGTTCACAGTCACACATCACAATACCAATCCGGGCCTTTTTTACTATGAAAATAACCAGGCACTCCGAAAAGAGCTAAGATACTGTCTTTGGTTTGATCAAAGATTTGGTGCGTTCATCTTCTCATTCAAATGTCCAGATAGAAGGACGCGTCAAGACGACAGATACAAACTTAAGCGCGTTCAAATTATGAAAAACTGGGAATGATTAAAAAAGACAGCTCGAGGGCAAGAAGGTGGCTCGTCTATATCGTTGGAATAAATCTTTGGGAAAAATTGGCTATTCTGCGAAACAGACTTTAGCTCGACCATGGCGCGTTTATGTTTTGGTTACAAAAATTCCTCGCCTGTGTACGTTAGAAGGGGTGTAGGAAAAAGTCCCGACAAAACCCCCGTATTAAAGTTGAATTCCGGTCGCGATAATTTGTCCGGTTGTGATAGATTTATATCAACTCCCACGGGCCAGTAAGGCACATGGCCAAATGCGCAATAGTCAAGTGAGGGTTTATTTCTGTTGCGGCATTTTTCCTTGAGGTTTTTTCCTACTTAATCTTAAACGTTTTTTTTTCCATGGGTTATTCCGAAGCCGCGTTAGAACACACCGATCACCACATTACTCAGGTCGCTCAATAGAAAACTGCGTTATAAATGCGTACGAGCAAAGACCTCAACGTGGGTGGCTCAAAGAAGATAAGGAAAACCCTGGCTATGAGAGAATTTTTGTTTTAATTTTATAATCGTTATATAATTTTTAATCAATGCTCGTAGGAGGACGCCGGTAGAGCCGAACGGGCGCAGAGCAGAATGGCATAAAATGAGATTTAAAGCCGAATCTTTCCCGTGCTCTGATGGGTTGATCTTAAACTCGTGCTTTAACGGCAATTTTTTGAGAAAAATGTATTTACAAAATAGCGCAACGAAGGTCTACCCGTGGTCGCAAGTCTGGCCATAGTCCGTAAATTGACTGATTTATTTTGCCATTTGTTACATTTATTTTATCCAATCTATACTAATCAGACTATTTGGAGAATCAAATTTAGGCATTCGGCTCTGATTCTCATTTTTTCTCGTTCAGCTCTGAGCGCGTTTGATTCTAAATCCTAGCTCCTAACAAATCTTATCTTAGTTTTTTGTTAATGTGAAGTGACTTTTTTCTGCGTAAATTCATCATTCACCGGGAAAATCTTGGTTCACAACCGATAATTGTTATTAATATCAGTTCAGTTTGAATCATCAATCGAACTCCACTCGCTATTATCTTGGAAAAATCTTTGAGTTATTTGTCCTTTATTCGCTCCCAATTTTTTCATACCACTGATTTCCGATCAATAAGATGAGAAATAAAATTTTGAGCTCCCCTCCCCTTGGGTTAAAACAAGCTTCGTTGGCAATGTCAAAAACTATAAATGGATCACATGACGGCAGAGTTTTAAGAGTTTGGAAGAATAAGTGAAGAGTTTTATAGGCACTGTTTTGAGTTAGTTAGATCAAATGTAAGCAAAAGTTCATGCTACAAAAAATGAATTCAGGTAGTTGATCAAAATGGCTACAGATTAAATGAGTTGAATGCAAAAATTGGTGCTCGTCCTACAAAGGGAGTTTTGCGATTGCAACTAGGTGTCCTTAGCAGCTGAAATGAATATAAACAATAAATTTCGAGATAACTTTGATATAAAATCGAAAAATAGGTAACAATTGACGAACTCTTAATCAAAGCACATATAGGCAAATGGTTATGACAATGTTATAAACTATTATTATTGGTATTATATGATATCAGTGTGACATGCTACTTATAATTCAAACCTTTTTAAAATTTGTGTTATAAACTTTAGCTAGACGTTGAAAGCGTTGAAAGACGACTTTAGTTTAAGAACATTGAAAAAAGTTTTGGATCTTTGCGTGTAAAACGATGAATTGGGTAATTTTTTACGACCGGAGCTTGAGTAATATAATAAAGTATTAAAATGAGTGCTACATTACAGGTCTTTCTAGGGCACATTTTAACTTAATGATTAGACAATAGCATCTAGTCTAGACTAGCTAGTGAGACTAGTTCAAGTACATAAAAGCAGTTGCTCTAGATATGGAGATCAGTCCTATACTTCGTAAAAAAAATGAGGTCACTTGATAATGCCCAACTATCACGTAAACTATCAAATGTCAATACCCAGGTAGAAGTACTCGTTCACAGTCACACATCACAATACCAATCCGGGCCTTTTTTACTATGAAAATAACCAGGCACTCCGAAAAGAGCTAAGATACTGTCTTTGGTTTGATCAAAGATTTGGTGCGTTCATCTTCTCATTCAAATGTCCAGATAGAAAGACGCGTCAAGACGACAGATACAAACTTAAGCGCGTTCAAATTATGAAAAACTGGGAATGATTAAAACAGACAGCTCGAGGGCAAGAAGGTGGCTCGTCTATATCGTTGGAATAAATCTTTGGCTATTCTGCGAAACAGACTTTAGCTCGACCATGGCGCGTTTATGTTTTGGTTACAAAAATTCCTCGCCTGTGTACGTTAGAAGGGGTGTAGGAAAAAGTCCCGACAAAACCCCCGTATTAAAGTTGAATTCCGGTCGCGATAATTTGTCCGGTTGTGATAGATTTATATCAACTCCCACGGGCCAGTAAGGCACATGGCCAAATGCGCAATAGTCAAGTGAGGGTTTATTTCTGTTGCGGCATTTTTCCTTGAGGTTTTTTCCTACTTAATCTTAAACGTTTTTTTTTCCATGGGTTATTCCGAAGCCGCGTTAGAACACACCGATCACCACATTACTCAGGTCGCTCAATAGAAAACTGCGTTATAAATGCGTACGAGCAAAGACCTCAACGTGGGTGGCTCAAAGAAGATAAGGAAAACCCTGGCTATGAGAGAATTTTTGTTTTAATTTTATAATCGTTATATAATTTTTAATCAATGCTCGTAGGAGGACGCCGGTAGAGCCGAACGGGCGCAGAGCAGAATGGCATAAAATGAGATTTAAAGCCGAATCTTTCCCGTGCTCTGATGGGTTGATCTTAAACTCGTGCTTTAACGGCAATTTTTTGAGAAAAATGTATTTACAAAATAGCGCAACGAAGGTCTACCCGTGGTCGCAAGTCTGGCCATAGTCCGTAAATTGACTGATTTATTTTGCCATTTGTTACATTTATTTTATCCAATTTATACCAATCAGACTATTTGGAGAATCAAATTTAGGCATTCGGCTCCGATTCTCATTTTTTCTCGTTCAGCTCTGAGCGCGTTTGATTCTAAATCCTAGCTCCTAACAAATCTTATCTTAGTTTTTTGTTAATGTGAAGTGACTTTTTTCTGCGTAAATTCATCATTCACCGGGAAAATCTTGGTTCACAACCGATAATTGTTATTAATATCAGTTCAGTTTGAATCATCAATCGAACTCCACTCGCTATTATCTTGGAAAAATCTTTGAGTTATTTGTCCTTTATTCGCTCCCAATTTTTTCATACCACTGATTTCCGATCAATAAGATGAGAAATAAAATTTTGAGCTCCCCTCCCCTTGGGTTAAAACAAGCTTCGTTGGCGATGTCAAAAACTATAAATGGATCACATGACGGCAGAGTTTTAAGAGTTTGGAAGAATAAGTGAAGAGTTTTATAGGCACTGTTTGGAGTTAGTTAGATCAAATGTAAGCGAAAGTTCATGCTACAAAAAATGAATTCAGGTAGTTGATCAAAATGGCTACAGATTAAATGAGTTGAATGCAAAAATTGGTGCTCGTCCTACAAAGGGAGTTTTGCGATTGCAACTAGGTGTCCTTAGCAGCTGAAATGAATAAAAACAATAAATTTCGAGATAATTTTGATATAAAATCGAAAAATAGGTAACAATTGACGAACTCTTAATCAAAGCACATATAGGCAAAACATTAAAAAACATATCTTTTGATTATATTTCTTATAAAACCTGAATAAGTACGCAATATTCCATATTTATGCTGCAAGTTTTTAGCAAGTAAGATACAAACTTTATGACAATTTGGAATATATAAAACACAATTACTCAAAAATTTTTGAGTTTTTTGAAATACCTCATGCGGGACTTCTTATCAGTTTCTCCAAACAACCAGAAATCTAATCTGTTAATTTAAAAATAACAATGTAAATAAGATAAAATAATTAGTTTTTAAGTTAACTCTGTGGCTTTCTGCGTCCGGAGAAAAGTTTAGCAAATTGCATCACAGATTTCATCTGTAGTGTTTGGGTTTTCTTCACAGATTGATATGTCTAATCTTAGGTGATAGCACGTGGAAAAGTTAATGCTCAAAAAAGTGCTCTCCCTGTCGTGAAAAAATTGGAATATTCACTCCATTATCATTGTTCTATACCTATGTTTTTCACTTGAAAAACAGAAAAATTTGCAAAGCTAATTTCCTTGTGCATTGTCTAGACCTTCTGGAAGAGCAACAGACAAAAAGTTGACAAAAAGAACACATAAATGCAAAGTTTAAAAATGTGCAAATATATAAAGATGCACTCTTATCAAGCACAAAACAAACAAATCTAACAATTTTACCAATCAACGATTCTTCCTGATAATTTAGAATGAAATTGTTGCTTAATCGCTTTATATTTTGCTGAATTTTCTTGTGAGTATTTTCTGATTTCATTCGAAGATATCATGTAGTCTATCATAGCTTGAAATATTGAGCCTAGTTGCTGGACATAATTACTTTTTGTTTCCAAATTTTGTTTCCTTTGATCATTTGGTAGATAATGAAAATATTTATTGTGATTATTATTTATCGTGTTTTGGACGACAGAGAAATGAAATTCTTCTGTATGCAGCTTAAAAGTTTACTGACAAAATTGCTAACAATTTAGACATTTTTACCTTTTTTGGACGGTAATTAAATGTTCGGTAAAAACGTTTTTTCTAGGCAAAATTTGCGATTGATAATAAGGCATGCTGTTTTTCAAATTGTAAGTTATGCATTCTTAGCAAAAAGAATATCATAAGAAAGCTCTCAATCTGTAGACTTGTTGGTTATCATTTTGTTATGAACTTCCTTCGAATTTTCAAACGCTCGTTCGATTCCCATCACGGCAAAATTACTTTGAGAAGAGTAGCACTACATTGAAGGCTACCAAATATTTTTTGTTTTCTTTTTCGATTCTGACTTTCAAATTAAACATCCCAGAAAAGACCCCAAAGTGGGCAGAATGATGGCAGCTAAAACTTTTTTCATCCCTCCCCTACCGCAAAGAACACACACAAACACACACACACACACACACACACACACACACACACACACACACACACACACACACACGCACACACACACCACACATAGCCAGGTAAAATTCTACGCTGCAATGTAGACCATGTTACAGAATGTTTACCTTATTAATTTTCTTACAGAATTAAGTGGGGAAAAGGAGTTGATTTCAACCCGGGTCGAGAAAAAAATGCAAAAATAGGTAAGATAAGCGGTGAAAAGTTATTTTTTTCACCGCAAATTTCGTACATAATTTTGCGGTGAAATGCGGTGAATGCGGTGAAATTATGTAAGCTCACCGCTAGGCTAAGCGGTGATCTTACAAAAATTCACCACAATTTACCGCTAAAATATGTAATTTCATCGCCCATACAAGAGTCCGAGCCTCTCACCTCCTGCATGTCATCCACTTCTTCTTCCACTGCGCCATCTCTCACTAAATTCTATTATTTTTTGTTTGAATATAAATCGAATTCACTCTACTTTCTGCAAAACATGCGCGGTGAATTTTTGTAAGATTTGCAATTTTTAGCGGTGAAATTACATATTTTAGCGGTGAAATGTGGTGAATTTTTGTACGTTCACCGCTTATTCTAGTGGTGAAATTACACAAGTTCACCGCTTAGAAAAAAGTGTCAAAAAGATGTAAGATTAAGGGGTAGTTTTAGTGGGAAGGCAAATCTAACAATTCCTCCCACACTCACCATAAATTTCACCGCATTCTTTGCTGATCTCAAACATCTTTAACAATTTTTTTCTAAACGGTGAATTTATGTAAGTTCACCACTAAGTTGAGCGGTGAATTTATGTAATTTCGCCGCATTCACCGCTTATCTTACATAATTTGGACACTTTTTTCGAAGCGGTGAATTTATGTAATTTCACCGCTAAATTCAGCGGTTAAATTATGTAATTTCAGCGCTACCAGGCGATAAAGTTTTTTTTCACCGCTTTCACCGCCTGATTTATGTAATTTCACCGCATTCACCGCTTATCTTACAAAATTTCCGCATTAACTGCTTATCTTACATAATTTTGCGTTGAATGGTGGTGACACCTCGACCCGGGAATCAGTCTACTTTGGCCGATCAATACATCTATTGTCGTGAGTAAAGAATTGTATCATTGGAAAATCCGTGTATTGAAGAATATTTATTAAAAAACTTTTGTTCGAATTTCGTCGTAATGAGCCAACCGGGATATAAACTTTTAGCGAACATTGTCTGATTTTCACTATTTCTGTTCACTTTATAGTTATCGCTTTGCAAAAATGTTTCAATTGCGTTCAAAGTCAAACACTGGCATAAATATTGTGACAATGAGACTGGGCTGTTGAGTCTTTCGATATTATAATTCCCGCAAAATTCTGACCAATTAATCTGATAATCAAGGTTTTATTCAGAAAAACCAGCAACACATCATCTATTTTCTTTAAAACCGATAAAATGTCTCAAGAGCAGTGTTCTCAAACAAAATTTGTTCAGACAATCTTCAAACAAGTTCGAGAGCTTGTTGGACATTTTGAATCTGGAAAAATTATATTGAACATTTTTTTGCTAACTTAAGTAGATTTACACAATTTCTGACTTAGGGATATTACTGACTTTATATGTCCGGAACCTAGGGGGTTTTGATTATAATTGGTGTTGCCTTTTTCTAAAATTGTTTCACATTTTTCGAATTTCATACTTTCATAGCGTGATTAAATTTAAATAAAGATTTTGATCACACTCGAAGTAAAAAGGCAACAAACTCTAGTTGAAGTGAAGAGAGAAACACCTGTCTTTGAAAGTTTTTGGCTTTCAGAGAGGTTTTCTCAATGTGCAAAGGTTTAATTTCAGTCTTTTCCGTTTTCTCTTGTTATTCGCTTGTGAAAAAATGCAACTTTTGGTATCCAGCTGATTTTTGGAATGGGCCACTGTTAATTTCCTATGATTCTGACATTGTGTTTTTACAAAATTTTTATGAATATATTTTTGTGGGTTTTGTCGTTTTTTCTGTTTTCTTTTATCATCTTCAGTCTTCATAATTTCAGGCCTCACGGACTTTATAAGATTTTTTTATTCCTAGCAGTATCTATTCTTTGTTTTCAGATTATGATTCATGGTTTTCATGATTTTGTCAGGTTGTGTGGTCATAAATTGTTGAGTTTTAGATGTCATTGTTGTTCCCAATGTATAAATCTTTAGCCGATTAATTGAAGGGTCCCAATGGTTTTCCAATGAGATAAATTTAACATGCAAAACAACTTAGGCTAATAATTTACGGCTTTTTAGGTTCCAAAGTTAATATTTTTACAAAAATAATAAAATTTTCTGATTTGCCTCCAATTTGTAGAGATTTTCATCAAATTACAGGTTACTTTCAATGATAAAAAATTAACTGTCTTAGAACGGAACAAACACGAACATTTTTTTTGTTTTGGCTATTATACAACAGTTTTTCTATTTCAATACTGGTTGCTGAAAAAATTTGAATGTCAGTCTTGTCATTATTGTTGGTTGTTTGTTGTCTCAAAAAACAGCGCTTAATCTCAGAAAACAGATTCCAAGATCTGTATGATGTTTTTATGTAAGTAGCAGTGTTTTTTAGTTTTTACTGCATGTTATTTACGTAAATGTTCTACTTTTGAACATATTTGGTGATCTTTTTTAACTGGTCTAACTCATAAGCCTTGATAATCTGTTTCTTTTTGCTTCTAGTGTATTTGGGGGGCAAATTTGCCATATCATAACTCTTAATCTTAAAAAAAACTCAATTCGTTTGACAAACAAATATATGTTATATTTAATTTGAAGTCACCATTTTTCAATATAACTATTGAATTCTGTCAATTTCCACAAAATGACGTTTGGTTACCTTGTTTCTCTTTTTTTCAACAAAACTGATATGTAATTTTTGTTTCAACGCGGTTTCAACTTCACTTGTGTACTTGTTGTTATTTATAGTCCTTGATGATTTAATTGTAGATTTTTTTCTTAGTTCAATTTGAATTTTTTTCTGCTTTATAAATTTCAACCGCAAGAAATAGTTAAAGGTTTTTCTGTAGTTCTGAATTCTATTGGATTCGAAGCCCCGCGGTTTGAGAATCAGTTTTCAGTTTTTAAGAGCAGTCTATTGTTTGTCATTTTTGCTGTTTTTATACTTTCTCATCAGAACTGAACATTTTTGCTTCGATGCACGTTGTGAACTTCGTCTGCTTGATGTGATCAATTGTTTTTGCAGTAACTGAAGTTTCATTTTTTTCAATTGTTTTTCACTTATTAAGGGTCATATTTCATTGTTGATAATCAAAGCCCGAGGTTGTTAAATGAGTAAAAAATTTTGCTAATTTTCTGCGCTGTATTTCAGAACAACTCAAGTATTTTTTAATAAAAGTACCTCCTCGTCTTCGTGGTATGTCACCGTCATCTGAACAAGCTCAAAAAAAAGAAAGAAACATTCTATTTGGTTAAATTCGCCACTCAGAAGCTGATTTAGTGAGCGTCGCCTCATTTGTTATCTTATTCAATATGAGAAAAGCGCTAAATTGTGTTATTAATTTTTCTGAGCAGCATTTCTACCTCATTCAGTAAAAGTTTAAAATTTTTCTGCGCCCAATTCCAAAGTCTAAACCAATACTGTACCTTCTGGTCAAAATATAATTGAATTTCATTTAGGACAGGACTGACATGCTCTCGAACCAAGCTAAATTCAATCTATCATTTGGTTCTTATTTCGTGTAACGATTTTCTGTTTTTGATATAAGTTTTGAAAAAAAAAACAAATTTTTTGAGTAGAAGAAAATACTGGTTGATTTAAATAATTTGTCACTCTAATAAAGCATTTCTTAATTGAATTATAGCTAAAACTATTTACTACGATACCTTTTTTTCCATCAACTTATGTAGTTTTTTTAGAATATTAAATATTTTGTTCTTTTTCATATGCCTTGTGCTTATTTTAACTTTCATCAACATGTTGAAAATGATTGTTGACATTTTTATCACAAAATATTTTCTGCTTTTTTCTGCTTTCTTTGTGTATTTTTGAGTTAAAACAGTCATTTGCCTATCTGAAATTCAAAAACGGCTATTGGCGTAAGACTATTCGTTATCCAATTATTAGGCAATTCATTTTTATTAGTTAAATTGTATAGAATTTGAATTAAGATTCCTTTTGTTGTTTGCTATAAAGACGTGATTACTTGATAAAATTGCATATTTTTCATTTGAGAAATTGTATTATGCTGATTTTTTAACTTCCTAAAAATAATTTGGTTAAATCAGTTTCTATCTATGCTACTGCCTACTATGTTAGAAAATGATTCTCACTGGTAGACGCGCCTGTCCATAAATGCAAATCCATCAGGTATCCTTGCGACACCGATACTCTATTTTGTTTTGAAAGTTTCTTATCTCTACGCCATTTGCAGATAGTTTAGCCAAAAATTTCGATGGGTGGGGTCGGAATATTTTATGCAAACAGAGATAATCGATATTCTGTGTGCAATTCAAATATATAACTTTTGTATAACTATATAAATTTTTCTTAGCAAAAAGCTTATTGACAAATTAATATGGCCTAATGCATGGACCAAAAAGACTTTTTTAGTCTTCGAAATTATCAGATGACTTTCAAAAATTATCAGATGATCTTATGTTTGTCAATATATATGTGTACTTATAGACAGAACTTGTAGATTGTAAAATTTAGTTTTTTGTGTTTGATTACATGCAGCCAATTCTAATAGACCCTGAAATCTTTTTTAAACAGAATCTTTTCAAAAACTTTTGTTATTTGGCATTTAAGTGAAGACAAACAAGGTTGTCAGTTATAATATGGAATTGTTCTCTGAGCTTTTTCTGTTTTATATCTCAAATAAAAGTTCCAGATAGCTTTTGTGAAAATTAATGACATAAATTATGTTCGACATTATTTTGAAAGAAAAAATTCAGTTGTTTCTTTTTTCTACTCTGATAACTTTGATTGACTTATATGAAATATATAGTTGCGGTCCCACATTTTTTATACTCAGAAAAAAAATGGTTTCGCTTCTTTGGCAGAAACACCCAGATAATCTCTTTATCAAAGATACTAGCAGATGCGTGTACTCTACAGAATATAACCTTTCCAAACAGCAGTTGAAATAACACAAAAATTTTTTAATATTTCTTAGGAGCAGGACAATAGGCAGCCCGGTTACACACTCATGATATCGAATTCTGCTACATATTTTCAAAATCCAAACAAAATTTTGGATGTTTCGAGAGATGCGTTACATTTTCGAGGATATTAGAAAAATATTGCGCGGTTTTTCAAATTACTTAATAATCAGGGGTTTTTCCAAATAGAGGAAAATACTCAAAATTCTGCCCGAAACCAGTCAATAAAGCGATTTGGCAGTGTTTCTGAAAGAGAAAGACATCTACAATTATAGATACCGTAATACCTCCTCGCTGATTAAATTATCGGGTTATCTGTTGTTACTTTTCTTCTGTTTTCATGTAGATGATTCACATTTTAAAATTTTTTGAAGTTGCGAATTCCGTTTTAGCATTGCATGCAAAAATATGTCTGAAGAAAGTCGATTACACCAGTGTTTCCAATTTTTGACAAATTTTCTGGCAAAAGCGCTTTTTTAACTACTTCTAAGGGTAATTTTATCCGATCTTTAAAAACACTTCTCAGATCTTAGAATGTAAAAATTCTCTTTCATCAAAAAAAGATGCAACAACCTTACATGAGCAATTTTAATGCAAATTTAAGCCATTTTTAATGTTCCATTAAGCGCCAATTTTGTGTAAGATCCGATGAGGGGAAATTTTATCATTACGAAGATGTTACAAGATCGCACACGATAAAATTTTTTGATAACTCTAATTAGTATCAGTTCTTACAGGATAAAAATTCAAAGATAACTGGGGATATGCTACTTAGGCATCAAAAATCTTAAAATATGTTTGTCCATATAAAACCGCGCAATCAGAGAAAATTTTTCATCACTTTTTTTTGCTTCCGAGCTAATCGCGGAGGACAAAAAGAAAAACAAAAACCATTTCATTTTTGTAATAAAGCTAGTAAGATCTAAAAAAACAAATTTAGATCAATCAAACTCTATCAAAATCTGTGCAATCGGTTGGAAAAAAGCTACTTATCGTTCCCCAATATTGCCACTCAAAACTGTCATTTTATATTCAATTTATTTCATTTTCATTGCAATTTTCAGACAAAGGTATAAGAATTAGAAGACCTTTCATTATACGGTTTGGGTTTTCGTTGAAATTGAATAAACACCTTCGGCAAAATTTATTTTGCACTATCTTGCAAAATTTCATCGTTTAATTTTCGGGTGCTAGAGAACAATAACTTTACAATTAGACGATCATATGACAGTGTTCTTTGTAATTTTTGAGCAGCTAGACTTAATTTTGTTTGAACGTGATCATGCAATATTTCTCCTGCTCAAAGCAGTTCTTGTCCTTTCTTGCCGAGAAACAAACACAAATTTCTCTCAATCACGTTGTGAAATTTTTATTTATTCAACAATGTAGTCGGCATTTTATTACCCACAAAATTAACGCATAAATGATAGTTCGTGATTTCAACAAACAAGATTTCACAATTTTAACACAACTTTCTGGTGACAAACGTGAAACAATTCTTAGTCATGTGGCGTGGTCTACAAATCAGAGAGATTTATCATAGATTTGTTAGTCTTTTTGAAGTTCTATTTGAAGTCTTTTCCGGTCAATCTTTGAGGAATTTACCCATAATTTGGTTAAAAGTCAAAGCCATGGTAATGATGTTCGCCTTTTCGACATTTTTTAAATTACTGCTTTGTAAAGGCCGATAATAATCAAAAGACCGTGGACTGACTTTTGGAAAACACTGGTTGATCTATGAAAAGACTGTGGGTTGATATATGAAACGATTGGATAACCTTTATGGTGTCTTTTACAATGTTGTTCGGGTTCATGATGTCATGATAAAATAAAGTTAACATCTCGACCGGGTTAAAAAACTCGGCTATCATGTGCTCAAAAACGCCGCACTCTAAATTTCCCGACCAGGGCAGAAATAGATTGTGATTTGAGATAATCAGAGCTCAAATCGTTATGATATCTAAACCAGGCAAAGTAGCGCACTTGAAATCTAATATACTTTGTGCATGGCATGGTTACTTCTTCCAAAAATGCAATCTTCAATCCTGACATAGTAAGCTCTTTTCGCAGACAACTTCATCTCAACGAAAGGAAGAAAAAAAGTTTGCGTCATTTTGGAACGTTTACCTATTCGAGATAATATCTTTTGAAGGCTCAAAACAGAATTTTGGGAAATCGGATATAATGATCCTTGTCAACTGCGAATAGTCTTCTAGCAGGATAAATCGACTTGCAAATTTTTCCACCAAAATTTTGCAAGATAAACCATTCGTCTTGAAAACATGCAAATAACTGTGCATGCTCAAACGGTTTTGATCAACTTTATGATCAAATTTTGGCAATCAAAATGATCGCAGATTAAAACCGATAAAATATCAATTTTGCAGGGAAAAAATGATGCGAAGCTGAAAAAGTTGAAGTTGTTCGGTAATAAAGTACATATCAACAGTAATTTTGTTTCAAAAATATCTCTTGAAACACAAAAACATATCTCCGAGAGAGCTGAAATTGACCGAAACAAACATGCTAGATAACAATTTGTTTTGAAAGATCATGCAAGATATTGACAAGAATATCGCAAAATCTTGCAATCTAGCCATCTGCTCATGAGATCGATGAGGAAATAATAAAAAAAAGTTATTGGCTTCCATTGATGTCATTCGAAAATAATTAGGCATCTAAAGTCTGGGTGTGACTGAGTATCCCCGTGTAGTTTAGTCTCTCTAAAAATTGCAGCATTTATAAGGAGTAACAACAAGCAGTTATGAGTATTGTGTAGCTGAGACCCGCCCAAAGTTAGGTAAAATAGGAAAAAAGCAAGTTTGACAAAAAAATCTGAAAGTTGGTTGTTGTTGATAAGTTTTATTGAATAAAAGTTCTTCTAAAAAAGACAAAGAACATAAAAACTTGCCGTATAAGCTTTTTATTAAGAATATCTGAAGTGCAATTATGCATTATTTTAAGCAAGTATCTTTAGAGTTTTCCGCACAGAGTGAAATCTATTCTTCTCAAAGCATTAAAAATAGAAATTTTGAAGTACTTTACCAGCGGAACTATTACAAACAGTATTTGAACAGTTTTTAGCTTCATGGAAAAGATAAGATAAGGATAAAAAATTTACATATCTTGGAAAAAAAGAAGAAAAAGTATGCGTTTTATTACCTTTGGGATGGTGAAAACATGATAAAATTTTCTCAAAAACAGCAGTTTTAAGCATCAACACTAATTATTCTACCCTTTTAATGCGATCCATTGTAAAGACAGTTTCCAATCTGATAGATTTTTTTTCATCTGACCAGTTAAACTTCCGTTCTCAAAAACAAGATAAGAAGTTGAAGCCCGGAGGGCAATCAATCGCTGACCGTTTCTCATGGAGTCTCACTTTTTCTAGACTCTCATGATGCTGTTTAATTATGCGTTTGAACTGCACTTGAACCCCCCACTTGAAACCATTACTTTTCGCAATTCTTCAATGACGGTTTGGGAGGCCTATTTTTTTCAGATCGTCTCGGACAATTGTTCTCCAGTTTTTTCGTTTTTCTCCAGGAGGTCTTTTCCAATTCTCGCCTCTCTCAAACTCGAATACTGCGTTGGGAATATCAGATTGTTTCATGCGTAGACATGCCCCATTCATTTCTTTTGGCGTTTTTTATGATCAAGGGAATCAGGTAACATGGTGTTGCTTCTCAGATTTGTGAACTCATCAACACACTCTAGTTCTTCGCCGTATAAATAGAATTTCAGGTATTCTTCTTTGAAGCAGAATTTAGTTTTTACATCGTTCAGTTGTAGGCCGACACGTGATGCCTTGTGAAATCAAGATCTGCTATCATCATGTCGTCTAGAGTAATACCTAAAAAATTATTTCAAAGCGCTTGTTCCATTATCCCGTTAACAGTAAGATTAAGCAAAAATGGGGAAAGGTGGATCCTTGCCTAACTCTCCTGGCAATTTTAAATTTGCGTGACATTGTATTATATACCCAACCTTGACTGTAGGTTTCAGAGTACATTGCGTTTAAAACATTTAAAGCTTTTTAGGCAAGTCAGAGATTTTTGCAGATGTTCCAAATGCAATTCTGATGGATGCTGTCGAAAGCCGCTTGATATCTATAAAGATTAGATTAGTTATTCTCTTAAATTATTTGCGCTGCTCCAGGATCTGCCAAATTGCAAGTATTTGTTCTCTACATCCTTTGTTTGACTTGAAACTGGCTTGATTAGGTTGTCACCAGTATAAGGGTTCCAATCTCTTTTTCGTAACCACTTCGATTATCTTAAGAGCAGTAGCTAGAAGGGAGATACCTCTGTAATTCCAGCAATTGGTTTTTCAACCATTTTGGTTAAAGGAATTTCTACTGCGGCTTTCCATTTGTATGGCATCGATTTGATAGACCATATACTTTGAAGGAGTTGGGTTGTGTTCCGTGTAATTGCATTGCCTCCTTCAAGATACAGCTCGGGATGAATGGTGTCCAATCCGGCGGCTTTGTTTCTTTTTAGTTTACTTATGGCTTTTTTACTTCCCAGGTTGTCGGAGGATCAATGCAAAACTCTGAGTGTAGTTAGGACAATTCGCCAGTTATCATGGTAACCGCTGGTAGTGGGCGGCTCGAGAAACGCTCGAAATTGTTTGCCTATTGTTCAATTCTCTTTTTTGTGTCCTAAACTGTGTGGCCGTTAGCATTCATTATCGTTTCACTGATGCATGCCCATTTACCAGCTAACTGTTTGACAACTGAGAAAACTTTTTGGGTTGCGGTTTTCATCTGTTTTAATCATCTCTTGCTCGAGATTGTTGTAGTAAGCAGTGTTGTCTCTTCGAACTGCTTTTCAAATCATTTTTCGTAAATCAACCTTTTTGACCAATTGCAAGCACGGGCACGTTGCTTAATGAGGTCAATGGTAGCCTTGCTGATTCATGGGTTCCTTCTCTTTTCGGTTTTTCCTAAATACTGTTCTGCTCCTTCGTGAAGGATTGTCTTCAGCTTTGACCACTGTGCCTCGACGACCTTACCATCGCGGCTTCCCTCTGCTGTCTCAAATGTCTCTTGTAGCATATCTTTCAATTTCTCAGCTACATTAGGCTTGCGCAGGGATCCTGAGTTGCATCTAACAGCTTTCGCCTTTTTGGGGTACGTTTTAGGTTTTAAATTGATATCTGAAATAACTGGTTTATGGTCTGTGTCTGTACAGATGAGGGAAATAGCAACAAGAACAGCATGTAGTCTCATGTAGCTTAATCTGGGTCCATATGCTTTCCTTTTGATTACATTGTTTGTCATTCTTGAATGGATACATATCGCAACTCAGTGAACTCCTTGTCTCTCTTAACCAGAGACAAACATTTTTGTATCGAGGCTCACCAGAGGAATCTCGAAGTCTCTCTGTTGTGTCACCTGCTATCCTCAATTTTTGTAGATACACAATGTTGATTCGATGATTTTTCAGATTGTCGGCGAACTGGTGTCTTGCTTCAGCTTTCAACAATGCACGGATGTTCCATGTTGCGATGCGGCAACCAGTTTTTGCAATTATATGAGTTTTCATCCCAACAGTCACCCGCGTCTACCCTCTCCACCTGCTTGCACTCAGCAAGTTATACCCTCAACGCCAACCTTCCACTGATCCACTCATCCACTCAATTGCATATAAAACGGCTTCCTAAGCTGCAGCGGGCTACAGACGAAGCCAACTGCTCGCCAGTCGTGTGAGAATATCTTGCCTGACTTCAGTTGATTTTGATCTTTTTTTGAATTACACAGCACTGAGATTAGCAGACCTATTATCTATGCAGTATGGTTAGATAATTCCTTAGTGTTACGTATTATCTTAGCAAATGCTATCAAATTTGTAAGAAAAATTTTTTTGATTTTCAGGAAAAAAAAATTATTTGAAAAACTGCCCGAAAAGAAATAAATGAGTTTCCAAAGGAGCTGGGTTCGTTTTTCTGAAGAGCTGTTATAGCTTTGAGCACTCTATTTGTGCACTAGTTAAGGAAGAAAATCAGATAAAGCGGACATAATTTCAATTTCTGCTGGTTTCTCCTATACCAAAACATTGTTTCGAACTTTTGTGTTGTTCCAGGAGTGTTATTCTGAAACGCGTCATGATTTAGAAGAACTTCTAAGCCAGATCGTTGAAATTGAACAACAGTTGTAAAAAAACATTCATTCACTGTTTTCTCACATTTCTCTACATTTTTTTTCAGCAGTTTATTCTACTTTTAGAAACGCAATCAGAAAACAATTGACAACCGTCACGATGCCTAAATTTTTTGTTTATCGAGACCTTTCTGAACAGGATTTGTAGTTAATATACAGCTCGGTCTGGGTGAATCTAACCATTTTCATTAAAGACACGCATTTTTTCCAGATTTATAATATTAGTATGCTATACTTTTAACAAATTTTTTCAAACTCAGTTTGGTTCAGTTAGCATTTTTAGCAAACCGCTCCAACAAACAGTAAACTCGCAGTCGATTATTGCCATGTTGGCTCAATCTCAAGCTTGCTCTCAGACGATTGATTTTGACTCCTTATGAAAAATGGTTTCGACTGTAAGTGTTAGCGAACTTTGTTGAGAAATAAGTGGTACTTAAGTTGGTACTAGCCTCTTACTTTGGTTAATGTATTTATATTCTTTTTATTTGATGTATAGATATTCATCTAATTGCCCTTCATTTCAGTGTTCTCTCAAATTTTGTTATTTTGCGCCGCAAGTTCCTAACCTTAGTTTCTAACAGAAACAGTCAACCAAAAATTTGAGTGTTTTTGAATTACCAACGCGCAATTGCAAGCAGAATTCTTTCCGGGGAACGCCCTCGGAATATCTGCTACCAGAAATGTGTTTCACTGCTAGACCTCCTTTTCTGAACTAATGGTCGAAGAAATCTAACACGGAAGTTTCTACGCGAGGACACATACGGCCGTTTTGAGAGAAAACTGTGTGCAACGTTGGAAACCTGATTCATCTGACCCCACAAGACTACATTTGATCGTTTTTTCTATTTTGGAGAATACAAAGAGGAGGGGAGGCAGTTGGGCAATTCTAAACTCTTCTCAAAACATTAGCCGAAAACTGTAATTTTGATAGTTGCAAACTCCTCTATGATACGGTGCAGCCAAAGAAAGTCACTCAACATAGCAATCGGTGTGGAAATAGGATAGCCAAAATCAGCAACGAACAAATTCTTCAAACATGAATAGCGAAGGCTTGATGCAAACAGACATACGATTTTTCTCGCGCCAACCAACAAGGCAAACAGCGTCAAAATCCATAAAAAAGTTACCGCCCAAACAACGAAATCCGAAATTCTGGTCAGAATTGGAATGCAAACCAATATCAACCGTGCCCAGCTGTCGGCAGAAAAGGCAATCATTGCGCACTACAAAATCATTTCGACAAGAAATGTAGATAGAAATCTAACAACAACAACACTTCTTCTTTTTGGGCCAGTAAACTTGAAAATATTGCTGAAACAGAAGGTTCCGTTAAAAAAGTTCTAAGTTACCGTGAAAATATTGATTCAAACTACAAATGATATCATTGTAGCAATAGTAGCCCTAGTAGATCGAAAAAACTAGTCCCCTAAATTCAACTCTCAAATGAGAAATGGATAACTGTTCTCTATTACTTCTCACCGATATTGCGTGTTCAATATTAAATTTTTAACTCGCGAGCAACATAATATTAGACTGTGAAAACAAAATTTGTCAAAGAAAGAAAATTACACGAGTTTATAACGTTCATCAATGTACAGTGCAAAACATAAAGGAGCATGAAAACCCTAGTTCAGTATAAAGATTGAACAATTGATGAAGCTCGTTCTGTGACCGTGGTTGATGGATTGACTCTTATAATCAAAACACAATATTTTTTTAGTTATTCAGGAATTCGAATGACACAAGAGCCCTACAAAAATTTACAATAAACTAAGTTAAAAAACAATGACCTATCAGAAACGAAATTGCAATTGAATTTACGTATCGGCACTAACTAAACGTACCGGGAAATTAAGAAATCACTTACAAAAATCTATTTTTTGTAAATATTTTACTGCCAATCGTCAAAAAAGACAAAAAGTCTCGATTGACCTTCAGTCAAAATGAAACTGAATTAGAGAAGCTACATAGCAAAAGACACTTTGAAAAACCGAACAGTTGTTACAATCAAAACTGTAATTCACCCAATAGTCCCTATAGGCAAAAACGACCAAACTATTAAACTTGCTCTAGACTGCAACATAATTAGTATATCGATCTACAAAACAGGTATCAAATGCAAAGTATAGATTTGCTTATCCAAAGCAATTCTCAACAATTGAATTAAACCGCATTGCAGAATACGGCATATTTCTCATTCATTGATTTGCAGTACGCGTTTAGCCAATAGAGTTTACCTACTGACGCGGCCCACCAATGCAATTTCAATGCAGTTTCATAGTTACGACAAGCACGTTTGTTTCAAAACGGGTTTTTACGATCTATCAGATATTCCAATTAGAAAGAGAAAAAGAATTAGAAAAAGCTCTATTTATATATATATATATATATATATATATATATATGTATATATGTATATATATATAGTATATATATATATATATATATATATATATATGTATATATGTATAAATATAGTGTATATATATATATATATATATATATATATATATATACATGTATACGCTCATTGGAGGAAAACTAAATTATTGCTTTCTGGACGACACACTGACTGTAAGCAAAATAAATTACGAAGACCACATCAATCTAGTTTAAAAGTCTCTGCAAATTGGATGACAGAAACCTGCCAATTGATCTTATTAAATGTCATTTTCCAAAAACTGAGTTGCAATGGATTAATTCAATGGATTACTATAAGAAACAAATCACTATGTCAAACTAGAATGATGCCCTATCAAAAGACCGATGCAATACAAAGATTAAAAGCCCCTACGACGTTGAAAAAAACTCTTTAATGGAATCTGTCCAAGGCTATAGCAAATTCATTTCAAACCTTTCTCAACACTGCTTCCGCTACAGACCACTTATGAAAAATAATTTGAAGCTTATTTGGACAGAAGCACACGAAAAATATTTTTTAAAAAATGAAAAAATCTGGGAGGCGACTGAAAAGAATCAATTTAACCGCAATTTTGAAACACAAATTACATGCGAAGCGTCAGGAAAAGGACTAGGAACAGCATTAGCGCAGCTAACTTGTGATGGTTGGCGTACATATGCATCTGCATAGAAATTTCGGAATTCTGTAGAGGAAAAGCATAGCGTGAATGAACTCGAGCTATTGGGAGTTGGTTTGTCGGATGAACACTTTAAAAACTTTAATTCTTAAATGTTTTTGCAAAACCATTTGAATTTTTTGCAGATCATAGAGCGCTACTTTCAATTATGCGTGATCATTGTTCAAACAGATAATATAACGTCCTTTTAACGAGGAAGGTAGATCTCCTTTTACACATAACCATTCCATTTTATTATTATTCAATTACTCGGATCAAAAATGGGACCAGTAGATTATATTTCTATTAAACCTCAACAAGAAGCAGTCAAAATCTCAACAAATGATAAGCAATTCGTCATTTTTAGTTAGTACAAAAAACGCCAAATTACAGTAATTTGGCACCACCAATGCAAGCTAAAGAAACAGACGCTATTATTTTGCAAAGAGATGTGAGAAATGCCATTTACTTGAGATGCAAAACAAGGCTCGAAAAATATCAGAAAAATTGACGCAAACCGAGAAAAATGCGTGTTCCAAAAATTGCTTTATTCCAAAAGATACTCTTACAAGTTTAAGCCCACTCATTAACAAATCGCTTTCCGCGCACAAAAGCATTTCAAAACAATTAGTTCCGTTGTGTTTTTAAATTCAAACCGTTGCAAAAAAATTACTAACAGAGTTAGCATTGCCGAATTCAGATGATGAAATCTTTCAAACAATGAAACAAAATACACTTTGGAAATTGCGCTCCCAAGAGGAAGCAGCTCCATCAACATGACACACAAAGAAAGCCGCAAACATTCACTACACCTGCAACAGACGTTTAGCAGCTCCGCAAACGCAACGCCAGGCATCCATTTCTACATTGACGCTCTTAAATTCTCTCTGTCAAAACTTTTAACGTTTACAGTATTGGCCAGCGTAATTTCTAAGGAAGCAGTACTAAAGGAAATTTGCAATTGCGTAGTGACAAACAATGATTAGAGACGCAGGAAATTTTTGACGCACATCCATTTCGTCTGGATGGATTTGGATGTACGGAGTGGATGTCTCTCAGTGGACGACAAGATAGACCATTCAAAATGGAAAAAAATAAAAACCATTTAGAGTTCCTAATCAAGAGATTCTAATCTATTTAGGAGGAACTTCACTTAGCAAAAGATTAAGAATTGGTTTTTCTTAAATGCATTGAGATTTTTGTGAATTTCCGACAGAAGAATTATTTTATTGGCTAATGCAAAAACATACAATAAATTGTACAAAATTATGCCTTACTCCATGGCGTTCACGAGCAATTAGAGTGAATCAAGCATGGTGTCAAATTGGGCTAAAATTGAAGACATTTTGCAAACAGAATAATGTTGAACTAATTGCCACGCCAATACATGATCATAGACGAGCTGGTTTAGTTGAAAGGCTAATACAAACAAAAAAGAGGAGACTTGCATGTATCGAAGAGGCAGCAAAAATACAATTCAATATAGAGGCAGAAACTAACCAAAATGTCACTGTTTGAGGCTCATTTTGGCAGAGAACCAAATACCTCTTTAAGTAATATAAGTAAGATTCCGGATTCTATTGAACTTAAAAAAATAAAGATGCTTGATAAATTTTAAGATTTAAAAACAATCAGGTAAGACCAGCTAATCATTGAAGATAAAAAGGAATGAGAACGAAATAAGTGATAGAGAAGTAGAGCAAAACAGACTGATAGCGCAAAAAAGGTGATCCAAAAGCGAATCACGATTTCAGAATATCATGGAAAAATCTGTATTGTGGTCAAAATTACCGATTGGAGAATCGTCATTTGCACTCGAAGGGGTGAAAAAGAAGACAGAGAAGAAAAAGCGAAACTCACGCACTGTACAAAAACTCATTCATTCAAACATCATATGTGCGTTACAAGTTCACCTCGTTAAAAAATTCCTTTAAATTTAGTCAACATGAACCGCCAATCAGCATTCAACGAGCGACAGCCACATCCATAGAACAAAAAATTTCTACACCGCCAAATCGTTTTAATAAAGCAAAAACAACAAAAGCAAAAGAGACAACTAAAAAAGTACTCATGAACAGAAATCACTGACTGTGAGATTTCGAAAGATTCCATGGCAATATGTACCCCACTACTACAAGAATCCAAAACTCCCTCGAGACAAAAACTTCGCCAAATATCCAGAGATATACAGCGCCGAAAATGAGATACGTTGTCGCCAACATTCAGAAGTTAGCAAAACAACAACCAGCACTCCTACTCAAGCGTATCCAGTAGAAATATATATCAACTAACTACAAAGAACCATCAATGACAGTTCTGCAAGATGAATAAGTACAGATTCAGACAGTTACTAACTGAAAGTTTTCTTAAACAAAATATTATTTTTAAATAGCATAATATTAGTTGTGACAACCAGTGAATTTGTTTTTTAAATTTGTTTAGGAATAGGCAAATTATAAAATATATTCATTTTCTGGTGAAGAGCAAATGTGGTACACAAGTTGGTCTTATCATTTTTATATAGTTCAAAGAGTTTATTTTTTTTTCATTTCATGCATTTAACTTGATATGTTTGCCCTTCATTTCGCTGTCGTGTTATATTTTCTTTTAATGTGATGCACGTTCCTGATTTACGTTTCCTGGTTACGACTCAGCGTCTGTTAACGCTTCTTTCATCTTGTCTGTAAACTGGTTCACTTTAACGAGAAAATTATTGTCATTCTTTCTTTTCAAAATTCAGTTGTTCTCTTTTCAAGTCCCAATTGGCCGAACCAAAAACTGATCTGTAGAAATAGAATCAATGTACTGATTTTTCCGCCACAACTATTCGGGATTGTGGAACTATCTTTTGCGGCGCCAAACAAACATTCCATTACGTTTAATCTGAATAATTTGATTTCCGCCGATGTAAGCAAGGATTGGCTATGCGAATCACGATTCAGTACTAAAGATAAAATTTGCCCCGCTTACTCTTAGTATGTACTCTATCATACGACAATATGTTTACAAAAAATATTTACAAGATCAAAAACGCAGTGTTGGAACATGAGCTAGCACGTACAGATACAGTGTGACGTTCAGCATGTCGGTTAATGGGAACGCAGAGACAAATCTTGTAATCGAATAGTTAAATTAGAAATAATGGTTGACAACTGTGGCGATTAACACGAAATTCAGTCCATATTTATTACCCCAAATTACCGCACTTTTACATTCATGGTGATCACCTTTAATTTATAACTTCCTTGACTTCTTATGACATCCGATCTTAACTAGCTATTTACTCTGATAATTTACTTCTCTAAAAGATCAAGGGTCATCATATCACACATAACAATATGAAAAGTTGGGGACAAATCTAGTATAAATAGCACGTGTTTGTTCCTTGTTGCACTCACTCATTTCATAAATAACCAAGATGTAAATCAGCACGTGGATGAGGTACGTATATCTTTCCGTACTTTAAACAATTAACATTATACTTTCAACACTCCTCCTATCATGTTAAGTGTTTGTTCCGAGAAGGACATCACGAAAAAGTGATACTTTGGTCCTCCCCCATGCTTTTGTAAATGTGTCTGCCGGCATGCGATCGGTAGGTAAGTAGATTAGCTCTAATAGTTGACTTTGGACTAAATTCCGAACGAAGTGCACTTTTAATGAAAAGTGCTTTGTCTTTCCGTGATTCATCGAATATTTACCTAGAGCAGTACTAGCTTAGAAAAACAAAGGACATAGTTGGGGAAGCATAAATCTTTGGTTCAGTAGGGAACAATTAAAACTAAACTGTTAATTTGAGACGAACGGAAAGTAAACGAAAGTAAGACAGGCCTAACAATGAGCTCAAAATTAGAAAGATTGGTATTCAGCGGGCGTGAGGATGATTTCTTGTATTTTGCTGAGCAGTTTGAGGCTCGTATGCACTCTTTAAAACTTGGTAAATTTCTTAGTGGAGAAGCCACCTATCTAGATTATGTGCCAGCTGTTAGAAATAATTCTTCGGAGGAGCAACGTAGGCAAGCTATAGAAAAGGGGAGGGAAGAACTAGAAGAGAAAAAGAAGACATTGAGGACATATTCTTTTGTAAAAAGGGTCGGGCTCTGAAAAAAAATCTTGTTCGGATTTAGATCAAAACTGTTTTCCTTTCTACGCGTGTTTGAATCTGTTGCCTGTTGGTGGCTGTGTTATAGGGCGACGAAGCGGTGAGTCGTTATGTTTGTGTATCCAAAAAATGCTTTATAGCACCAGGTTAGCACTTGTTGTATATGATAGCACTATTAGAGAAACTAAAAAAACACTAAGCAAAAACAGTTTGGTCGACTAAATTAACCTAAAAGTTGGTGTTCTGTTCGAGTTCTGTAGTATCCTTGACAAAATCGAAAGCAGGACATTGACATAGAGCCAGGGTTTTTCTGCCGCAATTAAGCACGATGAGGATACCAACACCCTCCGAGGATAATGTACTCGAACCCTAATACTAGTCCTATTTAAGAAATGTTTTACCACCAACTTTTGTGTCTTTCGACCAAACTTGTATCTTACAGAAGCACAGCACACACAATTGAAAATGAAACAGTTGTTTAAGCTGAGCTGTTCTCAGCTATACTAAGCAATCCTGGTTCCCCGACAGCTCTGTTATACAATTGAACCTCCGCGCTCCGTTTTGATTCCCCACAACAGCTCCACTCACTCGTCTTCACAAGCAGAATCCACTGCTTAGCTACACACACTTAGCACTCCACGATTGAAGTCCCCCGACCAGGTACACAAGCTCTCGACTCAACAGATGAAGTCCCCCAACCAGCTTCACAAACTGCTCACTTCACAAGTGAAGTCCCCCAACCACTTACAAAAGCTTCCAACTCCACAATTGAAGTCCCCCAACCAGTCACACAAGCTTTTAACTCCACAACTGAAGTCCCCCAACCAGTTACACAAGCTTCTTACTCTTGCTTCTTCTGGTCTCACTTGGCCACTTCTTGACTACAAGGCTTGTCTCTCCTTGTCTTCTCTGTCTTCCTCCCCCTGTGATTTCAGCGATCCTCTTATGTAGCAAAGAGGCGCAGCAACAACGTTTTTCTATTTACGATGGGGGTTGATTACTTAACTTAGAAAAGCTCTGGGCCCATAACCTGTCGGTTAATGGGAACGCAGAGACAAATCTTGCAATCGAATAGTTAAATTAGAAATGATGGTTGACAACTGTGGCGATTAACACGAAATTCAGTCCATTTTTATTACCCCAAATTACCGCACTTTTACATTCATGGTGATCACCTTTAATTTATAACTTCCTTGACTTCTTATGACATCCGATCTTAACCAGCTATTTACTCTGATAATTTACTTCTCTAAAAGATCAAGGGTCATCATATCACACATAACAATATGAAAAGTTGGGGACAAATCTAGTATAACTAGCACGTGTTAGCTCCTTGTTGCATTCACTCATTTCATAAATAACCAAGATGTAAATCAGCACGTGGATGAGGTACGTATATCTTTCCATACTTTAAACAATTAACATTATACTTTCAACACAGCAAAATGCCAGAACAATAAGATATAGGTTTTGGATTGTACTTGAATACAAAATCGCAGAAAAAAAAGTGCGCTTCACAATGCAGTTAATCGATCAAGTTCTGTTGAGAAATAGTTTTTTTGCAATTAATTTCACTGCAAAATTCACGTCGCAGAACTTTTATCATTGCTAAAGACAACAATTAGAAAAAAACAGGGTTATCAAAACTCCAATTCGACACCTGTAGGATGAAAAGATTGATCCCTCTGCTTTTTTGGCAGATAGTTGACAGACGTTAAGTATTAATTCGAATTATTTGAAGCTTGATTCTGTAGTTATTGAGCTCCACGTAAGGTTCGATCATCCCAAGTGGTAAGAGAATCAGAACCTCTTTGAGAACCTAGCCTTTTAAGGCAGCTGATCGTTTAGCAAACTAAATTTCACCATAGAAACATATGTTTGCTTTGTGGAATGTTGAAAAAAATTCATTGAAAAACGCTCCTTTATTGGAACATTTTTACATCTTTCATAGGTGGCTGAAAAACGGCTGAAAGTAAAATCTTTTTAATGTTGTACTTGTTTTTGTGATGGAAAAAATGATCACTGAGAAAGAAGTTGAGACCGCCGTCAATTGGTTCTAGGTTTAAACAATAGAATGCAATCAACACATCTAAACATGAAACTTTTTCATCAAAGAACGTGTAAAAGGCAAAAGTTCACTTTTTTAGATCAAATATGAGAGGTCACTAACTCATAGCTCACATTTAGATTAAAAGATGATTATTTTTCCGCTGGCTGCTAGACTAAATTATTCATTGTTGTCTTTCCTGTGGAAACAGCCAAGCAGTTTTTGCGTTTTTACATAACCATAAGTGTTGGTATGAACAATTCAAAAGTTTTCTTTCTTCGGTTAATAATTGCTGAATTTTCGCGTCGAACGGGCTTTAAACTTATCCTCCATTTGAATTGAACTGACGGCACTTTCTTAAAAATTATCCAACCTCTTATTTACAACCCTTTATAACTTCCATACAGCACACTTAAAACCTCGTATTTTACACTAAAATAGCTTTGAAATTGCCTAATGTTGGTGTATCATATAATTGCTTTCACATCGTATATAATTTCGATACAGCCCCTTTAAAATCTCGTATTTTTTAGTAAAATTGCTTTGAAATTGCCTGATGTTAGTGTATCATATAATTGCTTTCACAACAAAATACAAAGTTATTAAAGGAGACATTTTTTTTAAAACTTTGTAGAGATGTTTGAGAGAAAGTTGGCTGTCAGAATAATTTTCGAAAAATCAATTAACTGGAAAACGGGTAAATTACTGAATAATTGAAGAACAACTATGTAGCAAAATTGACTTCCTTTTTTAATCTTTTCTTAAGTTGAAAAGGAACAATTTCAAATTTGTGACCAATTACGCTTTGAATTTAGTTTTGAAGTGTTTGGTTTGCGAAATAAAGTTAGCTCAGCCGGAAGTTTTACTGTGGAGTAAAGATTGAAAAGTAAATACTACAATATGGGCGTATCAAATTTAACTTTGAACGTTCTGGAAAAACGTTAGTTTCTTTTTTAAGTATACCTATTAAATATTTGCATCATGTTCAGCGCATATTATAAAAAATTTGCTCTCTTAGTTTCCTTTATTAAGACAGATGGCACTGAAAATCATATAAATACAATTTTTTGAGCACACTATCCTTGTTTGTTTGTTGAAGGCCTTAAAAAATTGAAGCAAAGCTCTGATTGTGTTGACATTATGGTTGTTTTTTTGTAATCAGAGCTAGCAATCGAATTCCACAATTTTTTGGCCACTTCCTTTCCCGCAAAAACGCTTAAAATTCGGTTCATTTTTCCAATACTTCAAAATTCAATAGCTGGGAGATGATTTTTTTAAATTCAAAAAAGGGTTTGAGGAGAAAACAAATGCTGGTGAAAATACTTGTCCTGTATAGTAGCTTAGAAATCTCGCGCCTCAATCAATAAATAGTATAAAATAGAGAACCAAACAATCAACTTGATCAAAAAAAATAAGACGTTTAGATTTTTAGCAATACAGCAATCACAAAGCAGGTTTTTTATTTAGTACAGAATAGTGCACCACATGCAAAATGACAATGGTAGATGTTTCTCAGCTTTGTCGCAATTTGGCGTCTTTTGAGTCGCAATTTTTTGAATCTTTTGATTGAGATCCTTATTTTCAGTTTTGTATAAACATTGTTGAACAGAAATGCTGATTGTTCGGCAACAACCAAGTTTTTTTTTAATTTTCATTAAATTTTTGGGGCCCAAGATTTTTCAAAAAAAAACAAGAAAAATTTATTGCGGACAAAATTTTCAGCCACCAGTCCTTTGCAAATCCAGCAATGCTTTGTTTTGCAGAGCACGCAATCTATTTCTTTGAAAACAGATATAGTACGCACGTGTCTCATTTTTGACAAAAATGGATTAGTAAAATAAATTTACCCAGGATACCATCATTATTCAATATTTATAAATCAAACCTCAGATTTTAATTATCAAAAAGGGAACTATTTGTTCAACGAAATAGCTCGAAACGACAGATATTTCCACATTTCATAACTTTGCGATTGACAGTTTTGATTATATTCATCTGTTTCCGCTTGAAATATTTAAATGTCTGTTCAATTGCTTACTTAAAACATACGCTTGTATTAAGAGAACCAGCAACACGTCCAACGGTATCGGAAACACAAAAAACTAATGAAATAAGATTTGTCAATCAAAAAATTTTAGGACTTTCTGATAACAAAATCGGCGGAGAACTGCAACGATGCAATTTTTCAGATGATAGAATAAAGAGGGCGTATTTTATTATTGAAGCAAAGTGTTACTTGAGTGCTTTGCTTCCACTGAGATGTATTATTGGAACGAAAGTCTCATCTTTTCATGACAATTTATCATTTTTCAGTAACTACAAAACCAATCTGGATAAAGCATTTTGGATTACAATGGGAGAATGAAGTGAAACGCGGTGATGTATCAGATTTCCTTAAATGGAAGCAACAATTTTCTATTGTAGCTGAAACCACCATCGATAAAAGATACCTGAATACAGTCGAGGACAAATATGAAAATAATTAGGTTGCTGCTGAAGACATGATTTGCGCAGCAAATTATCTATGTTTCATATCAAGCGAACTCTCAGCTGACTTAGCTTTTGCAATTGGAAGATGCCAAGTGGCACTGATGAGACCAATACATTGCTTGAAGTTGCAAGCAGTGGTCATGGGAGTGGTATTAAAGGAACAATTTCTCACGTAACACGAGATGAAGACACGCTTTTCCTCTCTGGTCGGACTTAAATCCAGTATTGCAATGGATACATCAATCTCACCGCAGGCAACAAGAGTGAATGTCGGCTGAAAAACTGAATACTACGCAAATCTCGCAGTGGAAACATTTGAGTGATATTCACAACCGAGCTGATGTTGGCACTAGAGCATTTAACGTTGAACAATTCAAGAGAGGTGCTTAGTTTACTGGGCGGGCTTGGTTGGAGCAACCAAGCGGCGAATGGCTTGAAAAGGTGAACCTTGTTTTCGCCTCTGATGAAAGCAATTTAATCGCATCAGTCTTCATAACGCAGTGTGAAGAAAAACCGATTGTTCAGTTGGAAAGTTTATCAATTTGTATCGTTTTGTAAAACCAGTGATATAGTGCAGCGAGATTTGAATAAAACAAAACCGGTATCAAAAAAATTGGCAGTGAACAAACTAGATTTCAAAGACAAGAATTTTGAATCTAGCAAAAAATCTGCTTCAGCTGAAAATGAAATTCACAAAAGCAGCAAAAATTTTTTCCTCGCCAATGATTGGCAAAACGGGACAATTTCGTTCAGAAAGCGGAATAAGCAAAAATCAATTGGAATTCAATGCCAAACTTTGTTACAATAGAGATATCAAGTTGTTTAATTATTGTCGAATAACAATTTTTGATGAAAGGACTGAACATGTGAGAAAACTTGTTCAGCAATGAGTCTAAGTTACTAGTGTAAAAATGCTTTGCGTTCAAATTGGATAAATTTATCAAATACCGAAAAAACAGGGCACCAAAAAGAGCTCCAATTATGACAGAGCTGATTAAAAAAGACCTCGTTTCTTCAACAAATGTTTTGGAAATGTTGGCGTAGATTACATTAGGCCCTGTTCAAAGACATAGCGTTCGCAAAAGAAAATGAAGAGTGGCCCCAAATCGTTCAATGCCATTCTTGAAGTTGCAAGCAGCAGTCAAGGCAGTGATAATAAAAGAACTGTTTCTCAAACATTACAAGATCAAGACACACAGTTGCACTTTCTGGTCAACCTAAATCCAGTACTGCAATAGATACATAGGTTTCATCACAGATAACAAGCGTTTGTTGTTAATTGAGCAGCTGAAATACTGAATACAACACATGTCTCACAATGGCAGAATGTGATTGGTGTTCACAAATCAGCTTGCCTTGGCACCAGAGCAATTGTTGTTGAGGAACTCAAGAGAAGCAATTTGCTTACCGGGCAGGCTTGGTTAGAGCTACAACAAGGCGAATGATTTGAACAAGTTTACTTAGTCTTCGCCTCTTAACCGCATCAATCTTCACAACGCAGTCTAACGAAACAACCAATGTTCTGTTGGAAAATTTCATCGTTTTCAATCATTTAGTAAACACCGTGATATATGTGCACCGAGCTTTAAGAAAAAGTAAAGGCGGCGTCAAAAGTAATTGGAATTCAACAAAATAGATTCTAGAGACCAGAATTGTAATTTTTTTAAGCAAGAAATCTGCTTAAGCCATCAATGAATTCAATGCCAACCTTTTTACAAAAGATAAATAAAGTCGATGAATTTTAGTCGAGTATCAGAGTGCGAAAAGCTTGAAGAAGTTAAATTAGTCCTCGCCTCTGAAGAAGGCAATTTAACCGCATCAGTTTTCTTTACGCAGTCTTAAGAGAAATTTATGGTTCAGATGGATAAGTTTATCAATTTCAGTCATACAGTAAATAGAGTGAAATAGTGCAGCGAGCTTTGAATAAAACAAAGCGCAAAGCCCGCCCTAAGAAACATTGGTAGAGAACAGAACGGTTTCAATGACAAGAATATAAAAACAATTGTATCAAAAATTCTGCCTAAATGAAATTATCAAAAGCAGCAAAAAATTATTTCTCACCCTTCATCGGCAAAACGGGACCACTTCGTTCGAAAGACGGAAGACGAAAAAATCTTTTGAACTTCAAATCCAAACCTTGTTACAAAAGAGACATCAAGTTGTTGAATTATTGTTGAGTAACGAGCACAGTGACTTTTCTCTTAAAGGGACTGAACATGTAAGAGACATTGTTCAACAACAAGTCCAAATTACTGGTGATGGAGATGTCTTGCGTTCAATAAAGAAAAAAACAACACAAGCCGCATACGCAGAACAAAAGATCGAAACGCGATGGAGCTTTTTGTTCACATTGCTAACAGCACGAGCCGTGCATATAAATATAATTCCGAAATTGACCCTTATAATCGTCTGAAAGCAATTATGTGGTTCATAGCTCAAATGAAGCAAACGAAAAAAAAAAATGATCAGTACCAACGTTGAAAGTTTCATTTATGCGGAGCTTGAGTCCGGAGAAAATGTTGTATGGAACAAAGAGAGGACTGAGAAACATTTAGAACAACAGGGATCACATAGAGCTTCTATCCAACCGCGGCAGCTCACTCCGGAGTAGTTCGAGATCGATAGGTCAGGAGTTCGAAGAAAGCAAGTTATGCAGTGTTGGGGGACCAATAGATTATGGAAGATTTTCTCTCAACCATCATGTGTCAGTGCCAACGTGAAAGGTTTCATTGCTGCGGACCTGGATTCCGGAGAATATGTTGTATCGAACAAAGAAATGTTTGAGCAACAGTTAGAACAACGGGGGATCACGCGGAGTTTCAACCCAACTGCGGCAGCTCATTTTGGAGGAGTTTGGGACCGATACGTCAGAATTCCAAGAAAGCAATGTATGCAGTGCTGGGGAACCAATCAGTTATAGAAGATCTTTCCTCAACCACTATATCTCTTGTTGATTAGGCGTTACATGCAGAAACATTGACACCAGTCATTTCTTTTGGCAAAAAAAGACAATCTGGAAGCTGTAACCCTCAAACGACTGCCGCATGCGGCAGGTTGGGAGCAAAAGTCAGCTTGTCACATTTACCATTCTCAGAGTAGTTTTTTGATCATCGAAAGCCCTTGCAACAGACAAGAGTATTTTCCAATCTCGTCTGTAGCAAACCCAGTCCAATGTGATATTGGAATGAAAGATTGGCAAGAAGTCATAAAATGAAATTGTAATACTGCCGTAAAAAACAGAAGAGAATCGCAAAACGGTATCCGGACGGATTTGAAATCACGTAATCGAACTGGGCAGTGTAAAGCCTTCCTTGCCACAAACAATTTCACATTAGACTCTCATAATTCAAAATGAAATATCAATTTGGTATCTTCCATTTTGAAAAGTTTTGTCCTGAAAAGTTGCCTAAATTGTTAATGCTTGCAACTCTTTGCGAAGGCTTTATCATTATTTATTTCATGATGTGTCAATATTCAACGGGTTGATCTAATTTTGAAAAAAATGGACAAATATCTGTTGTTTGAGTAAGTATGTCTACTAAAAGATATATTCAAGTGCTTTCTGGGACAAAATCTGCAGATTTCTTGAATTCATTTCCTCAGCATTTCAATTGCTCTGACCCTTTTTATTGGGGGAGGAACCATATACTCTTTTTTTGGTCAGTCAATTTCCGCCGATGTGTTTTCATCGCAGAGAGTTGTGAGTGGTGTCATTAGAAAAACCATCCAGCGTTGAACATTGAAATAAAAATATTTCATTGAATTTCGTTTTTTCCACGGCGTTTTCGAGGTTCAACTTTTGTGAAAATTTACCCCGCAATTTTTGTGTCGGTTTTACTTCTAAAAGCATGAAAATATTGCTGAACTGTTTGACACATTTTTATTGTTAAAATTCAGATGTCTTCTCATCTAATTTGAATGAATTAAGCTTCTTTAATCCACTTTCTTTCCATTTACCGGATAAACATATCTGAAAACTGCCACTTGCACAATTTTTATGGACTTGAAAGAAGCTTAGTTTATCTTGTGTTTCGTTTGAGACTGTTCTTGATTTCAAAAAGGGTCGTTTTTTGCTATTTTTTCTCAATTATGATGCAAAAATTATTTTTGATATATCAGTGTTCTCTGGCTAAAAAAGGTCTAATTATTGTTTTTCAAAGTTCCAAAAAAACTCAGACTGTAATCAATCATTAATCTTTTTACAGGTTTTTTTTGCTTTCTTTTCTTTTTTAACGTTAATTACAGAAAACAAAAAACAAACCAGAGATTTTAAAAGAGAGGTTCCATTGGTTTCGAAGCACTTTTACCTATTTGAAAGCCCATGGTTGTTTTGTATCAGTCTTCTAGCAGAATTTAATAGAATTGTTTGTTTTTGTCTTTATTTGGCTTCTTATGGATGAAAAATGGGACCTATTTACTGATTTTAGTTGATAGCTGTAGTTTTTCATTACTTTGAAATTAAATGCTTTGTATTTTTAAATTTCCATTTTGCTGTTCTGTTTTGTATACTTGTTGCCTAGTCTCAATAATTACAGGTCCCATATCAATTATTGTTGTTAAAGAAAATCATTTTGAACATATCTGAGTCTTTTAGTGCAGTTCCTATTGTTCTAACGGCTTCGATGACGTTTTCAAAGAAAATTTTAATTCAACTTTTGATTTTATTATTTCATTTTTGTTTTTGTGTCCATTGACTGAACAATGGCGCATCATAATTTTTTTTTGAAATAAAGAACCTATTAATTGATTTCAGTTAATAGATATTTGCTTCAGTGACCTTGAAATAAACTGCTTTCGAAAAGGAAAATTTCTTAAACTTTTCTCCTATTGGTTCTTATTTACACTATTTGTTACCTGGTCTCATTTTTCAGAGGTCACATAACTAGTCATTGTTTAAAGGTGGTGAGACTAGTTATATTTTTTTCGTTACGCAATAGATTACGGTTTTAGCTGCTTCGACACCGTTATCTTGCAAATTTAAATGGAGTTCTTGTTTTTCGCTTATTATTCGTAGACGTTCGAAAGGTTTTGGATAATGGCAGTTTTCAAAGTCTTCATGATTTGAACTGTGAATGAACATTAACTTATTTACAGATTTTAATTGATATCTAATGGTTTTTAGTAATTAAAAAAATTCTCATCAAAAAAAGTCTTTTTAAACTTTGCCCCCTTGTTTTTTTATGTACTTGCTACCGAGTCTCATTAAGGACTGGTTCCAAGTTTTGCTAGTCAAGTACATATTTATGGCTTTGGTTTAGGTTTTAAATGAATCTATTTTGATTTTGTTAATATGTATTTTTTTTAAAAAAAAGAAAACAGACATTGAGTTTTGGATGTAAATTTTTGTTTTGATTTGAGTTTTTGTTTGTCCCACCTCGTACTCGTCGGTCCACTAATGTGGCAATATTTGGCTCTCTAAGTGATTTGAGTTGGAAGCAGTTTTTTAAACGCGAATTATTTTGAGCAATATTTGAACTACTAAAAGTTATCCTTCTCTTCCTCATTTGGTAGGCAATAAAGCCAAAAGTGTAGTTGAGTGGGGTCGGAACATCATGTACGTATGCACATTGCCGAGCCTCCTTTTGTATTAAGGAAATGGAATGAACTTACGTCTGAAGTACAATGCTTTTTATCTCAATCGCATTTTTCTATCATATTTAGCTAATAACATTAAACATCAATTTCATGAAGCTTATGTATCAAGTCATAAAGCAGAGAAAGATTAAAAACTCTAAATTTTCACAAAGATTGGCTACCATTGCTGCAATCAATTTTGTTCAGGTGTCTCAGACAGGACGTTGCAGACTGGAACAGCTTATTTTACTGATGTTTTTGATCTCCTTATTTCGAAATGATTCTGAACTGCCATTTAAGGAACTTTTGTTACTGCGATTAATACTTACTTAAGTACTCAGTTTGGCAAGTTTTAAAAATCTTTTCTACTCCATTATTAAGTCACAAAACGTACTTTTTCATTGAGTGAATTACCTGAAAATGTCAAGTTTTTCACGCCAGATGTGTTAAGATTAGAACTGTAAGCGAGTAATCACAGTCTGAGTTGAGAAACTTAGTTCAATTTTAATTTGAAGTTTGAAATAGCCGTCACCGCTATCCACGATGACTTTTTTGTTTAGACTAGCGTGATAAAAACATGGATGGAAAAGTTGAAAAAAGTATTGGAACTGTATAAAAATTGTATTTTGGTTAAACTAATCATAAGTCAATTTAGCAAAAGAAAAGAAGAAATGCATGAACCAATTTTAACAACCACAATTGGCAGTTTCCTTAAAGCTATCACACCAAGGTACTAATGGAGGACATCAATTAATTAATTAACTAATTAATTAACCAATTAATTGAATATATTAACAAAGCTTATTTACTTTTCACTGATGAACCGAGAAAAGAAATAACGCTGCACTTTTGACAGTTTAATAGACAGCGATTTTGTGTGAGGGTATTGAAACATATAATGTTGCAAAAAAGTTTGTGAACTATTTTTGAGTTTTTATCCGAGTTTTTTTTAACTGTTTCTGCTCCGACGTATTCCACGATCGCTTCCTTGGCTTGAAACAGTTCCAGCAATTACTTAATTGAATTTTCAGTCATTCCAAATTTTGATGCCCACAAATTCCATAATTTGACAAATTCTCGATTCGCAGACGTCTGAATGTTAATCTTGTTGAATTTTGTAATTTTTGCAAAAAAAAATTGATGGGGCAAATTTATGTGTTAGATTTTGCCCATGTCATAGCGGGTTGTTTGCGTGGGCGGCATGGCACCGTTATTGTAAGCGGGTGACATTGTAATTTGTTGTTGTCCGCTGGGAGATTTTTTTCCATTTTTGTTTGCAGGTGTCGGGCTAGAGTTGTTGTTGTTGTTGTTGTTGCTATTGCTTGGAGAGGTTACCCGGTACTGTGTCGCGGGTATTAAGAGGTTAGGGTTGCTGGCTTGGGCGTATTGTACACTAACCGCCCCCTTGTTGTAGTCATACGGGGTGTGGCAACATCTGAAAATAACCCTGGACCACAATTTGAGGGTTTTGCAGTTGAGAATCCAGAAACAAGTGCCGATACAGAGAACGAATGGGTTGAAAATTCTTATCAGGGTTATGTAAACTTCGGGCAAGGTCTTAGCCGGGCGTTCCTCGGGTGGCACGTAGGGTGAATCAATCACATTTGCAGATTCGTACCATCTCGGAATCTGGGTGAACTCGAACGTCGTCAGGGCCAAATAGGCCATCGTGGGCACTATGTACGAGATGGTAAACACGGCCATTCGGATCATAAGTTTGTCGAATCGTTTCGTATCAACTCCGGACAAATTGGCGTCAATTTTAGTGGTTCTGAGACGTTTGCGAACTTGGAAGACAGAGATGAAGCCGTAAGTTATGAGTAATAAACCAAGTAAAGCGCAGAAAGCAATTGGGATTATAACAAAGAATAGTAAATTAATTGCAGTTTGAGAGCCAACTACACAGAGACCAGTTAACGGGTCACCTTCAAATCGTTTGGTTGCTAGGGTAACGACTGTTTGAACTGTAGGAATAGCCCAGGCAGAAACGTGGAACCAGATACTGATAGCTTCCAGAGCTTCCTGGCTCCACCCTTTAACAGCTGTTAGGAACCAGGAAATAGCCAAGACAACCCACCAAACGTGCAGTGCCATTTGGGAGTAATAAATCAAAAGAAATGAAACAGTGCACATAAATTCACCGTTCAGACCCTCTTGTAAATAAACCCTCCCTTCTCTGGCTTCGGTGCATGCAACGCCGTTGACTCCAGTAAATATTCTGAAAAAATGTCCACACGCGTAGAAAAAGCAGCAAACTGAATGACATATTATAGGTTTTTCAGGGTAGGCAAATCTGGTCACATCTGCAAAGTAAGTTAGAACTGTAATCGCGGACGAAATAGCACAAACAGACGCACATATCAAAATCCAGTTAAATGCCAGAAGTTGGTCAGCTGTACTGTACAAAGAATTGCTCGCACATTTCATCACGCACTGTTTAGCTCCGTCAACTTTGTAGAAATGATCAGAATTACAGCATAGGTCTTTAGCCGACGTTACGGAATCGGATAACGAAGAGGCCGAGCAGCATCTTTGAATGTTCCATTGAGGGTAAAGTTTTTCAGCATCAACGTAGCTTTTCAAGTCTTTCCTTTCTTCCTGATTAAATCTGCAATAAACATGAGTTTGTTGTTTCCCCCTACTTGACGATATCCCTCCAACATCAACGCATCGTTGATTTGTCAACATACTCAACGTCGCTTCGGAGACTTTTTCACGAATGACGTCATTGATTTCGGGGTGCAATGCGATACATTGTTGAACATCTACGCAGAAATCTTTGCACATTTTCATAGGTTTCACGCTGTCGTCTTTTTGCAAGCAAACTTCGTATTGCACGCCGCACCCATACGCAAGAACCATAGAAACACAAGTTTCCAGTTCCGGGTTGCACGATTCGGCCGCGATGTGGAGCAACCGTCCGGCAATTTCTGGGAACCCGGGAAGAGGTTCGTAAGCTTTGCCGCTGGCATCTAATTGGAGAATGCTGTTGTTGAAAAGATTACCCTGTACACGTCTGCATGTGATATCAGCATCCGGATCTTTATTCTGGACGTATTTCCTCTTATCCAGTTCACAACGTTGCGAATCTGTGTATTGGCTAGTGACTAAGTTAGCCAGAGTTATAACTAATAACCAGGATATAAACATTTTTTATAACAATCCAAATCAATAAATAAGGTTGTGTCGATAAACGTCTAGTTAGTAATATGCTGAAAATGAGGCTACAATTTGTCGGAAATTACTTTTGAGTTTGTTTTACAAATTTTCAATAAAATAGTGATAACTTTAATTAAAAGTTTTCAAAGGCGGCGATAATGTGACAATAAATTGAAAAGTAACTTCAAAGAGAGTTTTATCGGAATCAACAGATTTTTGAGAAATTTGTTGTAAAATGGAGGAATAAAGGGAGAGAGACGCTATGTCTAAGAATTGACGGAGGAGTAATTGTTCGCTGGAATTTGCGGCAACAAAGCGATTGAAAAAATAACAGTTTTGTCTTTTTGATACACAAAGAAAGAGTAAAAGTTTTCCCCACGGGGCGAAAAAGGAAAAAAGGAATAAAAGATATAAAATAAAAGATGCGTAGAAAGAATAAAAGCAAATTTTAATCTATGTAATTCAGAGTAAAGCCTTGTAATAGATTAACCAAAACACAGTTATGGCCACAAATTCTTTCCAGCTCCGGGCAACTGGAAAAAATTTCAAAGCAGACCACAATTTCAGTTCCTTTTCCTTCCTTTCCAGTGTTTCCCAATTTTCTCCAACTTCTTCTGGCCTTTTCTTCGCCTCGCTGGCTTCAAAACGGGAATGAATTCAATTCTAAATTCCTTACAAGTCAGTTATGTGAAATTGGATTGTGCGGAGTGGAAAAATTTTGGCTGGTTGTGATACAAATTAGTCAAATTTTTCCTAAGAACAGCCCAAAAATGCTGGATAACTAACTTGATAACTGCTGAAACGCCTCCGTAACCAAAATTTTAAAGATATGCGCCTCAATTTTCCATGCGCACAAAACTTGAAACACTAAAAGTATTTTTTCGAAGTCGTCAAATCAAAACACTACAGGAATATAGAAGCAACACTGTCAAAAATAAGATTTTTGCAGCAAAAATGTAATAAAAACTTCGCGGCTGAATAATAACTCGTCGAATGTCAGAAATAAATAACAATAAAAAGGCTTCAAATAGCAAGTTTATAATTTTTCAGCCGCAGAATATTAATTTCCAGATAATTAAACCGGCTGTGTATCTTGAATTGAACAATTTTACAGTTGTCGTAAAATAGTCCAGCTGACTTCTTAATGGCCCAGAAATCAATCTTCGTTACAAAGTTATCGATTTGTTTGTCGGGTTGCTTGTAGTCTAAAAGATGAACACAGGAATCTAAAACAAAATAAAATTATCTATAGTTATTTTTACTTGAAATCCATTAACTTTTGTTTCAACTTGCTAAATATTTTTAATAGCTGACGTACAAGAAAGTAAAGTATGGTACGAATTGCTATGACTAATGTTTTACAATAGTTTATGGTACTTTTAAGTAGTTAACAAGTACTTGTCGAACAGAAACTTTAATAAAACGAGGTCGGAATAATTTGTGAACACTTTAAAAAAAATTGATGCTATTGTTTAAAAGAGTGTTTAATGTATTAATTGTCAATTTGTTATAAAAATTTTGACCCAAAAATTATAATAGAAGTGTTACATAGTTATAAGTACCTTACAAAAATGATAAATTAAAAATATAATAAATTTCGATTACTCTCTATTCAACAAAAGAACTAAGTAAAGAACTAAAAACAACAAAACAAATATAAAATCTTATTTAAGCATAAAAATTAAAATTTCCCAATAAAAGTTGTCAAATTTAGACACAATTTTGCACGGCGAAAATGAATAATATCCTGTTAATGTTATAACTTTGAGCTGGTGCTTTCAAAATTTTATAATGATCAAAATCAGGCATTTCATAGTAATTTTGTTTTTTTTAAAAAAAAAAATTGGTGAAAAATAAGCCAGAATTTACTCACGAGGAAATTAGAAGCCTGTAAGTTTGCTTACTTTGTAAAATAGTAAATCAGCATTTAGTTTAGCTTTAAACTTGTAATAAGCCGGGTTTGCTTTAATTCCGACAAGAAACGTTGATTTGTATTTGAGATTAAAAAGATCGCCGACCTGAAATTATGTTAAATGTGGAATACAGGCCTATTAAACTTGGAAGAAACTTAATACCCTTGGTCTGTGGACCGGAACAGGCAATTTTGGTATGAAATTATTTTGGAACTTTGGGATTCTCATCTGGTTTTGGTTTAGATTATTTACAGTATAATAGTGTAAAATAGTGTAATTGAGTAGGGATATATGTAAGCTACAGTGGTAATAGCGCCAGGAAAACAGCACCGCCGTGTGCATTTAAACACTGGTGTAATTTGGAGGCCAAGAGAGGGGGGGGGGGGTTGTTAGGAGGAATCAATCTATTACTTCCAAAAATATACCTTAACTTACACCCCCTCCCTAATTTCCCTTCCTTCTGCTTTCCAACCCCTGCACGCTTTTACATTTAATTCACGGGCGCGGTCGCCTAACTTATCACACCCAGATACACCTCACATACTACTCATTAAGCATAATTTTAACCAAAGTTGACATCAATAAACTTAGACTAAACTTTTAAAAACAATCTCAAACAACAGTCAAATTTTGACGAATTATTTTTCAAGGTTATATCTTAAACTAACCAAATCTAAGTTTAGTGCAATCACGCTTTATTAAAAATGTTCTGCACTTAAACGGCCAAGTTCTCAATCAAATGCCCAAATTTTTAAGGTTAATTTTTGGTGACGATTTTACCCAATAAAGGTAAACGTACTATAATCGGCTAAGTGAGATATGCTTGGGGGGAATTAGGCTAAGTGGGCGGTGGGGTAGTGTTAGGGGTAGCGGTGAGTGTGTTCATATGCTTTGATATGAAAGCGGGATTGGTGGTGGCGGTGGTATGCTGTGCTGTTGTTGCTTTTATTGTGTTTTATTTTATTTTCCTTTATCTCTATATCCCAATCTGGATTTCTCTCTCCCTTTTTACAACCTCACTCCGATCCGGTTTAGATTCCAGCAACTCTTTGAACCTCCACCGCCTTTTCCCTCTACCCCTCTCCGGCTCCTTTCCTTATATTCCCTGTTTCGCTTTAAACATTTTAAACATTACAACAACAATATACACCGCCACGCCACAACCATTACCCTCCCCCCCCCCCCCCCCCCCCAGCAAAGGGTGTAGGGTCCCTATAGCGTTTACATAGGCGTCTACTTGCTGTCATAACCGTAAATTTAGCTCTATCAGTTACAGCTCTCTATATTTCTAAATACAACAAAGCTTTAAAAGCGACACTAAACCGCGTAAAACGTATACTAACTGCTGACTTCGGCAAAGCCGATATAGTCATCAAAAATAGTCAATCTTGTATCGTTCATTATCGACAACAGTCTCAAAACTTCGTACAGACTTATTGAAATCAAATATCCTTGACTGAACACTAAGGAGGCGAAAGTGTATGCGAGTATTAATAACAATATCTGCAACTCCTTAATTTCGATATTTGCAAAGATTTTATCTATACACATTTTTACTAATTAGCAAGCGACGCATTTCTTACAAAAAAAAGCTTCAAAATGTTTCGGAGCTAAAGGCAAATTATTTTTTCAGAGAAATGATACTCACAATTCTGAATTTCATTAAAAAAATTCAACTTAATCTGAAGTTCGGTCCAAAATTTGATTTATATAGGCTGATGAGAAGAAAAACAAACAATCAACTCAAGAAAACAAAAATTTAGCACAAAAGAGAAACTATTGCTTTCGTTTTTTAAAAAGACGTTTTCTGCAAAACCAAATTTTAAAGTACATTAAATTAATTGTTAAAAATAACTCGTAAAATCTGTAAATTCTTCGCAAATTTATCCAAAGAACAAAGGACAGAGAAAAAACCTGCGAAAAAATATTACAAAAACAAGAAAATCAAGAGCAGAAAATGTCAGAGCATCAAGGAAAAATTTTGTTGCCTTTTGCAAAATTTAGAGCGGAGAATTATTTTAAAGCTTGTTTAAGCCTCTGATTGGGTACTTACTAGTTCTGAACCTTTTTAAACA
>NC_134482.1:33299072-33391033 GCF_964194025.1 Convolutriloba macropyga | reverse complement strand
AATGAGCTGCATATAATGTCAACATCAACCAAAAACTTATACTTATATTGCATTATTAGGAATTGCATGCTTTGTAAAAGGGTCTACTACTTTCATTTTCCTGAAAAATGTTAAAAATGTGTCTGTTGATCTATTATACTAGGTACGTAATCATGAACACAAGTAACCTTTCCAGAAAGTAGCAAAACATTAATATTTAGGGGTGCCAAAGTTTCGACTATATAGTAGGACTGGGGGGGGGGAAGATCCATATATCAAAGCTCTATTTATTCGAATGTCAATTGTACCTACTCGATAGAATATTAGAGTGGTAGTGAAATGATAGAGGCGTGATTTTATACCAAAGATAAAAGTTTGGATTATAACTCTGTTATCATAGAAAAAAATTTTAGCGAGGCTTGGAACTCTTATTTCTAAATTTTCCGGTCACTGCAATACATTCCAGACAATCAATTGTGGCAATTTTCTAAGCAACTGATCAGCACTTATGGTAATCTAAAATAGTTTACACGTTATTAATTTCATCAAAGTGTGACAAGTATAAAAGTCCTCGTTATCCGTTCAAAATTGATTTATAAATATAGTATATATAGCAAAAAATTTCTGGGAAATCATATAAAGTCATATATGGTACATAAAACAATGATTGATGTCACAAATTTCAGTATAATGTATTCAGAGGGCATTTAAACTGTCAGAGGGCATTTAATATGCCGCATAAGCAGTCAAAGTTTGACTATTTGGGCTCGCTAAAACAATAACTTTCGATTTTTTTACGTATTTCGAGAATGACTAAAAGTTAGATACAATGAAGTTTTAGAAATGAGTTCTGATAGGCATGAACTGGTTTCAGAGAATATGGAAAAAAATTGGGCATATATATAGACTTTCATTTAGCATCCAATTCATTCTGCGATAGATTTTGCATTTCAGGGTCTTTTGGCGGATCTGAAAGTGATGCTGGAAATCACATGAGTAGCACTTTATCGATGAAAATGAAATCGTAAATTGAAGGAAAAAAAGATGGTAATCAAACTAGGATCAGATATGATCTCTTGATCATCATAAAAGAATCATATATGATTTCTTTGGTTTCGAACTGTGATCGTAATAAGAATTCAGGTATGGACATTATGAAATCTTAACTGATCTTTGTATCAAATCAAAAAAAAATTCAACCCAGGAATTTGTGTTCCTTCTGTTGACGTGGTAAACCGAATTTCAAATGCAATTCACGTGATCAAAAACACCCTGTGTTGATCTTGTTATATTCGAATTTTATCACAACAACAAAAAGTCTCCAATTTGACATAATCTTAGTGATCAGCTTTCGAAGCCAGTTTTTATTTGCAGGTTAAAACAATTCTAATTTTTTTTAAAAAATTTTACAAAAAACAATCTTGGTCAGTTAATTAACACAGAGAGTCATATAAATTCACTTCAAACAAGTTTTTTTGAAAGGAGAGTAAACAGCTGATTTCGATAATTATACTGATCAAAGAAAAGAAACAAAATCAGGTCTTTTCGGTAAAAGCTATAATTTTCGGGCATTCTTTCTTTGGCTTGCGGTAAACGGCTTCTGGCTCTTATCTTTCTTCAAAAATTTATTTATTTAATACTTCGACGGTTATTTAAAAATACTGGTGACAATAGCAAGTGAAAAATACCAGATAGTGATTTTTTATTAGAAAAAAATGTGAATTATTTAATAATTGCTTTAAGCTTGAAAAAGTAACGTTTTGTACTTTACCATTTTTTTGAATTACTTAAACATAAAATTACCTATTCGCTTAACTTTAAGGAAACGCTATTTTTAGATAGCTGCATTGTTGTCGTTTTTTTGAGAAAAAGTTGTCGTTTTTTGAGAAAAATTGTGGCACGTGGACCGTAACATGTTAGTGATCCATGATTCAGTTCTGAAGTGTAATGACTGGTAAGTCCGGGTGACTATCAAAATTGTTCTATTGTTTGTAATGACGAATAAAGAACTGAATAGCCATGAATATGGTAAAGTATATCTTTTTCAAAAAAGCGGTTCTCAGAAAATGAAAAATGGAAGCCACCAGCATTTACGGCATTGAAACCATTACAGGTACTCTATCCCAAAGACTGCAATTAGTTAATTAAACAGAATTTTCCCAAATTTTGTACTACCCGAATCGAAAAAAGCTGATTTGCGAGATCTTACTAACAATCTTCCAAGACGGGGTGCTATGCAAGGTTATTGAAAAACTAGCAAGATTCTATAGAAATTCTTGCAAGATATATTGAGAAGTACTGTACTTCACTTCGAAGTTCAAAAGTTTTAGTAGATAAAAAAGGCACGTTACAAGATTACTAACCTAGTGTTTGCTTCTTTCTGAAAAATGACTGAAGTTTGAACTTGTTCTGGGCGCGGTAAACAAACTGCGTGGGTTTGGTTCCCGCAGTCTCGCTCCAAGTGCAAACAGAAGCAGTTTCACAAAAACCCTCAGAAGACCGGGGCCCGTTTATCGCCGGGTGATTAGATGTGATCAGGTTATAAATTAGTTTAACTAGCAGGTTCTAGCCAGGGTTGAAAATAAACGGCACTAAAAACTTGTTTTCGGCGCCTAAAAACGGCATAAAAAATCAGTTTTCGGCTGAAAAATTTATTTTTCGGCAACGTAAGTTTTTACAAGTTTAGGTATTTATTATACCGAATAAACATGAGCTTTTCCAAGTTTTCGGGCGTCAAATTTGGCCGATCTTCAACGAAAGACTTCAGAACCGAGAAAAACCTCTCCACATCGACAGAGGTACATGGTGCAAAACTGTAAACCCCGATCTGCACGGGATCAGTAACGCCTTCGCCTCGAATAATTTTTGCACAAGAAATTAAACCTTGTTTTTCGCAAAGACAGTGTTTAATTTATCGAGCGCTGTTTGGGCTGTGTTGTTTCCTGTCATCGCTAAATCAGTCGTTTTTTCAATCAGATCATTGACTTTTTCAACCGGCATAGTTAAATAAAGCTGTTAATTACCAGTTCAACAAAGCGCGAATGATAGATTTGCGATGACTAATTGCGCGGTAGAAAGTTGGATTAATCCGCTTTTACTTTTGTTCAATAACCTAACTTCAAATTACCAGTATAGATCTCCGGCATATAAATTTTAAAATCGGCGCGCAATTAGTCATCGCAAATCTATCATTCGCGCTTTGTTGAACTGGTAATTAACAGCTTTATTTAACTATGCCTAAAATCGCGCCTTTCACGTCAACTAAAGAGGCTGTAAAACAACATCCTTGCCTCAAAATCTTATCCACCGAAGAGAAAAAGCTTCTAGTTTTTTGCGATTTATGTGGCAAATCGTTCCATGTATCAAAAAGTAACCATATTGCCGATCACTGTGCTTCAGATAAACACATAAAAAACGCAAATCTTAACAAATTGCGGCAGAGTAACTGGACACATTTGACACGTACGAATAAAACAACTGTGGTAGACCAGTTTTTCCTCGATTTAACCGAGTCATGGATTGACGCAGGCCTTCCGCTGTCGGCATTAGACCGAGAAAAGTTACACGGTGTCCTCCAAAATGGATTCAAGCGGGTTATTCCAAGTTCCGTTACTCTTGCAAATAATTACGCTAGTACTATTTATGATCAGAAACTAGAGACACTCAAAGACATTGTCGCGTCATGGCCGGCTTTCTACATTGAGTTCGATGAAGCGGAGTATCTTGGAAACAAATATTATGTTGTTTTGATTGGGAAACTTGACAACGATAAAACACATTTACCTTATTTGCTGAATATCGAGCGAATTAATATTCCGCCAAATAATATTATCGTCCAACAGCAAGTTATGACAGCGCTATCAAAACTGGGAGCTACTACTTATTACACAAAATTTCGTCTTTTTCTTACCGATGGAGTACAGTATAATATATTAGCTGGCGAGAATCTGAAAACAATGTATCCAAACATAGTTCACGTTACTTGTTTTGCCCACATGTTATCTCGTGTTTGTTGCGCAATAGCTGATGCCCACCCAAACGTTCAGAATTTGGTGAAAAGCGTCAATAAGTTCTTCAAAAACAGCGTTATTCATAAAAACCTTTGGACCAACTTTGGAAACGTCGAAATTAAACACTGTCTTTGCGAAAAACAAAGGTTTAATTTCTTGTGCAAAAATTATTCGAGGCGAAGGCGTTACTGATCCCGTGCAGATCGGGGTTTACAGTTTTGCACCATGTACCTCTGTCGATTGGAGAGGTTTTTCTCGGTTCTGAAGTCTTTCGTTGAAGATCGGCCAAATTTGACGCCCGAAAACTTGGAAAAGCTCATGTTTATTCGGTATAATAAATACCTAAACTTGTAAAAACTTACGTTGCCGAAAAATAAATTTTTCAGCCGAAAACTGATTTTTTATGCCATTTTAGGCGCCGAAAACAAGTTTTAGTGCCGTTTATTTTCAACCAAGTTCTAGCTAACTAAACAGTAAGTTTGCTAGCTACAACTCGGCTATGGCCAGATAAAGGTTGTTGTTGATATATGCTACACTACAAGCAAGCAAGTGAGCAAGCAAGCAGGTCGGTTTAGTCTTTGAAGTCTTTTCGAATAATCGACCGTGTTTTTATCGCAAAACAGGAGCGGCTAAGATTGCTTTGAAGTGGGAACGAGCACCAACAAAAGACTAAATTCAAAATACACAATCACAGCCATTCAAGTCGTAAACTGGTGATAAATTTGGCCACAGTCGTAAAATGGGTCGCCATACCCCCTTAGCTAATCGGCTTATCAAACTCAACCCCCTCCCCCTCCCACTCATTTTAACCCCCCCCCCCCCCCACCCCCATTCTTTACCCGAACCTCGACTGATTGAAACGAGTCTGTAGCTAGCAGGGTAAATAATACGCTTCTAATGAAAACATGAAATTCGTCTCCAATTAAACAAGATACAAGTTTCATGTTTTGCAAAGAACCCAGTTTTAATTTAGGGTTTCAATTTAATCTGATTAAGAACAAACATTTTTCACCCAGATCAAAATGAAACTTTTATTGCAATGTTTTCGCGCCGACTCTGTTCTGGTCTGGAAAAAGCAGACACCGGGATTGCAAAACAAAATTAAATCCAACAATATAGTTTGAAGGTACAGAAATTTGACTATAACTTCAGAAACCTTGAAAAGGCTTTGAGTTATAACGTTGCAGCGATCTTGTAAAACTTTCAAACCTCAAATGCGTACAATTTCAAGGGTTGCATTGTCGCTGAAAATCTAGAATCGCGAGAAGAACCGAACAGTTATAGTCGGTAAAATTTTGAAAAAAATTCCAAGAAGGATTATTCACCAAAGGCTTAAAGTTCTGATTGAATGACGGGTTGGGATTCCATTGGTTTTCCATCGATGGATAAGAGTTAATTCATAGGAATTTATAATTTCATCGGTTGAGCAGCAATTTATCATAACAATTAATCTGGAAAAATGTCAATTCATTTATGTCGATAGATCATAATAAATTATAACAGCAATCACCTTTAAAAAACTGAAAAAGGTAACCTGTCAAGTTTCTATGATAGTATTTAAGCTAATTTTTGAAGAAAAAAAGTAAATACAATTTTAAGATAAATTTAATTTAATTCTTGAAAAATCCCAATTTAATTTAAAACCATTTAAGTTTGCACGATCCCCAACAAATCGACTCGAAAAAATAGCATGTTAGGGTCTGAGCAGATGCAACTACTGTGAAAATGGACCCCTATTGGATTCGAAACAGCATCTCTTACTTGCAAGCCTAGTGTGCTAAGCATTAGACCAACTTGTCTTAAGCACTCGAACTTAGGCACCTCATAACCAATTTTCAAGTTCTTTCTTGCTCCTCGAGGCTTCTTTTCTCCAGCCAAGTATACGTCTTATGCAAAAAAAATATAAAGACAAAGAAATCCAAAGGTCCTTAGTGGGGAGGAATTATATACTAACATGTTTTTGGTTTTGGTGAAGACAATGTTGACCTTCTGATAAAACTTTGACAGTTGAGAAAACGCATTCAATGAGCAAATACAATGACCAAATTATATTGAGCAAATTTTTGTATTCATATTTTTTTTGGCATATTGAGGTTTAATATTGTCTAAGCGTTGGTTTTATGTCAATCACGAGTTGTATGAAAATCTTTCCTTCTTCAAATTCACCTAACTCTTTTCTATTTTAAATTAGATTCTTTAATCATTCAGCTAATTACATTATTTTGATCACCAAAAATAGCCGTTCCTTAAAAAGAGACCTTATGCAATTTATTTCGGCCGCATAATGTAGCACAAAATGTCAATTCATTAACAACCAAATTTTACCTAGCTTTTCTTGCTTCCAGTTCGTCTAATGTGTTAAAGAGTCAAACATTTTAGAAGTTGTTTATTTACTTTGCATAAATTCAGGACTTCTTGTCTATAGAGAACCCGTATTTTTACCGTTTGATCTTCCCAGCTTCTCTTTTTCAATGTTGACCAAGATCTGAAAAAACTGCTGTTATTATAAGCACTAACTGCTTCAAATAACAAATTTTAATAACGAGTTTTAATCAATCTCGAGTTTGTAGTTTTCTCAAGTCTCTCGGATATCCCCAGTGTGACTTTCGCGTTTTTGTTCATATTTTTAGCCCCGCATTGTATTGTGCAGTTCTTGCTGAAACCACAATAATCATGCAAATTTTGATTGCCAGCATGCTATTAGATCTTTAATTGCTTGACTGCTAGTTCTATTTGCTTTTTTGCACAATTTTAATTTATTACATGACTTTTTCTAGTTATTGTATCGAACTTTTATTAAGCGAGCCAGAAGCTAAACTAAATGCTGTGACATAGTGTAAGAAATTGTCGGTAGGTTTTTAGAGATATGAATACAATTATTACAGAGCCTCAATTGGATTGGCGAAATTGTAAAAATAATATCCATACTGCATTTTTTTTCGGGAAATTTTCGACTGCAAAGGATTTGAACAAAGGGATAATTAGAATTCATATTATGCAAAGGATGTTCTCCAAAAAAATCTTGAAATTGAGAGGAAAAAATATTTTGAATGCCAAAAACCAATCGTTAAAAAAAGGTGACTCTCCTAAGGCCAACTTTCACCCACCTATGCGAGACCAAACCGATTTTTTTATCCTTCCCAGTTCAGTTTGGAGAAGATATGCATTCCATTTATTCTTTCATCGGGAAAAATTTACACTTTTAATAAGCATTCTACAGCTCTCCTCTCTCTCTCTCTCTCTCTCTCTCTCTCTCTCTCTCTCTCTCTCTCTTGCACAAACACATACACACACACGCAAACACACACACAGAAACTATGTTTCTAATATTTTTTTTTGAAACTTACTAATACTATTTTATGGCAAATGCTGCTTAGTTGTTTTTGTTACCCATTCAATTTGAACTCTAAGACGCTCAAAATATTTGGGGAAACATTAGTTTTTATTGAGGTTTTTTCATTTCTTAATCAATTTTGGTTTCTGATATAGTCGAAATGTAATTTATAAGAAACTAGTAGTTAAATATCAGGTTTTTCCTCAATTCTTTTCAAGGATTAATCTTTCCCTTCATTTGTTTGTGTTCGAATGGTGACCCGACACTAATATGTCACCACGGTCAGTGGACTAAAAAGAAAACACATTATACAGTTTTCGCAAGAAATGTTGTTCTACGTTTTTTCGGCTTTCAATTTGGGCCCAAAATTCAAACCTTGTTTGATCCGTTTAGCTACTTACTTTTAAAAAAGTATCTGTGGCAGCTTCCATATTTTATTATTTTGAATTTTCTGATTTTCGCCAAAATTTAAAATTGATGGATTCAAAATAACATAAATGAAATATTGGAAGGGCTAGTAGATGCCTTCCATCTACTTGTTCTAAAAATTTGTTCTTTTTGTGTTTGTGTTTAGTACTGAAATAAATCTTGGTTATATTGAATGATTAATTTAAGAGAAAGTGAGTAATAAGCTATAAACATCTGAGATATTGAAATCCCTACAAAGGTCATTTTGTGAAGTTTCTCAATTTTTTCAATCATAAGGATTTGTTTCTTTTCTAAAAACTTTTATTTGTCTACCTCTGGTTCCCTTTGGCTCCCTAAAAACAACAGCAAAACCTCAAATGTATATACATATATATATATATATATATATATATATATATATATATATGTATATATATATATATATATATATATATATATATATATATACATGCATATATATATATATATATATATATATATATAATGCAGAAATAAACGAACATTACATTGGATAAAAGAATCCTCTGAGCAATGAAAAATATCTTACCTAATTCAGGCAACAATTTTTGTTCTTTTTTTGGCGTGGAAGGAATTGAATTGAACACTTACTTAACTAAAGATCACAAAGGTTTAAGAAAATTTTTTATCAATACTTTTTTTCAGAAACGCATTAGAAAATACGATACCAATTACTCAAAAAGAACTTTGGACTAGAAACAGCCTTTTATCATTAATTTTTACAGGAAAATGTCTTACAAAACTCATTTCGACTACGGTTTTAGCATATCGGACTTGTTTGAAACACCATAAACAGACTGACCAAAAAAGGCTGTTCAAAAACAATGGGACATGGATAATTCTCAGTACTGTATTTTTTCAACTGTTTGTATGGTACGTTTCTCATTAATATTGCGAAAAAAGAAATTTGATAACGAAGATCAAATTCCTCTTTAATTCAGATCAATTGGCGACTATTCATACCCAAGTTAATTTGGATTGTTTCTGCCATTACAAAAACAGAATTTCGACAATGGAGGTCAAATTCCTCTTGTTTATGAAACTCACGTGTGTTTCTGCTATTAAAAAAAAATTCGATAACAAAGATCAAATATCCTTTGTCTATGAATTTGACATGGAGCTGCTTATCATAGAATGACTTAATAAACTTTATCAAGCACAGGTTGAGTTGCCATGAATATAATACCAAGTTTTACCTTTTTTTGAGATAAGAACAGTAATCTTAGACTAAATTATGGAAAAAATTCGGTGAATATACTACAGAACTTTTAGAACTACAGTGTCTGTTGGTAACACACATACTCAATTTCTGCAAATCCTATGTTCGTACAACTGGATCCATTTAAAAAACTTACTGCAATCACTTCGTCCAAACAAATCATTTATAGCGGAGTTTAAGATAAATTTAGCGTAAAAAACAAAAATTTATCCAGTGACGATCTTTATTAACTGTGAGTACCTTATTTTTCTGGTTATTACTAACATTTTGATTATATAAGTAAAATTCTTCTCATGAAAACGACGCAATTGGATAGTGTAAACAAATTAAGGAAATGATAGAATTATTATTTCTGATAACACACAGGCACATTATCCCCTTCAATTATAGTTACAGATTGGATCACTGTAAAAAAATTGTTGAGTGTTTGCAGTATGATTAGTAACCAGTCTATTCAGTTTAAGTCCCGTTTTTGCATTTACAATTTGATTTGCATTGTTTCTGCCATAAACAGAGTGACACAAAATGAATTTCAAAAGAATTAAAGTGATTAGCGTTCAGTAATGATATTTAACGATGTGTTTTTAGATTTTTTCGTTGCATACTAGGAAACGAGGTATTCGGTGACCAAATTCCAAGTCTTCTCGTCAATGGAATTGAAAAAGAACTGCTTATAACAGAATCTGTTACTAAACTTCATAAAACATAGCTCAGGTTATCACTAACTTCGGACCAAATCCTACCTTTTATTTGAGACGAGAACAAACATCTTTTATTTATTAATCTCATAAAAGATCTGATACTATACATTAACAAACATCATATGTTAATGGTGCAAACTGATTGCGTAAATATACTGAAGAGTTTATGGAACTACTGATATTTGATCATAAACTCACATTTTCCCACCTACTTACACGCACAAACTGGAACGATATAAGATTTACTGCACTTACTCAGTCCAAAAAATCAATTACAACGAAGATTATTTTTTTTACAGTTTATGATTGATGTCAAAACCAAACTTATTACTAGGTGGGCTTGATAGCCCCGTTTATCTGTCCTCTCCGAGATACCTTTGATATGTAAACAATTTTAATTGATATATATTATGAATTATTTAATGTATTATGTAATTTATTAAATTGTTGATAATTTTTATGATAAAGGAGAAATTTATTCTTTCTTTCTTTCTTATTTTTCAGTCTATAGAAGACTGGATAAACCGTTTCAATAAAAATTGAAGATAGGTTAATAAATATGAGTTTTCAACAACTGATAGAGCATTTGTTGAAAAATTACTATTTTTTCTATCATTGAGATTTTTTTAGATTGCCAACTCATTCACTCGCACAAATTGGATCCATATAAGAAAATTGACCGCAATTATGCAGTCCATAAATTCATTTACAATAAATTTCATGCTGTAAAAAAGTTAATTTTGTGCAAATCAAAAGTTCATCTTGCGAAAAAAAAAACAAAATTGATCCGGTAAAAAACAAAAATTCATCCTGAAAACAAATAAATTGATCCTATTGAGAACAAACTTCATAGTGTTCAAAAGGAAAACATTCATCCGTAAAAAAAAACAAATTTCATGCTGCAAATGTAACTGGTTTTCTTCCGTTTTCTCACGTGACACTTAATTCAGCTCCTCCCCTGGGGTTTAAAAATATTTCATATCTATTTTTCAAACGCTTATCTAAAAAGAACATGGTTTTACACTTTGTCTCATAAGAAACCATTTTTGCTTTGACGTTGTTTGATTAGAAGTCATTTTGAAATGCCGTTTTCTGATCATAAGTCACGTGACGGGGACCCCCAGTTTGGGTATAATTGCCTTATAGCATACTCAATCACACCTGCTTGTGAAATGTTTCTAGGAAATACAACCGAGTTAAAAATTTACACTTATTTTGAGCAAACTCAACTATTTCAAGCATTAAATTTGACATTACATTTTCTGTCATATATGGCAATTAATTTAAATATCCGATAGCTTATTTCTCCATCTAAACAAATTTTTGTGAGGTTTATTGGCAACTGGGACGCCTGGTAGCAATATAAGTAAGGGGGTTGTTAAAATTTTGATTTGTTCCAGAGCTTCCAAACGATCCTAAGGGTTGTTTAGTAATATATATCTGGCTGTTTTACTCACCAAAGGCTTTTCTCCAATCGTGGTCTAGGTACATCAAAGGGAACAATCAACTGCAACTTGGAATAAAACGGAAAAGTCTTCCCCGGAAATCAAAGCGGGCTATCATAAATCACAGGGCGCAAAACAAAAGTTTTGGGAAATCTAGGAAAGGGTTTCTATTTGGGAAATGGCGTCTCAATAACTAGTGGGTTAAACTGGGGTCGGCGGCGTTGGTTAAAAGTGATTAGGAACGACGTATCTGCTAGTTTAAAATGGTATTTATAATAAACAGGCCGCTTAGCTATTATAATTGGCTTTTGAAGTTGAGAAAAGAAATGCCACTTTATTTTTATGGCTCATAAACTTCGCAACTGTAACTTGCAGCGACCAATGCCGTAAATATGAATGGAACTTGAGAAAATCACTATTAGTTAGAACAATTCGCGGCGGCCGGTGCTTTGGCGAAAACAATGCGAGATTATGATATAATAGTCGCGTGCTTCTAAAAACACCTCTTAATGACCTTCTCAGTTTTGAATAATGATTTTGAACTGCACTCCAATTTAATGTATATTTCAATTGAATTGAAAATTAGTGGCAATAAAAATTGAGCCGTAAAAGCAGCAGAATATATGAAATTTAACGACCATACTTTTATTGTAAAAACGCGGTCACACTGCTGTTAAAATAAAAAATCTAAAACCAAAGGATTGACTTTTATTTGATATTTTGCACTTACAGATAGCTAAGTGTGTGTATGTACGTACTAACAAAACGTATATTGTGTGTTACTAACTGTATGCCACTTTACCAAGTTATAAACATGCTTTTATTGCATCTTTCTAGCCTAATTGTTGACCCATTTTCCTAATTAAAAGCGTTTGTTTTCGGGAATTTAAAGTAGGCTCGCAATATAAACAGAAACGAGAGGGTTTCAACCAACTGGGTTATGATAATCTGAGAAAGTGTAATAACCACACCGTAAATTCCCTTTGAACTTTACCCAGTAACCCCCTTTTGGGCCCAAAAGTTACGATAGGCAGTCTATGATCAAATTGCACTAGATATAAATAGTTATCGATCATAAATTTATACCCGATCCAAACTGGTTTCCATTTAAATATTTAATGCGGTATTAGTCCAATTTGAGTTCCATTTTGATATCAAGAAATCATTTTCACAACTTTTTTAACAAAAAATATCTATTAAAATTAAAAAAAATCAAAAATTGTATTGAAAGCAGTATTCATCCAATTTGAGTTCAATTTGAATATCAAGAAATTAGTATCAAGTTCCCAGTAAGACCTAATTGAACTCTGATCAGAGAGCCAACATGATTTCAGTACTGAATCAGTCAGTTTATACTCAGTATACTTTTACACTGACCGCTGGTAAAAATTTTTCCGAAATATTATGCAAACATTTGTGAAATATTCACAGTGTGACGAAGTATGTTTGCTCATAAAATGGCGAAACTTATTAATAATAAATAAATACATCCAAAGATATGCGTCGCTTACAAATAAATATTCAAATATTTTCAAAAAGAAAGCAGTTCATAAACTACAAAGAATGAAAAAAGAACAAAAGACCATAAATGAGCATCCAATATCAGCACAAATTTTTTCCACTCTTCAACTCAAAGTAATCTTCAAAGGTGATCAAAATTCGAACCCCCCCCCCCCTCCCACGCTCTCACCGGCCGATACCCCAACCCCTTTTTGGTTTTCCTTCATAACCAGATCAATAAATATCTGGACACATCTAAAATTTTCGGTGTTTGATTGATAAACTATCTTTGTATCTTTTCCCCCAGGGGAAAACAATTTGTTTATTAAGCGCACATAGCCGGTTTTCCCTTTTAGAGCGCGATCAATAATCAACAAAAACAATCCAAAAGCAACGAAAAAAGAGGAAAAATTTCTTTGTTTTACATACATAACGTGATTATAGTGTAGATTACATGAGCAGATACAAAGCAGCTAAAGCCGGCTTTTATTGTTGTGTCTTTTTTCAACTTTGACCTCAAAGCGGGTGAATTTATAGCCCCGATTAATGCGTTTGGGGGCAAAGAACTAAGAATTAAAAGCCTTTAGAGCCCCGTTTTATATAGTGAGGATTCTTTTTACATTTACTTTTATTGACATGATACAGCTTTTAAACACTAAGAAATGAATCACAATTGAGGTCTTCTGTTTTGCAGCAAATCTTAACGTGTCATGATTTATACGCATTGACCTAAATTGTACATCAAATGATCTAATTAAATCTGCTGTGAATGTGTTTTATCTTACAATATTCATGGCAAAATCGCGTTTACTGACCACTTTGTAAAAAATGCGCTTGTTGATTCAGAATTATGAGAAAAATGCGCTGAATAGGCTGAAATGATCTAAATGAGGTGAAACTGTGAACGAAAAGAGTTTTTATGACTCGAAGAGGAGTACTGGAGAAGTTTTGTAATCATATTTACCGCAGTGACATTTGAAGAAAGAACTGAAATGCATGCAAAAATTGAAAGAGCTTTGAGTGTTGATCAAAATTGAAGAGTAAATCAAAAACACAGTGGCTTTCGGTTCATAACACTGTTTTCCAGAGAAGGAGAAATTGGGCGTGCAAAATTTTTCTCTTGGCGCGCTAAATTTTTTGATCAAGTGCTGCTTTTTGAAGCAATATTTTCTAATCTAGAAGGGCTTCTCATTTAAAGGGCTTGAAAGAAATCTAATAAAAGTTTCGTTTTTTTCATGGTTTTTTTGATAATCAATACGAGTTCTTAAATATATTTGCTGCTTGTCAGCTATTTTGCGGATTTTTATGCCACTGTGGCGACTTTTTGACATTTGGTTTGTTTTATTGCACTCTCTGGGTTTTTGCAAATACGCCTATTGCTCAAAAACATTTCTAAATACCAATTGATTACACAATTTTTTGGCATAAAAGTGCATTTTTTATGCAAAAATGGACAAACTAATTTTTAAACTTGTAAAAATTTTCTCCTATTTTGCTGAAATGTTCCTATTTTTCTTCAAAAATAGCAATTTGGGATATTGCAGGGTTCTTTCTACTGCTGCTTGATCTTTTCAATGGTCTCGGATTTTTAACAGAAAGATAATATTTACCATTTGCAGGACTATTGTACTATAATGCAATCGAGTCGGCTTTCTGGGGCTAAATATTAAACTAATTGAATTTATATTGATTTTTCGTTATTTCACTAATTTTAATATTTAAAAGTTTTTTGGAAGGTTTTTTTTCATGTAGAGACGACTCTACGAGTCGTTTCCGAAAATTTTCCGTGTAATTTTTTTCTGCTGCGTTTGACAGATAATTTTTTTACTTCAATTATTTCACAACTTTGTGAACATTTTGTGTGAACTATTTTTTCATCAAATAATCTAATTGAATTTTCTGTGATTGTTTTGTAGCTTACAATATGGATGACAGAATTGCCTATGCTGACATAGCAAAATCAGTAGCAAATTTTTTGAGTTTTTCATTGTTGGAATATCAAGAAAAATCGGACAGTTCTTTCAACAATCAAAAAAGTATACAAACACAAAGTTACAGACCATTATTATAAGAATTAGGAAGTTACTATTTTTTATTCCTAAGAGTTTTGTTGTCAAACAAGTTGAAATCATTGTATTTGAGTTGATAATTTCAACCAAAGGTTTATAATCAATTTTTTTAATACTCCATAAGTTCGTTCCCCTACTTTACTTTTGAGAATTGTTTATGTAAATTTCATTCACTTTTTCTTGTTAATTTACAAAATTCTGCATGTTTGTGGTTAGGAATGCCATTCTTGCAGACGTGTTTGTGACTTTTCAGTTTAATTTGATTTGTTTTAAAAAATGCACTTGTTGCTCCAAAAAAATGGAAGAAATGCACTCTCACGCCGAAAGTCTAAATGCATTTAAGTTTATTTGTTTATGAAAAGCACTGAATTTTTACTACAGGAGAGTGAGTCAAAAAGAGAAAGAGCATTTGTGTGACCATTTTGAAGTCACTTACATGAAACCGTTAGTTGGAAAAACTCGGTTTGAATTCCCCAATTTCTGACGCTGACGTGAGTTTGATTGTAAAAAATTTTTACTTACAGTTTTTGCTTTTCTGAGCAAATGTTCTTAGTTTTTTTAGAATTTGGTCTGTTCTTCTAGAATAAGATTTTTTGTGCAGCTTAAGGGATTCTAAATTAAGATTACTTTGATCTCAACTATTTTGTAGTATTTTATGATGGAATTTCAAAGTATGTTTCAATTATTAATTTGTAATTTTGTATTTCGGATTTTGAGTTTTCTCTTCACTTTTTTTGACAGAAGGATGACTATGTAATTTTTACTGAGGAATATCGAAAAAGAGTGTCAGAAAATGTTATCTGCCTTTTGTATTCCCAATGTCTTTTTGGTCTCAGCTTTTGAATTTTTTAGACTAATTATTTCTTTACTATTAACAGCTTAATGTTCTTGTTTGTTTTTCTGCAATACTTGTCAAGTTTCATACGTGTCAAGATTTTCAGTATCTCTGGCAAAATTTTCTTGATAAGATGAATTTGTTTTGTATGCTTTGTGGATGAAGTCTGAACTTTTGCTGGATTCAAGGATGTCATTGTTGAACTTTTTTGGCAGCAGTGGTTTTAGTTTTCACCGATTGTTTTGTTTGATTCGGTTGAGACAAAGATTTCAGATAAAAGATAATGATTTTGCAATTAGGGTTTTGGTTTAGGAGATGTAATAACCTAGATTTTGAGCACACAATATAACCTCTGAAAATATTTTAAATGTTTGTATCGTTTCACACTTTAATTCATTCAAGTTTCAGTCAGCAAAGTTGAATATATTTTTTGGATGAAACTTTTCTATCATCATTTATAGCTTTTTCAGTTTTTGTCAGCCGTAACTCTATCGGCTTGAAACGCCGTTAAGGCAACTTACACAAAATTTGTTGCAAAATTGTTGACAGCCCGTTCTGCAACATCTTTTAGGCAATGTTCGAATATATATTACAGCAATTTTTGAAAAGTAATGAAAAAATCTCTGAATTAAATTTTTTCAGCGAGGCCGACAGATTTTATTTTTCATTTTTTGGGACAATAATTTCCATGTGAAGAGTGAGAGTGGTGTTTATCGTTTTTGCTGTGAAAAAAGCATAGGGCGGTAGCAGTTCCAATTTGTATAGTCTCAACTCTTCTTTCTAAGTTGCTATCAAAGAATTAGGATGCTTAACTTTGATCAAATCAAAATTTTCTAACAGAGTGAACAGGTTGCTCCGTTTGATCAAAAAGAAACAAAAATCAACTTGTCGCTGTGTGTGATTTGGATTTTATCGAGAATGACCTGCTCACTACTAAACACGAAAATGGTTAGTTCGATTTGGTTTAATCTCTATAAAATTATTGTAGATCGTAAGTGCTGGCTATGCCTACGGCTACCTGTTTTCTATTAAACAGGTAGCTGTAACCCTATACCATTTTTTTACGTCAAAGTTTTTTCCTATTGCCTTTTTGTACCTCATTAAGTTGCATTACCTCATTGAACTTTGTTAATTTTGCGAATTGTAAAACCAGAATTTGAATTTTCTTTGGGTAAAATGTGCGCAAAAAGATCAACCAGTATCATTTTCAATATTATTAAGGTTCTTGAATAATCCTATTTTACTCTTAACAATTTGATATTGCGACTGAAATAATTTTTTTGATCCTACAGAGTGCTTCCTGATATTTCATTAATCTGTATATTTTTGAGAAACATATCGAAAGACATCAAAAATCTTAAATACTTTGTGTTGTCAATGTTTCTCTCAAAAACATATTTTGACACTCTTTTCCCTCTATTTCCTCTTGCTTAGTATTATCAAATTTTGATAGCTGAATAAGAGAGTAAGACTTATTTGTAGCGTTATTGTTCATATACAACTACTTTCTGTCATTTCGATGAAAAATTGAAGCACAGATTTTTTTTGGTTGAGCTCAAAAGGTTCAATTGTTTAACAAATCGTAGTTAACGTTGTGTAAATTCGGCATTGCAAAATGACATTGCAGAAAACTGAATAATGAAATATTTACTCTTGTGAATCAGAGAAACTTTAAAATTTATTTTAAATGCAGATTAATTTGCCACCACAGTGTTTAATCGTAGAAAATCAATTAGTGATATAAAGTTTGAGTACCTATTGCACATTATGATGTCATTTTCGAACTCTACAGCAGCAAACTCAAACTCTTTAAATGACCAGTGCTATAATTCTAATCCAGCTATTCAAATTTTTAGTACGTACTTGGATTGATTCCCTTTCACTTCAGTGGTAGAGATCTTAGAAATTGTTCAGGTTTATCCGCTTTTGTTTATCCGCTAACCACATCCTCAGCCTTTTCAGTTCGATAAACTTTCATTCTAACTCTTTTTGACAAGAGAAGGCTGTCTCGCTATTTCACATCTAGTTAATTACAATTTTTGGCAACTGATACAAATTTGTTTATTGGAAATGTTATGATATTTCATAATTCAAGAGCGCATAAATCTACCTTTGAGTGTGATACTAGAAGTGACTGTTTTCATCATTTTTGTAGCTAGACTTTTTTATCAAACTGTTCAAGGTCAGACTTGGCAAAAACTTCCAAAAAAACTTGTTTACAAAAAAGCCAGTGATATTGAAAGACATCAAAAATCTTACATACTTTGTGTTGTCAATGACATATTTTGTGTTTCTCTCAATAACATATTTTGACACTCTTTTCCCTCTATTTCCTCTTGCTTAGTATTATCAAATTTTAATAGCTAAATAAGTGAGTAAAAATTATTTGTAGCGTTATTGTTCATATACAACTACTTTCTGTCATTTCGATGAAAATTTGAAGCACAGATTTTTTTTGGTTGAGCTCAAAAGGTTCAACTGTTTAACAAATCGTAGTTAACGTTGTGTAAATTCGGCATTGCAAAATGACATTGCAGAAAACTGAATAATGAAATATTTACTCTTGTGAATCAGAGAAACTTTAAAATTTATGTTAAATGCAGATTAATTTGCCACCACAGTGTTTAATCGTAGAAAATCAATTAGTGACATAAAGTTTGAGTACCTATTGCACATTATGATGTCATTTTCATACTCTGTTTTTAAGAAAACTGATAAAACTAATCAGTTCTGGATTATAATAATCGGAACTAGAGAAAAAAATAAATTTATTAGATTGATATTCAAATATATTTTGACAGAAAAGAAGAATAAGAAAAAACGCCAAACATTAAAAGGAAGCTTTTATAGTGATATGTAGCGAGACTGCTTGTTGAACTGTTAAAAATAAAAGACACTGATACAAAAAATCATGGATGTTTTTTTTCAAAATCAGCTTTTTTGTTGCAAACAATCCTTCTTTTTCTGAAGAAAACGTAACATTTTGAGAAAATTAAAAAATCAAATCGAACAGATCATTTTGACCCTTTTTGAAAACGTTTGAATGTTGCTAGTTCACTGCACTTGAATTAAAACAATGGTAAAAACTTTATTTCAACTAAACTCTATTTTCCTATTATTTGCCTCTAATATTCTTTGCTAGAATATATTGTCAATATACTGGTTGGAAAGTCCTTAGATGTGGAAAATCTCTCTATTAACTTGCTTATTGATAGAAATTTATGAAAATATTTTCTTCAGGATCACAACACTCGTATGTAAGGAAAACAAGAAAATTAGGCGACAAAATCTGAAATCTTGTTACAGAGAAGTCTCGAAATGCAACGAACGCTAAAAACACGTTTTATATTGTAATTCAACCTCCTAGCAAATTTGAAAAAAAAATTCATAAAAAGTGACTTTTAACATTAATTTAATCATTAAATGGTTTTTTGCATGTTTTGAAAAACAATATTGCGAACGTTTCAAAACAAAGGAGCAATTAGAATAGTCAAACAAAAAACTGACTATGTTCAAACTTCGTCTGCTTGCTTTGAAAATGCAATATTCATGCTAAGCAAATCAGATATTATTATACTCCATGAATTTAAAAAATGTTTTTTGTCTGCCCAAAAAATGAAATTACATTTCAAAAAAATGTTTAATTTTTGTGTGAATTCAGCACTGCAGAAGTACATTGAATTTCGTTAATTATTGTAAATTGATTGCTTTATATCTGTGTTTTAATTTGCCATTATTTCCCTGTAATTGGTTTTGTTTTTTAAGCCTTTATTTTTGTCGACTTCTTTTGTGAAAATGTCTAAAAATGTTGAACATCAGAGTAGTCATTTCTGGAGAATAACAGTGAAGATTTTCTTCAATTATGCCTCTAAAGTAACTGACAGTGGAAAAACTAGATAAAAATATTTAATTCTGAAACCAATGCTTTCTCTCAGAAGGAATAATTTTATCTACTTTATGGATGAGATTTCACCAACTTGCACTCTGCCACTTTTTGGCTGGGCATTCATAGCAAGTATATAGATTTTTTTCAAATTTCATAAATTGACGATTTAAACCGCGCATCTAAACTTCCAAGAATCACACAATACAGAAATCTGCATTAACGACATTCAAAAAAAAGAGTACCTTTTTCCTTCCAGAAAATTCCCGAAGATTTAATGAAGATTTAACGTATCTTCAACATGCAAGATTTTTAAGTGCCTTTCGGCTTTTGGTACGAAATGCTACGTATAACACACGTGTCGTTCTCAATTAATGAAAAGACCGTCTATGTCTGAAAGAAGAGCCATAAAAACGCACAATAGCTCAGTACTGCCGATAACAACGGTTTCTTTAACTTGAATGATTACCCTTTTTGGCACACTATTGCTGAAAGCGGACTTATGTATGGCCAAAATGTCAAAATCATTTTCAACTTCAACATTAATACCTCTCTGCAGTTTCTGGGTTTTCCATAAGTCGAAGTCTGATCTAGGGAACACTGTTTAATTAATTAAGAATGAAATTTAATTAATGCATCAACATACGTACCATACAAGTTGATGAATTGCTGTCGCTTGTGGCGGAACAAAATGCATATATCTCAATAAATTTAGAATCTGAAAAACTCCAAAATTAGACTGCAAATTTTTAGTGAATCAATAAATTTATCAAGCACACTTTTATCAAAGCAATATCGGAAGAGCTGTGTTTGAAATTTGTTCACAAAAAGATTGCTCACAGATGTCGGAACACTTTAGGATGAGAGGGGACGGTAAATACAGGGATAAAATTAAGGAAGAGAGAGAGAGAGAGAGAAATGATTTTAGGGAAGACAGAAAGACTATTGCGGAGTTTTCAGCTTGTGAAGTATAGTTGTCGAGTGAACAAACTGGTCCGCACTTCAAAGTAACGAGCACCATTTGGCTATCCACTTTGATCAGTGGCCTGTGACAAGAAAGCAAGCCAGAAACCACCTCCACAACCACCACTACGCCGGCTCAAAGACGCGACCGACCGTCCGGCTATCACAGAGCGATATATATCTTGCAAGACTTGTTGTTCTGCATTCTACCATTTCACACACAATAAGCAAACACATACATTATACATACTCTCATTAAAAACATACTAAACGCTTCCCGTATTTTTTCTTTAAAAAATTCTATCGAATGAAAAATTACAAAAGAGACGATAAACCAATAAATGCTCCAAAATTGGTAAATAAAGCTGAATTTGTTTGTTATTAGAGTTGTTTTTTTTTCAAAAAAAAACATTCTATTCAGCTGTAAAATTACTGGAAGACAAATAGGCGGATTATGAAACTTCAAAGACTTGAGTGACTTCAAGCTTTTAGGACAACAACATACTTCAAAGTTAATATCAGTTGAATAATTTTAACCATATTGCAACAAATATTTGTTTTGCTGTTCCGTAACCCAAAAATTTATTTGAACGTACGAAAATACGGCGCCAGACGATCTTCTTATTTTATTGTTGAATAATTTTCGCTCAGATGATTGAATTTTAATAGAAAAATTCACAATTTGTTGAAAAATCTTATTTCCTTGCAAACGGCGGATAATTTGTACCCTCTGAAAGTAAATCAATTCAATGATATGGAGCCCAGCTCCAAAAATGAAAATGCCGTTAGATAGATTTCCAGGATTTGTACAATATATTTAAAGAATTTCTTTCATAGCAGTTAAATCAACTGAGAAATTACTTAACTGACGTTTGAACTTTGCGTTTCAATTGTTCAGTTTATAAGCGTGAAACTTTATATCAATACTATCCTGCTATCAAAACTATAAATTTTTCAAAAAAAAATTTATTATTTGATGAACCTCGAAAATTAGTGCAAAATTTAAAACAATAGTTTAAAATGTCAGGCTCGAATACAAGTTGAATAAAAAGAGAAGAATTATGGAGCTAGAAATGACGATTTGAAAGCAAAAGTTTAGTTTCGGTATCTGGCAAACACAGCATAAACTTAAAAACTGTTCAAAAATTTAAAGACAATTTTCTTCGACGAAACCGGACTATTTTGACGATAAATTAAAAAGTTATTATAAGGTGACATATTTTTGTGGGTAAAAATTTTTTTCTTATTTTTTTCCAGATGCTAAGTAAACGTAAAATTACCTTTAGGAGCCTAATTTCCTGCAAAATGATGTTTTTAGGCTTCTGGTAAAATTCTACACAAATCAGTAATGTTGAACAACGAGAGGGCGCGTCTATTAAATTAAATAGCAAGGTAACTTTCAATTTTTACCTTGGAGCATACGTTGGAACAATCAGCCGAGATGCTAGCAATAAATTCCTTTTACAACAGAAACAAAAATTAGTAAAAATTAAAAATATTTTTCACAAAATATTTTTCTTTAATTTTTCTGATAAAACAATTATTGGATGCAATTGAAGCAAATTTGTTATATTGATCTTTTTGATGACCTTATATGCAGTCATCTTAGATAATGTTTCAATGCAATTAAAAAATTTTGAGTTTTTTTCTTTTTTACGTAACAATAAGTTTTTTAATTCCCACGCCAGCCAATCTTTCACTCTCTTAAAAGAGAATAAAATTGAATGGACTCCAAAGATTTTTTGGACAAACCACGATAAAGTATTTCCAAAAAGGAGCAAACCAAAGTGCAGATTCTTTTCGTTGTTTTTTAAATAAAAAGACGTTAAGTTTTCTGTTTTCACTTATCTCATTCTGTTTGCAGCCCGAAGAACAAACAACGATCAAAGAAGTTTTCTATTGTCTACTGAAATGAAAGAATCAAAATAAAGATCAAAAATTGCTTTTTTTATTCAGTTCTTTTCCCTATTATCATCCCTTCTCTGGTTGTACGTTTGGAACCCATTTTTTATTTTTACAGCTACTAAAGTCGGTTTTCTATGTTTTTAAGGAATGCTTGTACGAGGGGAAATGTTGAATTCGCTGAAAATGCTTGGTTCCCCTCAACGTAACTGTTCAAGATGCTTTGTATTCAAAGTATTATTTATTCTTTTTTTCAATCAATTATTTGCCTCAAGGGACAGTTTGCTGGCAAAAACCAAAACATCATTTGAGCCTTAATGAAAAACCGAAAACCATTACGTCAGAAAATTTATTTAAAAACTCATTGATTTGAATGGCATGACTGAAAAAAATACATAATCAAGTATGCGGAGTTGATTTCAACTCAAAACCACTCAGAAAAACGGATCAAAGTATTAAAAAAAATTGGCTAAAACTGTCCATTATTTTAACAAATTTTTATTAGACCGATTTCAAAAGTTATTTTTAGTTGATTAATAAGGGCCAACCATTTGCCTTGATTAGAGGAAAAGTTCAAGAAAGAATTTGATCATTTTATTTTATTTACTTAAAGTGAACTGAAAAAAATTTAAAATTCGCATCTAAGCTCTGAATATAAGAGGCTTTGCTGGAAAACCTTGAAAGTTAAAGTCAAAAAAGTGTAAGATTTTAACGATTTTTCAACCCAAATTTCGAGAGCATCATTATTCATTGATTCATTGTAATGCGATTTCACAGACAAAGCAGCAATCGAAGGTCATGGCAGAGATGAAACTTTACTTATGACAAGACAATTACATTGAAACGGAAGGAAAAACTTTAATCTTTCCTTCAAAATCCATTTCAGTTTTGCATGGCATTTATGTGTATGCTTCTGACACTTGTTTTTGATCGAAAAAAATTGTCAACTTTTCAAAGCTACTTATATAACTTTATGACAAGGTTTAGACGGAGCAGAACAAATTAATTAGTTGTTGGAAAATATTGCTACTGGAGCATTTACAACTAGTGAGTTTCCAATTTTTTGTTAAATTCAGCTCCCAAGTATTTTCAAATGAATTTAAACATTTTATTGGTTAATGGAATATAAAATTTTTCATTTGCCACCTGTAAAAAAACTGGCGAAGATGAAAATGAGCCCATTGTAGAGAAAAAAATTTATTTTTAGCATAACAACAAAACATCTGTCAAAACTATGGACTTAAAGCCGTATTCTCAAAAAATATTCAACAAAATCAACCTGAGTTGGTTAAAGAGTGATGACATGTTAAACTGTGCTCAAAACAGAGCAACAAAGTTCACCCATAATTAAGAGAAAATTAAGTCTCAGGTAAATACCATTTATTAGTTCTAGCTCAATCAAAAATATGAAAAGGCGAATACGTAGAAACATTTGTGAAATGTTGACAAAGTTTGTTTTTTTTTGTCTGTCAGCAATGATTTTTTGGTATTACAAGTAGAAACTGCGATTTTTATTTTTATTCTGGCAGTCCGGTCAATCTTTTTTAGATTAACAAAAAATCAGAACTTCACGAAAAGGTCACAAAAAGGAAACAGTGACCAAATGTAATTAGCATTTGCAACAAAAATAAGTGACCAAAGGAGCAGATCAAGTTGCTGTTGCCACCAAAATGTTCTACAATTTTTAAAAATCTAACAAACTCACCATTTTTATTAAAATATTCGCTTGTTTCCTTTGTAATTCTTGAAATAAAAATTGTAAATCAGTTTGTTTCTTGCTTCTTTGATAAACTTAGCAGTGTAATTTTTCAAGTAAAAAAATTCAAAAACTGATGAAAAAAATACAATCTGTTTTTCATTGAAGTTGTCTTTGAAAGATTTTTTCTGGTTCCAGCCAAACAACTCAAAATACGGCCTCAATAGATAACTTTAAAGTAGAATATGTGATTAGCACAGAATTCTGTATCCAATATTGAAACAAATTGACTGGCGTTTTTTCAAAAAAGAATAATTAAGAAAATATTTTGTAGAATTACTTGATTGTCCTGCCTCATACTTTTGAAATTTCAGTCTTCTGCTTTATTTTTTTTTGTTGCCATAATTAAATTCTCAATGGCAAAAACTATTGCTGACAAATAGACTGGCGCCTATCAATTAAACGAGTGAAATGAATGCGGAAAAGGATTTATGGCTGCCAACGAAAAATATTCTATCTAATAACTTTTAGGATTTTTTTTTTTTCAAAAAAAGCTATGGTGCTTATTTCATTTCAGTTGCGAATCTTTTTGCGAACAAACTTTTTCATCGGATTTTTCATTTGACAGTGAAAGTTACTTCAAATAATCTAACAATTGGCCGTAAAATTGAATTTGAGACAATTGCATGTCATTCAAGGCTTAGAAAAGCTCTCATTATTGTTACAACTAACTTCTAATGTGTGGTAAAACAATCAAAGTTCACTCGGATTTTTCATGATTTGTCAGCATAATCAGTTACTCTAAACTATTATTGCTGCATGAAAAATCAACATGAAGTGAAGTTGAAATTCAAATTTGAATGGCGGCGATTACGTTAGATCAGTATTACCACTTATGCAGAAAGTACGACACCAATTTCATTAGTGCATCAGACTCGTTATGATTTTTTTGCGGTTAACACTGTTGCTAGTAAAAAATATTCAATGAAAGTTTTTCACGGTTAAGAACTTTTCCGTAACAAGCTCTTAGTCAAAGAGTCACGTTTTAGAATTTTTTTACATTCTGTCGACAATCAAAGTCTATCTCCAGTCAATCAAAGATTCACTTTGACATTGAATTAAGTGAACTGTAAGATTAAATAGCGGTAAATAGCGAAACAACAGTAAAATCTATGTAAAATCTCAAATTTGCTGGTATTGTCAAATTCTGTGCCAGTTGATGCACCATTTCTTAGGGGTAAATTATTGGTTACTGGTTTTTGGTTTTGTAAGAAAAATTAGCGATCGTTCAGCTTAACAAACTTTAATTTTCAAAAAAGAAGTATTTTTCTTATTTTTATTTTTCAACCAGGGAAACTAAGTTCCTAAGCGAGGTTTCTCCTACAGGATTACTTAAATCTCGTCAGGTGTTATCGGTTGTTATTTGTTGTTACTTGGTGTCATTAGGTGTTATTTGTTGCTATTGGGCGTAACTAAGGGAAAATTATGAAACCGATTGGAAAGCAAATTTTTTAGGTAAAATTATTTCCGAATATTTCAAATCTGAATCAAAATTTGTTATATTTTTAGTCTGAGACTGCTCTGTCAATTCAAATAACTATGCTTCTGTTTGATGATTTTTAGTCACTGCCAGGAATGATTAAGTTTGAAATTTTACTGAGTTACTGTGCTATTTAACAATGAAATTTTCAACTTCGTGAAAAGATATTGTAAAATGCAGATAAGACAGCCTTTTCTCATAAAAACGGATCGCAAAAACCAGATAAGGCAGTGTTTTTTAACTTATGTAATTTTACATCAGGCATTGTGTCCACTCCACGTTAATTGTTATGTTCTTAGTGTTTACGGTTTTAGAAACAAATTTTGCGGTTAAGTGTATGTTGGGAGCTGCAGTTATTTGAACTTCTAAGCGAAGCGAGTTTTTTCACAGGCAAATTTGAACGATTAGTTTTTGGGACTAAATGACTTTTAGGTAATTCAGTGGAAAATTACAGTAAAATTGATAAACAGTTTATTAAAACTAACTGCAAAACATAATATCCGGACAATTCAGAAGTAACCCAACAGGCGAGTGTAAAGCTTTCCGTGTCATATGTGGGACAGCAGCTGTGGGAAGAAACGACAAGGAAAAATGAAAAAAGGTGCTGTTTTGAGTTTTGCTGCATGAAGAAATTTAATACAAAAACCAATACACATAGCTTGAATACAGAAAAATGGCAGGTCGTTTTAAGAGTTACAATACGACGAACTCAAAAAAACCTGGAAAATATACTTTTACACATGGGAAAATTCTTTGATAGTCAATAAAACAATTTGTTTCTGTGCAAATTGCCGGTGTCAAAAAATTACCCAACAATGATGTGTTATTTAGAGTTTTACGTGACGCCTTTTTAAAATGCATAAACCAGTATTTGAAAAATACGCATAGGCAACGTATAAACGGTGCAAAATAAAAAAATAAGGAAAAAAAGGAAATTTTAACAACAACAAAGCCTCAAGGCCAACCGAGAACGTGAGACTAAATATCAAAATACTCCCGCACATCGCTCATTGCTAAGAAGAATAGAGTTTGCCAACAACTTTCAGCAAACATGTGTTATCTAACTGAATAAAACCAATAGCTCAAACGATAAAAATGATTAGATAGATTTGAAACCTATTAGAAGGCCGTTGTGCCCCTAAAAACTTAACTAACTGAGACTAAGTTAAGATTTAAAAAGAAACAAAAAACGGCAAACAATTTGATAAAAAAAGTTGAAAGTAGGGGTCATAAAGCCTGTTGGCTACCAACTGAAAACATCAAGTGGGTTTGCTTGTTTCTCTTTAGAAACGAATGATTTTGGAATCTGTGGTTATTAAGACAAAGCAATAACGCCACACAAAGAGCAATAAACACTGTCAAACTAAACAAATTAATGTTACATAAAGAAATATAAACAAACACATTTTTTTAAAGAAAACGACAATCTAGATACCTAAGTTTTGAAACTTTTTTACTAATGCTTGAATAAGAAAAATCACATAATCTAATGAGAATGAGTGACCCTATAAGAAAAATTGCAGGTAGAAAACAGTCAATACAATTTTATGAAAAAATATGTCGAAATCACTAAAACCCACAGCTATGAATTAATTTAAATGATTCATCTCACTGAAATTTCATTGCCATAATTAAATATATGTTATCTCTGAGATTACCTGGCTACAGAACAAACCGAACAACTAACACCGGGCAAAACTCAAAAACGCCCTTATAATACTTGAGGAAAAGCAAATGGAGGTAAACAAAAACTAACAGCCGCCTATTCAGGGACTGCAACGTACGATTATAAGTCATGCTTCACACAATTTGTTTTAATAAAAATAACTCAAGTCGAATTGCGGCGTATGACAAAAAGAATCTCTCGAAAACCAAAAATTTGTTTTTTAACCCATTTTGTGCTCCTCTTCCGGAACAACTGAAAGAATGATCACGCCTTAAACTAATGGCTAGACTATATTCACCACCCAACTCGACTATTCCTTCATACCAAAAATTCGACAGGGGTGCAAAAAGAAATAGGGCTTTCCAACACAATCTAAAATCATTATCACCCAATGATAGCTACCTCAGCTTTCACCTTTGCAGCTATAAAAATCGAATTTGCATAAATGACGGACATTTTTAGTTTACCCCAAACATTTTTTTCAGGAAAACCACGAAAAAATGATTTTGAAAAAAATATCTGGTTTTTTTTCTCCTTTTGCTTTTCGTCTTCCTTTTACTGATTGAAGAATTATTGCCCAAATTTTCCACAAAACACGGGTAATCAATTGATAGAAGCCTCCATTTTCTGTTTAGCGAGTGTTAGTTGGCATTTATTGTGGAAACAGATAAAATTGGCTGCTTTGAAAATGTTCCGAAAGTTATATAGACTGTGAAACAGAATTTTGCCAATTTTTCAAAAAAAGGATTTGGGATGCTTTCCTTTCTGAAGCTCTTTCACGGCACGAATAAATTAGTCCGAATTAACGTTTAGTTTACTAATAATATGTGAGGTAAAAGACATAATAGATAAATTATCAGCTAAAAAAACAGCTCGCAATTTCCTACTTATAAAAATAATATGAAAACGGTTTTCTAAAAGTTGGACAAATCCACATTTGATTAAGTATAGTCATCTTAATTGGAAAACATGGCTTGTAAATTACTGTATCAGTCGCTGCTTTGTGATACGAAAGAATCTACAAACAATATGCAACTTTTTTTTCAAATATACCAATACATTTGTTCACTATATAGAACTTCTGCTTTACAGGTTGTCTAATGAAGTAAGCTTTTAGACATTGCCAACTCATTCAATTCTCTAACTGTTCTCGCTTTAGGAGATAAACAAGCCTATTGAATGATTTTTTAGCCATTTCACCGAGCCAAAACTGGCATATTTTTTTTTATAGTATGTTACTTTTTCTACAAAGAATTCTCCAGATTCGGACGTAGCGGGATTTTTAAAAATAAGATAGAGTTAAAAATTTTATAAAATATTCAAACGCTTCCTAGCGTATCGTGCTAGAGGGATTATCATTTTTATACCAAAAGTTGTAGATCTAGGCAATTTTATGATCTCAAAACTAAACTTGAATAGTTATTCCGAGAAAATTCATTGGGGGAGGAACTATGTACTCAAACGGAATTTTTTGTTCAGTCAATTTTGGCCGACCGATATATTAATCGTAGAGAGTTGTCATGGTTGAGTGGCATTATTAGAAGCCCGACCAGCGTAGAATATTGCGATAATTTTTTTTATTTTCGCTTTTTGCAGTGAGTTAACGAAGTTTAAAGTTTTGAGAATAATAGAGGTGTTTCTGTTGTTTTCATTCTCATTTTCCGGAATTTTTACCAGTATTTTTGTCAGTTTTTGCTAAAATATGTTAAAATTGTTTACAAAAAGTGTTGTTGGTTTGTTTTCTGAACAGAGAAGACTATTGATGAGTTCTTTTATCTAGTTTTTTAGCTCAAATTTTTGCTACATATATCAAAAATTCAGCCTATTTTTATCAAAAGTTGCAAGAAATAAGCTCCTTATATCAATTTTGCTTAAAATTGCCGGATGTGAACACCTGAAAAATGTTGACACAATTTAATTCAGCTCAAGAGAGGGCTACTTTACTTCTCTGTTTTCCTTGTAAGGTTTCTGGATTTGAAATTTCGCCGGTTTTTAGCTAATATAACTCGATAATTATACAAACAGCTTCTGTCAATTTTCTATCATAATTTTTGTTTTTTTTCATATTATTATATCCTTTACACTGGGAACCATTGCATTTTCTTAATGAACAAACAGTAATAGCACGGCTTGTTCTGGTCTAATCTTTGAATTCTAAAGTCCAAAAGGAATCCGGAATGCAATCAGTGTCTGTAATTTCTCTTCTAACATTATTGCTTTTTTAATGCTCATTACAAAACAAAACATTTCAAGTCAAAGCTCACAATTGACGGGTCCAATTGGCCTCATAAACAATTCCAAGTTAAGGTTTTTACTTTTTTATTTGAAAGTTTTTTCTTTTTGACTTTTAAAATCATTTGTTTTCAAAATAAACAAAGCATTATAGAGCTTTGTCACTATTTTTAGCTTCTTTTCATCTTTTTGCAGCTTAGTTTCAGCACAGAGAGAATGCAACTTCTACTTAATTAAATTTTAATCTCTATTGGGCTTTACTTCGCAAGAATATATTTTCTGGCTGCGATTCGACTTTTGCCCAATTTTCAGATTCATATTTTCTGACTATGTTACCTCATTAAATTTCTGATAGGCCATTCATCACTTTATTGGTATTCACAAATAAGGCACAGTTGAACAAACAATTTTTTAAGGAATTGATTATAGTTTTAACGGCTTCGACACCGTTTTCTAGAAGAGTTTAATGGCAGAGTTTTTCATTTTCTCTTTAACTGCCTTTTCGTTGTAGTCGAGGGAGAACTTCACTATTATATGAGGTTGAAATGGCTGGTCAATGAGGAACACATGAGCCTACTTACTGATCTGTTTGGTAAATGATGGTTTTCATAACATTAAACTTAATTTTTTCAAGAAATTTAAAGTGAGTTTCATTAGAATTATTCAGTTTCTGTTCACAGATCACATATCCAATTTAGTGTCATAAGAAGCTGCATTTGGATATATTTAATTTCAGTGAAGTGACTATGGTTTTAACAGCTCCCACAACGGTTTCTTGCAAAAAAAGAATTGAATTGTTTTTTGATTTTTTTCTGACTTTGAAATTCTTTCTTTAAAAGTATGACAAAATTCTGCTTAGTTGCAGTTCTCAAAAATTTTCTGGGGAAGATGAACAAAGATATTTAAATAATACGAATTACAACCGATAAACTTTCGTGAATTCCTGAAATAAATGTTTTAAAGAAGTATTTTTTGTTTTGCATCTTTTGTTTTTGTTTGGTACCCAGTCTTAATACCCGTCAGATATTACTGCTTTGGAAATGAAGAAAATTGTAAGTGAAGGGAAATAATTTTTAATTTAGTTTATGGTTTTAACCGCTTCGACAATTGTTTTTTGACAAAAAAAATTTTTTTTCTACTCTTCGATAATTTTCTGTGTTTGGGGTTCATTTTTAAACGTATGAAGAATTTTGGTTGATGACCGGTCCCAATAGCTTCAGTTTCAGGACTGAAAGAACCCATTTAATGATTTGAGTTCATAGCTGATGGTTTTTATAACTTTAAAAAAATTGTTTTCAAATTTAAGTATTTCGATTACGATACCTTAACTGTTCTTTTATGTCTATTTTCGTTAGTTACCTATTATCGCTTTTGGCAGGTCACATATCACATTATTGGCGTCAAAGAAATTGCTCTTAAACAAATCTAAAGTTTACAGTGAAACGATTACGGTCAGAGCAGTCATGACACCAGTTTTTTTTTAAATTTTTTTCTTTTTTGATATTTGTCTGTAATTGACGTCATGTTTGTTAACGTATGATATTTTCGTACCAATGACAGGTCTAAAGGGCTTCTTTTAGAGAAATAAACAAACCTGTTGATATTTATAATTTTTTGTTTATTGTTTTAATGAATCTGAATGTAATTCTTTTAAAAAAACTATTTTATAACTTTGTTTCTTCTTTTCTTTTTTTTTGTCTATTTGTTACATAATCTCGCTAATTACAGGTCAAATATCACGTTGATGGCAACTTCTGAAGCTTCCCCTGGTAATTGATTTTTTCATTTTTTTTGCTTTTTTCGATTTTTGTCTGTATTTGACGTCGTGTTTATTAACTTGAGTTTATTTAACGTCGTGTTTTTGATATTTAAGTATTAAGGACAGGTCTCATGGGCTTCCTTTCGAGGAATAAATGGACTTGTTTGACAATTTTATTTTTTTGCTTATTGTTTTGAGGAAATTGAATGCAATTCTTTAAAAAGAACTCTATTCTAACTTTGCTTCCTCTGTTCTTTTTTGTCTATTTGTTACCTAATCTCACTAATTACAGGTCATATATCATATTGCTGGCATTTTCTGAACGTTCTTCTGGTAAACGTAGGACATATTCTTTCTAATTAAAAACTCTCAAAGACTGGAATGAGCAAGCCTAACTTTTGATTTCATTTTGTAGCTAATGAATTTCATGACTTTTCAGTTAATTGTTTCCGAAAAAAGCAAACAAACATTGTTTATAACTTTGCTCATTTATTGTCTGCTTGTTAGACTAATTAATAAAAGGTCATATATCACTGTATTGGCTTTTAAAAAACGCATAACCAAAAATTTTTCATAAGGGCACATATGAGGTCGGAACGGCTTCGAAATCGTTTTCTCGCAAAATTTTTTTAAGATTTTGTTTTTCTGTTTTGTCGTTTTTCGTAGTCTTATCAAAAAAGTCTTGACAGGTCCCAATATCTTATCTACTGGATTTATGAATGATCTTATTACAAAGGTAATTAATGATTTCAAATCATACCTAATGGTTTCCCTCACTTTGGGACGAGTTGTTTTCAAAACATATGAGCGTAAACTTTAAGTTAACTGCTTTTGTTGTTCTTCTCTTTTTGCTACCGAGTCTCATTAAGGACTGATTCCACATCTTTTCTAGTGATGAACAATGAACTAGTAATTTTTTAGTGTAGGTGTTATCTGACGAAGCTATTTAGACCTTTTTATTATGTTTACCTACACATAGACGTAGTTTTAGATGTTATTAATGTTCGCGATTGTTATTTCATTTTTTTATTTGTCTTGTCTCGTATTCTTAATATTGGCAAGTCTCCAGGGTCTTCGACAGCGGCATTTTTGAATATTCCAATGAACGATTCGAGTTGGACGCAATTTTTTATTCCTACACCAAGTATCTTTGAAAAATACTTGAGTTTTTGAAAGTTTTCTATCACTTCTTTTTTTTGTAGACAATTAGGCAGAAACTGAGGATGAGCGGGGTCGGAACATTATGTTGCGACCCCATGAGAGTTTATCAATGAGAGGCGTTTTCTAAAAATACTATATGAAGCGATAATGAAATTCTGATCTGTTCAGTTGAAGAAATTTTGAAACCTTTTTTCATGTCTAACACTGAACCAATTCAGTTTCTTACAAAAAACTCTAAAATACTGTGGCTTTGCGTGAGCTAGGGAATAGAGCCGACCACTGATAGAGCTTCGTTACGCTATTTAATGAGTATTTTTTTCACATAACGCTGTCTTTAAAATAGTGAGTTTAAGATCAAGCAATCGGAGCACGGGAAATATTCAGCTTTAAAATTCATTTTATGGCCTTCTCCTCTGCGCCTGTTCGGCTGTACCGGTGTCCTCTGACTTTGCGTCAACAAAAGTGTTTGAACACAAACACTTTTGTTGACAACATGACATGATTTACATTTTGAATGTTTGATCTGCATTGATGTGTCAGGTGGAGTAGAGAAACCATCCTTAAAAAAGACTTCACCAAATTAAATGAATTTTTTGCGCCATCAGAGACGCTCGGTAATGTGGGTTAGTACATAATACTGTAACACGACTAATCCACATTCTTTTCTTAACTGTCTACCAACTGAAGACGAAAAAGGAAACTATCTGGAATAAAAGAGTAGTTAATGTGTTGTAATTCAAAACTTGATGGTTTCGAAAATAAAGACAGACGACTATGCCAGTAAGGTTACAATCTTTGAAACTACTACCGAGCAAGAGGAAAAAAACTACTACCGAACAAGACAGAAAATTGAAAACCTGAGAAGGACGATATTTAAATCATATTGCGCAAAATTTAGCAAAATAATGATCTGAATATCAGCCACAATAGATGAATAGCTTTTTTACCGCAAAAAACTGACGTCGAAAACAGACAAAGATTAAAACAAATGTCTGCAGAATCCCAAATCAATCACAAATTTTTCCTGAAAACAGAGAGCGTTATATTTAATAAAACCCATAAGCTATAAACCAAAAACAATAAACAGACTAAACAAGATAAAATCAGCAGACAAACAAAGGGCTAAAATAGAAAAAATCGTAAGTTTCATATTAAAAAATAGTGTCAAAGTCATACAATGCATTAGCTGCTGGTTGAAGGATTCAATAAAACTTAAAATTTTTCACACCGTTTGCAATCAGAAAGCAGTTAATGTTATAATTTAAGTTCTTCCAAAAAAGTAAGAAAAATACCAACAGTTATTGTTCTTCAAGATGCCTTATTGAAACATTTGTCACCTGCTGACGCGGTAAAAAAGAAAACGTTATTAACTCCTTTCTAAGTTCGAAAAATATAGAATTTTTTAAGTTGAGCTTGATACTCAACGGGGTTTCCCAGATTAAAATCTATATGTTCCTATCACTTTGACAGTTTTTATCGGCTCATTTATCTTTAAAATTACAAGCTTATTCAGATTGCGAGTTTCCACAATGAAACAACAACCGAGTAAACCTATAGCTCGGAAAATTGTACGAATATAAATGGTGTCTTCATCAAGAGCTGTACTAAATCACTGCAAACTAAGTTGGACACAAAATTAACTTAGACCGCGAGAGAAGGTCGATGTGATCTGTTGTTATTGAGGGAAGACGAAACAACAGTGATAAAAAACTCAAAAATCTACTATTATTGAAATTCCAAATAAAATTAACATCAAAATACCATTAGAGAATATCAAAAGTTACAAAATCCGAGAAAACCACGCCGAACAAAATAGATGAAACTATCCATTAAAAACACTGACTTACCAGTCAATAGAAAACAAAAAAGAAGAAGAAGAATTCAAAACTCAACTAATACTTCTGCAAAAAAGTAATTTCGAAGTGAAAATAAATAACAGCTATTACAAAAAACAAAATCATTTCTTTTTATGTCTACTTGAGAACCAAAGTATCTCATTAATGAAATTTACTGATGAGAACACAAAGTGAACAGCAGCTACAGGCAAAAGTTTTTTAGCTGTAAAGTCTCGTAGTGTGATAGCTATAAGAAGCATGTCCCGTTATCTGAACACTTTATATAGATTCACTTCGATCGCTTTAAACTATCAGTGATATCGGTAATTTTTTCAGACTATGTGACTAGCTACAAAAGCGACATATAGCTTGAAAAGACTCGAATTCAACTAAAATTTTAGAAAAACTCGGTGTTAGAGCCACTAAAACTAAAAGAGATCAAATGAAAAGCTTACGTAGGACCAATTGGTCGTCATTGATTTAAACACAAGGCCAATAGGAAGCCAGAGATTAAGTGACAACAGAACAAAAAACACAACAAATAAAGCCAAATAAAAACTTCAAAACTTAAAAAAAAACTTTACTTTGAAGCCATTGAGCCACTAACTGACTGCTAATTATTTTTTGTCCCAATTGACCACATGAATCGCTTTAGCAGTTTTTGCTGAAAAATGAAGCGAAAAAGCAGCTGAAATAAAAGTCATGTTGCAACACTATAAAAAACAATTTCTCTCGAACAATCAAAAATTTGTTAAAAAACAATTTTCTCACGTCGCTTTGGATGCAGTTTTAAAAAATGCGTTCTGACACTATTTGCTTGTTAATTGTTTTGGCTGTTTTGGGGCTACTGGGTTTGCTGTTCCAATTTGACTTTTCGTAAACAGTAAGAAGTCGTAAAGTCTGAACACATTTTTTAAAAACACAGCGCCCCCCTGCAATTCAATTCCTCAATTCGTTTGAAACTCAGATATTAAGGATGTCTGACAAGAACTATAACAGCCTCACTTTGCGGATATTTAAAACGCACTGTTTCCAAATGTTCACATATCACATAATTGAAAAAAATTACATGTAATCTGGCGGTAAGGAAATTTACGGTGAAAGTCAATGGCTCACAAAAAAAAATTGAACCTAGATAACTTTTCGAAAAACAAAAAAATAGAAAAACCACCTAATTGTAAAATTCTACTTCTGATGGGATTTCAGTAGCACAATTCACATTTCTCTAGTATAAATATATCACTCGGCCAAAATTGACTACTGAGAAATTTATTTGGTTGCCTATATGATTCTCAAGTGGAGCAAGAGAAGATACATCTTTTGTCGCAAGTGGAGTAGGAAATTAATTTGCATTCTCAGGACAGCTGTCCTGTTTTAAGTATCTTATGTATAAGACTCTGTTCATAGCAAATAGAAATTTGACTTTACACGACAACTATGTAAAGGTTTCCTTTTCAGTTTTTGATTATTAGCTTAGCAGTTGATTGATTGAAATTTTACTTTCGTCTTTGTTTATCCTTCTCGCCTTTTGTCTTTTCACGGATCTCAAATGGGTTCAAGAATGATTTGCCGAAGCAAATGATAAACTATCAACCATTTAGACATAGTATACTAAATCACAAAACGAGAAATCTAAAACAATAGCACAGTTTATAAATCACAAGCAAAAATATAATTGAGTTAAACCAATTTTGAAGGTTAAAATGAAGCTCCTGTAAGACCAATAACAGCTTTGCTATCACTTTGCGGCTCTAAAAACACTAATTTTCCAAATGCTCATATAATTGAGTAAAAATTAAGTGACGCTAAGATTGAACATAATTAGTTTAAAAAGTCAATGGCTCACAATCATTTTCAAACCTCAGTAACTCCTTGAAGAAGACAAAAAGCCTTGGATTTGAAATATTCAACTGTCCACAGGCATTTTAATAATACCATTCACAACTCTCTACTGTTAATACATTGCTTGGCCAAAATTGACAGAACAAAACAACATAGTTGTACATTTAGTTCCTCTCCCCACTAAACGGGTTTGGAACAATAACTTAGTTGTCTATAATTTCGCTTTTTTGTTCGCTTGACACTTGCATTTGATTAACATGTAGAATAAATCTGGTTTTGTTAATCGCATCTTCTGAAAATTATCCATAAGTTGGCTAATTAGTAAAAATGATTCAACAAAAAAAAACGCTATACGAAAAAAAAAGACCCGCCCAATTATCCTCAGCCTTCAACTCTGTCACATATTTTTTCTTTTATCTCAAGTGAATCATAAAATAATATACATTTCTAAGTCATCTCATTCTGTTCTAAGAATCTTTTGTTCAAGACTGTGTCCATTGCAAATACAAATCTGACTGTATTCGTCAATTATCAACAGCAATTGCCGTTTTCAGCTTCTGAAGATCTCTTCTTCTATTCACTGATCTCAAATAGGTTAAAAAAAGAATAGCAGAAGCAAATGATAAATTATCTACCATTTATACATGGTATACTAAATCACAAAACCGGAAACCTAAAACAATAGCACAGTTTACATAGTAAAAATATAATTAAATTAAAACATTTCTGAAGGTTAAAATGAAATTTTCGCAGCCATAATGGAACACTAAGTGACTTCAATTACCATCTGAAGAAATTTTAAATTATTTTAATTCCTCTGATTAGGTTTTGAAGCGAACGACCAATCAGTTGATATCTGAGCTGAAAGGGTTAAAATAATTAATTAATTTTATCCTGGTTTAATTAACTTCGAAAACCAATTGAAATAGTTTTGAGAGAAAAGAGAGGAATTTGATAAGTTGAAAAGTAACTAGCGTATAATTTTTTCATTTGCCGATACTCTCAAAACTTGCAATCCAGGCAAATAACCTGAATTGTATGCAAATATTGCCAAAGAGAAATTCAAAATTGTAAAAAACTGACAAGTCGGTGTTACAAATGGCTCTCACGCTTCAGTTCAGTGGCATTAACGGATCGTTATTTTCTCTGCCCTTCATGAAATGTCAAAAGCGATCCCTTATTCACAAAAAAAAGCTTTTGCCCAAATGTCTAAGCCCCGGATTAGCTCGCTGAACAAAGCAACTTAACCCACTTTTGGGGTAGAGGGGATGGGTATGCGCTGAAAACTACAGGACCTGGTCAGCTGTGGAACCATGATTTGAGCATAGTTTGATCTCAAGACTTTTTTAAAAGTGGAAAGTCCCAAATCAGGAATCCGAGACTACTTAAACCGATTGCACAACAGGGCGTTAAGAATTTGAACTGTCTGGGTAAAATGAGCCCACAATTTCTAGACAACGGTATGTGGATGGTCCGATCTGAGCTGTTATCTGTGTCTGATAAAAAATCCACCTAGAGCACAAAAGTCTTTCAAAAGATGCTGCAATTGAGATTAATGAGCGTATCAAATCAACACCATCAAGGTCAATTTAATTCACCACAGAACAATGTCGAACACTTGAAATACAATCATACGATCAAAATCCAATTGAATTGTTCACAATGTTTTTTATTATTTTTCTATCATCCTTGTAAAAAGAGAATTAATTGTAGAAACCAAAAAAATTGCCCCTAGAAAAAAGTTCCAATGTAAGGAGAGTTTTCCGTACTTAACGCCAAGTCAATATCCGTTCTGGGCAAGTCTAATGGAAAGTCTAGGTATCAGTACTGATTCAGAGCTATGATCATAGCACATTTTAGAGTTGTCAGTCTTGCGCACGTCTTGGCCAAGACTTGGCAAGTCAGAATCCAAGTCTTGGCCAAGACTTGGCAAGTCCAAACCCAAATCTTGGACAAGACTTGGCAAGTCTAAATCTAAGTCTTGGAGGTAAAAAAAGTCATACAAATTTCCAAAATAGCCGGGAAAACGTCAAAAAAACAGTCTTAAAACACCTGAAAAACCTCCCAAATCGTCTTAATCTGGGCCGAATAGACCCACGGGGCGCTATATTAATGATTGGTATGTCCCAGTATAATTTTATAGCAACCCGGTAAAGTGACCGAAAATAAATACTGAAAATGTGAAATGTGGAAAGTAGCAAAATGTTCTGCAATTGGGAATTTTCATTAGAAAATTTTTCAAAAGTTGGTTTTGACTTGTGAACCAACTTGCTAGTGTTGCAAAAGTTTTTGCCAATACTTGTCAGACTTGCAAGACTTGCTTTAAGACTTGCCTAGTACTGATTTATAAAATAGATCTGGATTTAGACTTGTCCAGTACTAATTAGGACTTGGAGTTCGGTGCGAGTTATGCTATGTATCGAGCGTCCAACTAGTTTACCATAGGTTAGACCAATTTCATATTGATGTTTTTGTAACCAATTAAAAACCGGAAACCAATATTAATGACATTGGAAAATTTCATTCATTTTTGAACAAAATCAGATCGGTTTTTGGAACAGCTGCGCTGTGAGACCAGCACAAAAATAAAATTTACGTCTTGGGACTACTGATGTTTGGAAAAGCTCTTTCTTCTGGCCATAACTCTACTATTCAGTGGCTCAATTTTGGAAAAAAAACTGCTTAAGTGAATTGGAGAGAACTTTGATTCAGCAACGTTATCTGGGTGGTTATAACATTCGAAATGGAATCTTATAATGCTACACTAAACTGCACTATTCGGAAAAAATTGCAGAAAAAATTACATTATCCCTAAAGATTTGAAACCACTGAATTTGGGTTGTTGAAAACGTTCCTTGTCATGAGAGAAAAAATATGGGTTACAGGCGTACAGAGCGTTGCAGAAAATCTTCAACCAGGTCAGAAAAAACTTTTATTAGAGCAAGTTATCAATGATGAACAATCAGAGAGCAAAATCAGGGCAAAAGTTTTTTTCTGCGTACAATTTGTAATGAGGCATTCTGTTTCAAACAGACTACTTGCCTATAAAAGAAGAAACCACAATCATAAATTAAATAACTTCAATTGGCCAAAAATTGCCAATTACAATTTTTTTAAAATAGCACCCTCAGTCAATACAAACTTGGACAAAAAATATTTAAGCAAACCAAATTATGAAAAAAAATTATTTTAGCAAAATTTTGAACCAGTCAGAGATGCTCTGCAGTTCTCGGCGAAAATTTGTTACTGTTGTTTTTGCGCTCTGATCAAAAGATATTGCTTGATTTAAACTGCATTGGCTACGATACTCGAAACACTGCCAACCCAAACTAGTTCTTCTACCCCGACTATGAAAACAAATAATTTTTCAACTTAGCTGAGAAATTTGCGAGAATTAAGAAAACATCAAAGAATGTAGATATTGGTTTGTGGATTTTTGTGTTCCTGTTAGTAGCGGCGTATTATTCTAAGGATGGAGTACATCACAGGGTGAAAAATTTTTGTCGGAAGTTTCACCGAAAAAGTTGAAAAATTTTTGGTTAAAAAAACTTTCACTACAAAAATTCACCGTAGTAGTTGATGGGGACCCTATCAGCCATTAGAAATTGAGTACCGGTGGAACCTCAACCTTAAAACTTAGCAAATTGTTTTCATACGCAGATCTTTACAGGCGTGAAAAGAGTAAGCTATATGCAAACAGATACTTGACCACAGGTATCCTTTTTTAACACAGAGGGTTTCACAAAATTTAACCAGAGGGCTCGAAAACCTCCTAAATTTACGTGGGATGCTTTCTAGACGGAGACTCTCTCTACTTTGCGAGAAAACGTCGTCATTTTTCAAATGTTTGGGGTGAAGTTGGCTGTAGGCCTAAAAATTCTCGGAACATGATATTTCTCACACAATGGCTGAAAGAAAAGAAAATTTCGCCTGATCAAAAACCAGAGCCCGAAGTAAGTTCTTAGCTGAAAAAATTGATTACCATTGCATTCAACAACAACACTTGGTGAGCAAGTAATTCATTTGAAAAACATTAACATTTAGCATTTGATGGCAAAGATTACGATTCGACACGAAAAATTGACTGGTGCCAACTTTGAGGAATTCGGATTCTGCAGTTTTTGGGTCCCACAACTCTTTGAACTTTCAAAACTCAAAACTATTATAAGCTGATAGGTCAAAAACCAAAATGTTGCACCAAAATAGTTTGCAATCTATTCATAACGAGTTACAGATACTAAGGTTAATAGTTCGAATTTAAATGTTGGACAATTTGGAAAGAGTTTTAAAAATCGACAAGAGTGAGGTGATGTAGAAGTAATTTGAAGAGAAGTACTGTCTTGGCATCACTTTCTTTAGAACCTTTGAGAAATGGTGTTTTGATCGAGGTTCTCAAAAAGTCATGATAACGACAAATTTTTTGCTTAATCCGCTGACAAAATTATAGATAACAAATTCTTTTCTTAATCTGCTCTGACAAAACTGCAAATCAGTTTCTTTGATAGCACTAACCTTCAAAAAATACGCAGCCGTCTCTTAATTACGCATATGGGGGAAATAAGATCGTGTGTTGTATATTTGCACAGAAAGCGGATAATCAGATCAGAATGCATAATTTTTTAAGAGGGAAGAGAAGTACCCGGACTTGAGTCCCATGATATTTCAGTACTGAACAATAGTATTTGAATTCTGTATTTTTACTCTGACCAGTACTATGATCATGTCATATTTTAGACTTTTCATGGTAAAATACAGAACAAAAAAAAGGTTCTCTGAATTTAGTCTGAAACATTATAAATTTGCAGCCTTAAAATACTCTGAACCGTAAGAAAATTCATTCTGAATTTATCCTATAAATACTGAGTATATCCTGTTTCAGACTGGTTTGGCGGACAAGCTGGTGGCTGGCGGCCTACAGATGGTCCAGGCTGGCGACCTACAGATGTTATGGGGTTTCGTACACATAGCATGGGTTGTACACGTGTTTCCTACATATCGCATGGATTGTACACGTGTTTACTACGTATGGAATGGGTTGTACACGTGTATACTATGTATGGAATGGGTTGCACACGTGTTCACTACGTATGGAATGGGTTGTAAACGTGTTCACTACGTAAGGAATGGATTGTACACGTGTTTAAAACTTACGACGAGGAGAGGGCACGTGCGTATAGTAAAAAAAGGAGCAGAATACAGTGAATTGAACCTGAATTAAGATATTTAGGTTGCGAAAGAGTTTATTGTTTTTAGTTTTAGAATTCAGTCCATTTAACATCAAGTTTGCCCGGAGTTGTCTGAAATTGGCCAAAGTTGTCCGAATTTGCCCAGAGATGTCCGAATTTGCCCAAAGTTGTCCCAATTTGCCCAAAGTTGTCCGATTTTGCCCGGAGATGTCCCAAATTGTCCATCCATTTAGTTTTTCCCATCGCAGCAACAAAAAATCTTTTACATAAAATGCTAATCTATTATGGTCCCCCCCGCTACAAATAGGTCGGTCGTTCAAATTTAATCAACACCTGTTGCGATAATAGTAGTTAAAGTTAAGCGGTGCTGCCTTTGGTCTCTCCGATCGGACCTTAGTTGATCTGTCCTCCGATGAAAATTGGCGAAAAGAGTGGAAAAAGGGGAGTGGAGTTTCTTCACCGGTAGATCAAGAATTCCTAAGCTTTGGTTATTGAACATTCGTTTTTCGTATGTATCACAATTTTGGGGTAAGGCAAGGCGTGATGATTATAGGACTATTATTAATCGGCTGAATGCAATCGCTATTAGAAGAATGTCCTGAGGCTCCTTAGGGCTTCTACAAAAATTAATAACTATTTCTAAGGAAGCTGTTAAATGTAGATACTGCAGGTGTTGTATATTAACAGAGATTCATTCCATTCTAATAAGTTGTTTGCTTATATACTGTCTATAGAACCAATAAACCAAAATTTGAAGTCTTCAGATGCACAGTGGAACAATGAAAAGAATTTATTTCTCGGACCATTGTAATTGTAAGAAGAGAAACCCCAACATTTGTAGAAAGGTATGCTTTTTTCGCCCGAACATAGCCCGTACCTTAGTGCCATAGTATTTCAGTGCTGAAACATTGTATTCCATTTGTATATCGTCGGCCCAAAACTATGTTTCCGGAGCTAAAACTAAGACATTCAAACAAAAATCCATTACAATCTGAAATAAAAACCATAAAAATCTGCAATATCGGTCCAAATTTGTCAGGTTCCAGGCACTCGGCGTGTATTTACTGGTTTTTGCCTGTATTTACTGGTTTTGGCAGGTTTTTTGCTAATCTTAATACGTTTGTTGCAACGTTTTAAGATTGTAAGTCATCATCATGCTCAAAAAGTGCATCGCTCAAAATTTCAAAATTTTTTTCGAAATTTTCACAATTTATCATGATTTTACTATGAACATTATTGGAATCAAAATGCAGGATGCACAGACTATTTTCAGAAAAAAAAGTTTCTATGGCACTTATACTGCACATAATGAGTTGAAAGATACCCTTAGAATACACTGATACAGTACTGGGCCGACGATATACCATTGGAATCCAATGTTTCAGCACTGAAATACTATGGCACTAAGGTACGGGTAGGCAAGAACTGCAGTCGTACTAAAAGAGTGAATACAAAAAATTTAAAAGGCGCCCAATTTTTACCTGTTCATTGCAAGAACACCGTTAGTTAAACAAAAATTGAGTCCGCCCATATTTTTCAGAATAAGTTATCAACGCACTAAGAAAGATAGAATTCCAGAACCGGATGATTAAAAGAAATTGCAAAAAATATAAAATTTAGAAAAAATGAAACTAAAGGAAACTTTTGGTGACACTTGTGATAAACGATATAAATTGGATTACATAAAATAAGCTTACGACGTCACAGTGTTTAATACGAATCTACATGTTATTTTCGAGTGTGAACGTTTTTGACATTTTTTTCGCGTAATGGCATTGATTTTGTCCTCTGGCGAGATTCGTAACTGATAACTAGTTTTTAGTCTATTAAAAAATAAGACATCTAATCCTTGGCCAACAAAAGAGTTCTTTTTCTAAATAAATTCTGAAAGTTAGGCCAAAAGATATCGAAACTTCCTTTCTAACCTACCTCGACAAACTTATAATTATATTTTTCTTCGATTATCTTCTTACCTAAAATTTCCGATTAAGCAAACCAAATTGACAACCTCAAAACGAACCTTAATGAGCCCAAGGAGTTCCACAAAAATTTTCATTGTATAATTTGCTATTAATTCTATGTTTCCGAAGAATTTCGTTTTATGGTTGGACGTTTCCGTTTATAGAAAATATGCTTGCCAAAACCATAGCTGAAGCAATTTTCTGGCAGTCAGGGTGATAACTTTCCATTATGCAACATTTTATGGTTAGTAAGTTCTAAATGGACCATATATGGAATTTTTTGCATGCAGTACCAGCCCTTGTCAAAAAAATGGTATCGGAGTCGGCAAAAAAGTTTTCGGTTGTAAACTAACTTGAAGAGCAGATCATTCGGACATAGTTACAACATACCACGATGTGCGATTTGCTTTCATTGGCTCTTAGATTAGTAAGTTTCAATAAAAGTCCGATTCAAGGTTAGTAAGATTCCGTGAAAAATGGTATGCATGACGTATCAAATCAAAATTTTTGTTTCTGACTCTCACTTTATGGCTTATTTTATGGTTGAGAAGATTGTATTATGGTCCATTCTGTTGTTAGTAAACATTCGTTTTGGTCCGCTATATTGTTTAAAAATGGGAACATTGCAGCCATAACACAGACCATAAGCTTTATCTTTTATGGCGTTTTTTGGTAATTAAAGTATCATAAAAGTCAAAATATAGAATTACGACAACTAATGCACAGGAACGGTGTATTGAAACTACAAAACGCATTTTCGATTGCTCAATAGCCAGATTCCAAATTCTTCACGAGCGTTGTATGTTGAGCAAGTTTCCATAAAACCCATGGATCTTTTCCGTTTGCCCCCCCCCCCCCCCCCCCCCCCCTCCAGAACGTTATGCACCCCCAGTTACAGAGCACGTGTCATTACATCGCAAATCATTATTTAAAAATATGGCACATGCGTGTGGGGTGCAAATATTATGCACGCACTAAGCTGGGGGGGGGGGGGGGGTTATGGCAGGTAATTTTCTTTCATTGTGGTTATTTCGGGAACCGCTGCATTATTTTTCCATTAATGGCTGGGAAAACGACAATTATACACCAAAAAACTCATCCTCTTAATATTGTACTGTAAGTGTTTTCACGACGAGTTCTGCACTCGTGCAAACTCCTCCTCCAACTCTCGCATGATGAGAGAGCATTCTTTGTAGTAGTCAGTCTGTAGTCTCTGCAGTTCCTTCAGCTGAATAGTGTGACTATTGTGGTGTGAATTGAGAGTCCGCCCTATTATCACTTTTGTGAAGTCTTGTTGTCTGTCGAAGTCTTTCTGAGCTGCCTGAACAAACAGATTAAGTGACTTAAGACACTCCTCCTAAGAAAAACACCTTCAATCCTAAATAAAAATGCATAAATATACCGATATACCCAAGGTGAACTATTTGTTGTTCCTGAGGAAGATGGAGATATGTGATATTGACTATTGATCAACGAGAGCCATGTAGCCCAAAAAATCCTTAGATACCATGTCAAAAGTCATGTGACGTTTGTTGTTTACCTCCAAATCTTTTTAAGGGATCTATTCTCCCCCCCCCCCCAGTGTTTTTTTGAACCTCAGTTACAAATTATATGTTGTTATATAGCACGTTACTATGTAAAAAAATAGCACGTGCGCCTGGGGGCGTAAAAATATAAGCCCACTAAGCTGGGGGGGGGGGGGGATAAAAACAGAATAGATCCTTATTAAGATCTTCTCAAAAATACTCAATTTCTTGAAAAACATGCAAAGATGTTGCAGGTTTCTACATACCATAAAACTTTCCTTGTAAAAAAATCAAGTCAATTCAGATTTCGCTTCATATTTTTCTTATGATGATCTGCTATGATGACGATTTCTCTACAATCATGACATCAATCGGGAATCATTTTTTTGGGCAAATGTTAAGTTTAATGATAAATTGCACGTAACGAAATTTGTCCTCAAATGTCGAAGAGATAAGATAAATTAAAAATGATGAAGTAATTTCTGTACAATTGAGTCGCAGCAGTATTAAGTCAAAAGCGGCTCCTTCACAGCTCTCCTTCTATTACTGTTCCATAACTTTCAGACTGCTGCTTTCACTGCGTTTGGTAAATAAGCCCAAAATTCTCCCCCCCCCCCCTTTACGGACATACAGCTTTTATGACCCCCAGGAAACTTAATGCTCATCGGTAACTTTTTATCATCCCCTATGACAACGGCGCTACTGAAAATGGCAGCCGGACCAAAATATAGAAATTTTGCTGCTCGCCCATCATAATTGAGAAAATAGGAATATTGTTTTGTGATTGGCTGATTGCTAAACAAATTCGCCACGTTTTAAAATAGGATATGCGTGTTAACTTAAAAATGATCAGAAATCGCGATAAGCGGAATAAGAATAATTATACTTTTTAGGGAAACTGGTCTCACGTTCGGTTGTGATAGACTCATATCAAGTCTCACGGGCCATTGAGGCATGGCCATGGCTCGCCAGGCATGGCTAGATGCAGTAAAAATTATAATCTAGCATTAGGCTATGTCCAATTTAGGCTAATTGAACGCATAGAGGTACAGTGTTTTAAATTTCTCAACCAATCACATTCGTTGAAATTTCTACATTTTGGTACGTCTATTTGTTAAGACATCACCAATGACAACATTGGTGACTTTCTATAACCCCCATGAAAAATTCGTCAAATTGTTTTGCTGAAAACGACATAGCAGAAAGAAAAATTCACAACTTAGCACCCCTTAACACTCCATAGCACTCCTTTGAACTGCAAAATGCAAAAATTGCGAAATGGCGTTTATCAAAAATGAATTTGTGCGAATTTTTGGTTATGCACAGCGGAGAAAGGAATTCGCAATCTCGAGAAAACTATAAATAGAACTCTGGATCTTATAAATCCAAAAAAATCATCAAAAAGAGGAAAAAAACAAAATTGGATTACCAACGCAGTTAAAAATGCTTGTTCCAAGAAAGAACGTCTGTGGAAAAAGTTTTAGCAGTCCAAGTCACAAGAAGTAAGAAATCGATACAACTTACAGAACAAAAAAACAAAAACACTAGTCAAAAGCGTCAAAAGCAACTACTACAAAAAAAAACTTTGATGAACAAATTGATTCCAACGGCAAAAGTTTTTAAGGGTATTTGAATTAAATTTGCCATCCGAATGCAAAAAAAATCAGAAACACTCAATAATTTCTTTGTAAAGATTAGCCCCTCACTTGCAAAAAAAATTGAGAAACCATAAGATGGGAATACGATCAGTCGAGTTGTTGATTCTTTTGTTTTAAAGCCGTTCTGAAACAACGGAGTGACGTTCAAAATAAAGCAACCTGTTGGGAAAAAGTTTCGATTATTTGGGTTTAAAACATCTTAAAAGACATTAAAACAATTTGGTTTCCTGAGTAAGAGATTAACTGTCGATGCCCTAACAGAAATGCTGGAAAACATTCACAGATTAAGGGAGAACAAAATTTTGGCTCGATGTACCTTGCTCGACCTCTCAAAAGCGATTGACACTGTTGATCACAGCATTTTGCTAGTCAATTGTTCCGAATATGATTTGAGAGGCAAAATCGAATAGTTACTCAAGTGTTATCTTAAAGATCGCAAACAATTCGTTCGATATAAAGGAGAATCTTCCTCAAATAAAGAAATTAACTGCAGATTCCCTCAAGGATCAGTATTAGGACCACATGTGTTCCTAATATATGAAAACGATATCGTAGACATACCAAAGCACAATAGTATTCTGTTGTACGCAGATGACACAAACATATTTGGCAAATATGAGCAAATTAAACATACAAATGATCTGAATTTGATTTCTAGCTGGCCGGAGAGTACCAAACTGACACCCAATATTAAAAAACACAACTATTTTTGCTAGGATTCAACAATTTATCAGACAAAAAACTCAATTGGAGAGGGGAAGAAATAGAAGAGAGAAAATGAGGTAAATTTTCAGGTGTTAAAAAAGACAACAAGCTCACATTTGAAGAGCACATAGAATATGCTCAAATGAAATATAACCAATACATTTTGATTTTATATCAAACAAAGAAATTTCTGCAAAGAGAATTACTTCTAAACGAAGAATCAAAACAATATTTCTCATTAAAAAAATTAACACGAAAGAAACGAAAACTATCTTAGTTCGATTGAGAATACTCTACAATAGCCTATCTACTCTTGACTTTGATATAATAAAAAGTTTGAGAAACTGCAAAGAAAAAAAATTGAAAAAACTGCTACACTCCTTTCTGGACAATTACATAACCGATTCCGTTTTTTTGGAAACTTGTATTTGTATTATTTTATATAAAATTTCAGTTAAATTCTATTAGATAGTTGGTGCGTAAAATTGATTTATTAAACCCCTTTTTTACTGTTCCTCTTGAATGGTCTCAGTACTTAAAAACTAAATGAATTTCGTATATATAATCTAATTTTGAAGAGCCCTGAAACGGTGCTGCAACAGGCAAATTGCTCTCTAGCATCCGTTCAGGGGCAGAATATCCGAGAAATTAATAATGGCAAAAAACTGTGATCTCATGCGAGAATGTTCTTAAGTTTATAAACTGAGGTATAGTAATAAAAGTTAGAAAATAGCGGAAGTTTTAGAAGTTTTAGTATGAACGCAATGGCATATAAAGAGCAGCTTGAGAATCTGTATTTTTTTCTGTCTATAGCAACATCGGCTAGCTGATTGATAGCTTGTGCTCTGCTTAATTGTTCTATGTACACAAGCATGTTTTAATTCTACATCACAACATTTAGTGTATAGTTTCAACTAGCCGAATGATAAATTAAGCCCGCTAACCTGTAGAACTTTATCCGCCTTTTCCTGTTCAACCATTCCTTTCGCCTTGGCATATTTGCTCTTAGCCACGTCTAAATCCAATCTCAACGTATCAAGCGCACTTTTTTCTTTGAAAGCCGCGTCAAATTCCTCAGAAAGAAACTTTCTCATAGGTAGAATGCAGCTTTTTTCTACTTCTCTGCCAAACCTGCGTTCGGCTAATCCGAGCTCGCGTTCTGCTTTGCCGAAGCGTTTTAGTCCCTGTGTATATGCTGTAGAACTGTTGTCTATTTCGTGTGCAGCGGCCTCCAAATTAGAGCCAAAGCGTTCTGTGTTGGTCATTTTATCCGGCTTCTAAACACGCAAATTGTAATAGTAACTTGTAAATGAACAGTAATCACTCATTCAATTGGTTTCAGAGTTGCCGTGGTAATAGCAACTCCCAGTTGGTCTAGCGGTTAGGATTTGTGGCTTTCACCCACAAGGCACGGGTTCGACTCCCGGACTGGGAATTTTTTTCCAGCAAGCAGTAATTATAACTAGCTAAATGCGGATCTTTCAATACCCCCTGTAATATGCACCCTAAAATGCAAAGCGCCAAATCTCAGAATTTGCATCACCCACACTCACCCCCCCACACACACACACTTGCCACTTTGCGGTCATATAACGATAAGGGAATCTATTCTGTTTTAATCCCCCCCGCCTAGTGGCCTTATATCTTTTACGCCCCCCAGGCGCACGTGCTATTTTTTACATAGTAACCTGCTATATAACAACACAATTAATTTGTAAAACTGGGGGCGTAAAAAACCGGGGGGGGGGGGGGGGAGTCTGCCAGAATATCGCAAAAATGGCTATCTTGCAAGATTTGCAGGAAAAAGGGTCTCATTTTTTAACAAGTTCAAAACAGTGGCAAATTTTCCTTAGATAAAGTGAAAAAACTCTCCAGATATTTTTTCGTATTAACTATACGAATTAAAAAGAAAAGATGAAAAAGTTTTGAAATAAAAATGAAAAAGATTGAAGATGGAAGGACCTCTTTGCTGATGTCTTAGATTATAATAATTGTCTGATGATTATTTTTTCGCTTTTTTCTTTTGTCGATGCCCAAATTGTACATTCAAATATTGCGACGTTTTGAATTTTTTCCGAGCTCCTTAGGACCCCAAGACGGTTTACGCGTGCTTTTATTGCTGTACGTAGTACTTAAAAAAATGGTTATCTTGTAATATTATGGCAGAAAAAATGCGGCTATCTTGCAAGATTCTGGCAGAATGAATGGTTATTTGGCAAAATTCTGGCAGAAATCTTGCACGATCATGCGTAATCTTGCAAGATAACCATTCGAATTCAACTGGGGTAGATCCGAAAAGTGACACACGTAAAAATAGATGAATCTCTCGGGATGGGGGAGCTGGTAACGCTACAATACCTGATACAATAGACTAAGGTCGTCGTTCAAATCTAATTTCATGTGACCTAACCTGGATTTCCACATAAACCAGACTAAGCGTTAATGAAAATAAACTATCACATTCTTGTTGATTACATGAATTTCAATGAGAAAAACAAAAAACAGCTTGCAGAAAAAATTCCGGTAAAAATTTCGGCAATTTTCTTTATACTCATCGAAAATCGTGTAATTACTAATCACAAGAGGAGATTTTTCTGTGAAATCACAGGAAACGAATTCTTTACACGAAATTCGTGTGATTTAACGGGAAAAATAAGGTGATTTCACATGAGTAGAGAGGTTCAGAGTGCACTCCTGGAAAACTCCCTTTATTTATCTGAAAATTTCATGTAATTTTGATTTACGGAATTAATTTTTGTCTGTCTGAACGAACCTTATTTTATCTCAACTTTAACTGAGAAATGCCTGATAATACCTTAAGGGGGCATCACATGAACTTTTATCCTAATTTATCTTAACCTTAACAAAGCTTCGTTTTTTCTCTTGCTTATTGTGCTAGATTTACATTAAATCAGGGTGAGATAATAAGGTATTTTTAAAGTTAGTTGAAATAAGTTAAAGAAAATGCTGAGGTGCTGCTGTTTTAATCTGTCAGCTATTTTTCCGGTAAAGTTGGTGGAAATTAAGGTAAGTTAAAGGATCAGGTAAAATTCAGGTAAAGCAAAACTGCCTTAACTAGTTCAAGTACAAAATTTTAGGTGAGGCAATTAAAATTTTGAGGTTATCTTTCCAGTCAATTTATAAAACAACAATTGCAAAATTGTTCTTAGTATGAAGCAAATTTTCAGTAAACTGAGTGTTCACAGAGTACACAAATTAGACAGAAAAGTAGTGTAGTTGACAAAAGACCGATTGTGATCCCCTAACTATGCCACTGAAAAAATTCCAATAAATCCACTTAGACAATAAAAATCATCATAAACATAAAGATCGTAGTTGTTATAAAGTATAAAGTTGCTATAAAAATTAATATTATATATAAAGGTTTTTCAAATAAAGCACAAGAGTGCTTAGTTGTTTCTATTAATTTAATAGACAAGGAGGCTCGGTAATGTGCGATCGCACATAAGGTTCCGACCCCGCTCATCCAGAATTTTGGCATATTTGTCTACCAAATGAGGAACAGATAGAAAACCCCACAAATTCAAATAATTTTCAAAAAAAAAAATGGTGTATGATCGAAAAGATAGCCTCCGAACCAAACAACTCAGTAGAGTGAAAAATGACGCATTAGATTGATGAGATATGCCAATATTGAGAAAGCGAGTCAAGACGAACACCAAAATCAAACAACAAGAAAAACATTAATTAAATCAAGAAATTTATATCCATTTTAATAAACAAAACTTAATAAAAAAAGTCAGAAAATCCTCAGATAAATCTTAGACTAAACAAAATAATTTGAAATTCACCAAAAAGATATGGGACTATTCTATAAAAGTTAGACAATAAAAAACAAAAACAGTAATTTTGAAAAATTCGCTCAATTTTCTTTGTAAAACAATTATTTTCAAAGTAATGAAAACCATTGGAAAGCAATTAAAATATCCCATAGGTTTACAATCACCAGTGTTTCTAAAGATGTGAATTAAGGTTTGTCGGTATTCAATTTTTATGCGGTTACAAAAAGAAAAAGAACTAGACAATAATAAAAAAATCTATTAACTTTTGCCAGAAAACGCTTCTGGAGCTTTAAAGCCATACTTTGGCCCTCAAAATATATTTGACTGCACGTTCTCGGAAAACCAATATCGTACTAGGTGACCTCTCAATAATCAAACCAGGAAGCAATTATTTCCAAAGACATGAAAGCCATTAAATACAAAATCAAATAATTAAAAACGTCCGTTTATTCTTCCAAAGGAAGCCCTTGATACTTGAAATTATCCAGAACATATCTTACGTCTACCAAAAGAACGTCAATTATAACAAAAATTAAATAATAATTTACTTTTTTTGAGGAAAACTCGTGTCGAAGCCACAAAAGTCATAACGATTTTTTTAAGAACATTAAATTTTGTGACACTAATCCCATCAATAAATTTTCATGACAACAGAGAAAACAGTATTGTTGGCCTGTGATTAACGAGACTAGGTAACAAACAGACAATGAAAGGAACAAAATTGCAAAGTTAGAAATGTGTTTTTTTATTTTGGAAAACCATTGTTTTCAAAGTCATGAAAACCATCAGCCATCTACTTGTAACAGAGTATCAGCCCATATGTTCTTCCATGAAACACCAATGAAACAGGGCCATTGTACAGTAAACTGCATATAACAAAAAGACAAAATAAAAACGACAAAATTTAAAAAATATATTAAATTCTTCGAAAAAGTATTGTCGAAGCCGTTAAAACCAGAGTCTATATCCTTAAGCATTTTAATACTACCGATTGTGTTTCATTTTGAACGGCAAAATTGTGATATATGAACTGTCAATAACTTGATAGTGTGACAAAACTAGAAAACGTGAAAAATGGGCAAAGACATGAAAACAAAAAAATGTGAAATCTGGTATTATCCAAGCCAGAAAACCATAACTCAAGATGTAAAATATTGAAAAAAGATTGAATTTGAATTCAGTAGAAAGGTGAACCATTCTTCTTTTATTGACACTTAACAAAGTCGGCCAAATTCAGAGAAAAATGTAGGCAAAGTTCAGTAAGCCTTTATTTATTTAAGAAACAAATATTTTTAAGAGTCTAAAGGCCATAATCTTTCAAGTAATCAACTAGATACAATCATTTGGAGCTAATTAGAAAGCAAATTGTTTCTAAAACTTGTGGGCAATGATTTAAAATGTTATGTTAGTTAATTAATATATGAGAAAGGTCGAATTTGTTCTAATCAAAAAGACCGACTGATTGCAATCCGAAATATTGTTAGCTCTGTTGCAGCTAGCTCTGTTAATGTTGTTTATCCATTAAAAAGACATAATTTGTCAAATTTTACAGATATACATATGTTTTTAGTCAAAAAAATCAACAATGAATGCTGAGTTTTTGATAATTAACCAGCAAAGTTAGCTAAAAACGCAATATTTTAATTACGGAGCACTCGCAACGGAAGTTGAAGTAGAAATTACCCCCATATGAGTCTACAAAGATTGTGTAAGTGGTGTTTGGTTGTGTACTTCCTGCAAATTTAATCAAAGTGAACTAAAGGAAATATTTTGTGCTGTTTTTGATGAAAAAGTCTGAATTTTGATTTATTTAGCCGGAAATTTTGACAAAAAATCAAATAAAAATAGCTGACAACACTTTTTTGTCTATAAAATAAAGTCAACAACACTTGCTTTATAGAATTTAAAAAATTTTAACAGAACCAGCGAAATTTTAGTCAAAATTCCGGAAAATGCGAATAAAATCAACGGAATTCACTCTATTTTCTCAGAAGTTTAAACCTCGATAAATCCCTTTAAAAAACAAAAATTAATAAAATCTTTTTAATTCCCTATTCTACGCTGGACAAGCTTTCTTATGATACCAGTCTCAACTCTCTACGATGAATACATCGATCGGCCAAAATTGTCTGAACAAAAAAACCCATTCGAGTATATAGTTCCCCCCCCCCCTCAAGAGGGGTCGGAACAATTGCATCAGTTAACCTCAGTAAATATTGTGAAAAGCTAATTGAAAATGAACTGAACCGTTTGGAACACAATACAGGTCTAAAAATTTTTTGGGTTAAAAGAGAAGAGCAGGGGTTGACTTGACATAATACAGCTGTAGTATTATGTAGTGATCCGACATAAAAAATTCCTAATCCACTTTGCGCTTTCTTTGATTAATGATCACTCATGGCGATGTTTTGATTTGCTTCTTCTTTGCATCAAACCTTTCCTTCTCAAAGCTCTAAAATTTTGCGGGATTTTAAATTTTCGATAATTTGGGAAGCCAAAATTTGAGGCTTTTATCGTTGAAAGCTCTGGAAAAAATTGAACCTTCCAAGAGATCTTGAAGTGATGACAATTCATTCAAGTTCTAGAATAATAGTCTTTGCAATGAAAAATCTCATCTGACTCAGGGTTGAATAAAAGAGAAGATTACAATGTAAAATGATTAAATGAATTGGCCTGATCTATAAACTTTTAAGTGTAGTACAAGAAATGTTTTACCGTTTATGTGACATTTTCAATGTTTTGTAACCAGACATCCAAGTCAGCACGCTCATTTTGCTGTACGTTTCACCCGCAGGGCAAACCCTGAATTGTCACAATGAATCAATTCCAACTCCCTATATTGTTCTCTTTATACATAACATGCATAAAAGGTAATCGTCAAATCGAGGAGCGTGGAGTCGTAATTCAAATCAAACTCAATATATTACAAGAGATCCCGTACCGAGCCCCCACAGCCCATCAGGCCTGATTCAGAGATTTTTCAGAGGCCAAGTTTTGGCAGAGAGATGCCAAGACTTGGGTAGCGGAGCCAAGACTTGAGGCATCTCTGGGCAGAGAGAGGCCAAGACTTGGGTTTTTCTGGTCAGCGCAGAACCCAAGTCTTGGGTTTCTCTGAGCAGAGTTAAGGTTGACATCATGAAGATCCTTTGTTTTAAATTAATGAGAGCATTTTTTTAAAAAAATTTGGCGCCCAATTACACGTTTTCTGTCAAAAAAAAATCATTTGCAGTTGAAATTCGTGAACTTCGCCCCAAGACTTGGGGCCTCTCTGGGCAGAGAAAATCCAAGTCTTGGGTTTCTCTGCCAAGTCTTAGAATCGGTTTCTTCTCTTGACGTTCACTGATATACAAAATATCCCCATGATAGAAGTAAAGACTGAGTGTTTTGTTTCCAAATAGGACCCATGCTTATGTATTAGGTCTCAAAAAAGGATTAGCTGCAAACTGAAGTTCAAAAAAAAAACGTTTGCAGACTAACTGGATCAAATTACCTTGTGGACTTTTTTAAACAATAAACAGTCCTTACAATTTACACAGCTGAAAAATAGATCCTAAAACTTAAGCCAAAAGTTGTTAAGAAAGTAACGAAAAGATTATTTTAATTCATTTGCGGTCGCTTAAATTAATTTTGTTCTAGAATCGAAGCGTTACTACAAATCGAAGTTCCTCTATATCCTTAAAATCCAACTCAATTTTTTTTGCTTTAGGATGTTGTTTTATGTATATTTGTAATGTTTGGTATTGTAATGGTTTTTTTTAGCTATTTTCAGTAAATTTTCAGTAAACTGAGCTCAGTGTTCACAGAGTACACAAATTAGACAGAAAACTAGTGTAGTTGACCAAAGACCGATTGTGATCCCCTAACTATGCCACTGAAAAAATTCCAATAAATCCACTTAGACAATAAAAATCATCATAAACATAAAGATCGTAGTTGTTATAAAGTATAAAGTTGCTATAAAAATTAATATTATATATAAAGGTTTTTCAAATAAAGCACAAGAGTGCTTAGTTGTTTCTATTAATTTAATAGACAAGGAGGCTCGGTAATGTGCGATCGCACATAAGGTTCCGACCCCGCTCATCCAGAATTTTGGCATATTTTTCTACCAAATGAGGAACAGATAGAAAACCCCACAAATTCAAATAATTTTCAAAAAAAAATGGTGTATGATCAAAAAGATAGCCTCCGAACCAAACAACTTAGTAGAGTGAAAAATGACGCATTAGGTTGATGAGATATGCCAATATTGAGAAAGCGAGTCAAGACGAACACCAATATCAAACAACAAGAAAAACATTAATTAAATCAAGAAATTTATATCCATTTTAATAAACAAAACTTAATAAAAAAAGTCAGAAAATCCTCAGATAAATCTTAGACTAAACAAAATAATTTGGAATTCACCAAAAAAGATATGGGACTATTCTATAAAAGTTAGACAATAAAAAACAAAAACAGTAATTTTGAAAAATTCGCTCAATTTTCTTTGTAAAACAATTTTTTTCAAAGTAATGAAAACCATTGGAAAGCAATTAAAATATCCCATAGGTTTACAATCACCAGTGTTTCTAAAGATGTGAATTAAGGTTTGTCGGTATTCAATTTTTATGCGGTTACAAAAAGAAAAAGAAATAGACAATAATAAAAAAATCTATTAAATTTTGCCAGAAAACGCTTCTGAAGCTTTAAAGCCATACTTTGGCCCTCAAAATATATTTGACTGCACGTTCTCGGAAAACCAATATCGTACTAGGTGACCTCTCAATAATCAAACCAGGAAGCAATTATTTCCAAAGACATGAAAGCCATTAAATACAAAATCAAATAATTAAAAACGTCCGTTTATTCTTCCAAAGGAAGCCCTTGATACTTGAAATTATCCAGAACAAATCTTACGTCTACCAAAAGAACGTCAATTATAACAAAAATTAAATAATAATTTACTTTTTTTGAGGAAAACTCGTGTCGAAGCCACAAAAGTCATAACGATTTTTTTAAGAACATTAGATTTCGTGACACTAATCCCATCAATAACTTTTCATGACAACAGAGAAAACAGTATTGTTGGCCTGTGATTAACGAGACTAGGTAACAAACAGACAATGAAAGGAACAAAATTGCAAAGTTAGAAATGTGTTTTTTTATTTTGGAAAACAATTGTTTTCAAAGTCATGAAAACCATCAGCCATCTACTTGTAACAGAGTATCAGCCCATATGTTCTCCCATGAAACACCAATGAAACAGGGCCATTGTACAGTAAACTGCATACAACAAAAAGACAAAATAAAAACGACAAAATTTAAAAAATATATTAAATTCTTCGAAAAAGTATTGTCGAAGCCGTTAAAACCAGAGTCTATATCCATAAGGATTTTAATACTACCGATTGTGTTTCATTTTGAACGGCAAAATTGTGATATATGAACTGTCAATAACGTGATAGTGTGACAAAACTAGAAAACGTGAAAAATGGGCAAAGACATGAAAACAAAAAAATGTGAAATCTGGTATTATTCAAGCCAGAAAACCATAACTCAAGATGTAAAATATTGAAAAAAGATTGAATTTGATTTCAGTAGAAAGGTGAACCATTCTTCTTTTATTGACGCTTAACAAAGTCGGCCAAATTCAGAGAAAAATGTAGGCAAAGTTCAGTAAGCCTTTATTTATTTAAGAAACAAATATTTTTAAGAGTCTAAGGACAATAAACTTTCAAGTAAAACTTGTGAGCAATGATTCAAAATGTTATGTTAGTTAATTAATATATGAGAAAGGTCGAATTTGTTCTAATCAAAAAGACCGACTGATTGCAATCCGAAATATTGTTAGCTCTGTTGCAGCTAGCTCTGTTAATGTTGTTTATCCATTAAAAAGACCTATTTTGTCAAATGTTATAGATATACATATGTTTTTAGTCAAAAAATCAACAATGAATGCTGAGTTTTTGATAATTAACGAGCAAAGTTAGCTAAAAACGCAATATTTTAATTACGGAGCACTCGCAACGGAAGTTGAAGTAGAAATTACCCCCTTATGAGTCTACAAAGATTGTGTAAGTGGTGTTTGGTTGTGTACTTCCTGCAAATTTAATCAAAGTGAACTAAAGGAAATATTTTGTGCTGTTTTTGATGAAAAAGTCTAAATTTTGATATATTTAGCCGGAAATTTTGACAAAAAATCAAATAAAGATAGCTGACAACACTTTTTTGTCTAAAAAATAAAGTCAACAACACTTGCTTTATAGAATTTAAAAAATTTTAACAGAACCAGCGAAATTTTAGTCAAAATTCCGGAAAATGCGAATAAAATCAACGGAATTCACTCTATTTTCTCAGAAGTTTAAACCTCGATAAATCCCTTTAAAAAACAAAAATTAATAAAATCTTTTTAATTCCCTATTCTACGCTGGACAAGCTTTCTTATGATACCAGTCTCAACTCTCTACGATGAATATACCGATCGGCCAAAATTGTCTGAACAAAAAAACCCATTCGAGTATATAGTTCCCCCCCCCCCTCAAGAGGGGTCGGAACAATTACATCAGTTAACCTCAGTAAATATTGTGAAAAGCTAATTGAAAATGAACTGAGCCGTTTGGAACACAATACAGGTCTAAAAATGTTTTGGGTTAAAAGAGAAGAGCAGGGGTTGACTTGACATAATACAGCTGTAGTATTATGTAGTGATCAGACATAAAAAAATTCCTAATCCACTTTGCGCTTTCTTTGATTAATAATCACTCATGGCGATGTTTTGCTTTGCTTCTTCTTTGCATCAAACCTTTCCTTCTCAAAGCTCTAAAATTTTGCGGGATTTTAAATTTTCGATAATTTGGGAAGCGAAAATTTGAGGCTTTTATCGTTGAAAGCTCTGGAGAAAATTGAACCTTCCAAGAGATCTTGAAGTGATGACAATTCATTCAAGTTCTAGAATAATAGTCTTTGCAATGAAAAATCTCATCTGACTCAGGGTTGAATAAAAGAGAAGATTACAATGTAAAATGATTAAATGAATTCGCCTGATCTATAGACTTTTAAGTGTAGTACAAGAAATGTTTTACCGTTTATGTGACATTTTCAATGTTTTGTAACCAGACATCCAAGTCAGCACGCTCATTTTGCTGTACGTTTCACCCGAAGGGCAAACCCTGAATTGTCACAATGAATCAATTCCAACTCCCTATATTGTTCTCTTTATACATAACATGCATAAAAGGTAATCGTCAAATCGAGGAGCGTGGAGTCGTAATTCAAATCAAACTCAATATATTACAAGAGATCCCGTACCGAGCCCCCACAGCCCATCAGGCCTGATTCAGAGATTTTTCAGAGGCCAAGTTTTGGCAGAGAGATGCCAAGACTTGGGTAGCGGAGCCAAGACTTGAGGCATCTCTGGGCAGAGAGAGGCCAAGACTTGGGTTTTTCTGGTCAGCGCAGAAACCAAGTCTTGGGTTTCTCTGAGCAGAGTTAAGGTTGACATCATGAAAATCCTTTGTTTTAATTTAATGAGAGCATTTTTTTAAAAGAAATTTGGCGCCCAATTACACGTTTTCTGTCAAAAAAATCATTTGCAGTTGAAATTCGTGAACTTCGCCCCAAGACTTGGGGCCTCTCTGGGCAGAGAAAATCCAAGTCTTGGGTTTCTCTTCCAAGTCTTAGAATCGGTTTCTTCTCTTGACGTTCACTGATATACAAAATATCCCCATGATAGAAGTAAAAACTGAGTGTTTTGTTTCCAAATAGGACCCATGCTTATGTATTAGGTCTCAAAAAAAGATTAGCTGCAAACTGAAGTTCAAAAAAAAAAAACGTTTGCAGATTAACTGGATCAAATTACCTTGTGGACTTTTTTAAACAATAAACAGTCCTTACAATTTACACAGCTGAAAAATAGATCCTAAAACTTAAGCCAGAAGTTGTTAAGAAAGTAACGAAAAGATTATTTTAATTATTTGCGGTCGCTTAAATTAATTCTGTTCTAGAATCGAAGCGTTACTACAAATCGAAGTTCCTCTATATCCTTAAAATCCAACTCAATTTTTTTTTGCTTTAGGATGTTGGTTTATGTGTATTTGTAATGTTTGGTATTGTAATGGTTTTTTTAGCTATTTTCAGTAAATTTTCAGTAAACTGAGCTCAGTGTTCACAGAGTACACAAATTAGACAGAAAAGTAGTGTAGTTGACAAAAGACCGATTGTGATCCCCTAACTATGCCACTGAAAAATTTCCAATAAATCCACTTAGACAATAAAAATCATCATAAACATAAAGATCGTAGTTGTTATAAAGTATAAAGTTGCTATAAAAATTAATATTATATATAAAGGTTTTTCAAATAAAGCACAAGAGTGCTTAGTTGTTTCTATTAATTTAATAGACAAGGAGGCTCGGTAATGTGCGATCGCACATAAGGTTCCAACCCCGCTCATCCAGAATTTTGGCATATTTGTCTACCAAATGAGGAACAGATAGAAAACCTCACAAATTCAAATAATTTTCAAAAAAATGGTGTATGATCGAAAAGATAGCCTCCGAACCAAACAACTCAGTAGAGTGAAAAATGACGCATTAGATTGATGAGATATGCCAATATTGAGAAAGCGAGTCAAGACGAACACCAAAATCAAACAACAAGAAAAACATTAATTAAATCAAGAAATTTATATCCATTTTAATAAACAAAACTTAATAAAAAAGTCAGAAAATCCTCAGATAAATCTTAGACTAAACAAAATAATTTGAAATTCACCAAAAAAGATATGGGACTATTCTATAAAAGTTAGACAATAAAAAACAAAAACAGTAATTTTGAAAAATTCGCTCAATTTTCTTTGTAAAACAATTTTTTTTGAAAGTAATGAAAACCATTGGAAAGCTATTAAAATATCCCATAGGTTTACAATCACCAGTGTTTCTAAAGATGTGAATTAAGGTTTGTCGGTTTTCAATTTTTATGCGGTTACAAAAAGAAAAAGAAATAGACAATAATAAAAAATCTATTAAATTTTGCCAGAAAACGCTTCTGAAGCTTTAAAGCCATACTTTGGCGCTCAAAATATATTTGACTGCACGTTCTCGGAAAACCAATATCGTACTAGGTGACCTCTCAATAATCAAACCAGGAAGCAATTATTTCCAAAGACATGAAAGCCATTAAATACAAAATCAAATAATTAAAAACGTCCGTTTATTCTTCCAAAGGAAGCCCTTGATACTTGAAATTATCCAGAACATATCTTACGTCTACCAAAAGAAGGTCAATTATAACAAAAATTAAATAATAATTTACTTTTTTTGAGGAAAACTCGTGTCGAAGCCACAAAAGTCATAACGATTTTTTTAAGAACATTAGATTTTGTGACACTAATCCCATCAATAACTTTTCATGACAACAGAGAAAACAGTATTGTTGGCCTGTGATTAACGAGACTAGGTAACAAACAGACAATGAAAGGAACAAAATTGCAAAGTTAGAAATGTGTTTTTTTATTTTGGAAAAATTTTTTTTCAAAGTAATGAAAACCATTGGAAAGCAATTAAAATATCCCATAGGTTTACAATCACCAGTGTTTCTAAAGATGTGAATTAAGGTTTGTCGGTATTCAATTTTTATGCGGTTACAAAAAGAAAAAGAAATAGACAATAATAAAAAAATCTATTAAATTTTGCCAGAAAACGCTTCTGAAGCTTTAAAGCCATACTTTGGCGCTCAAAATATATTTGACTGCACGTTCTCGGAAAACCAATTTTGTACTAGGTGACCTCTCAATAATCAAACCAGGAAGCAATTATTTCCAAAGACATGAAAGCCATTAAATACAAAATCAAATAATTAAAAACGTCCGTTTATTCTTCCAAAGGAAGCCCTTGATACTTGAAATTATCCAGAACATATCTTACGTCTACCAAAAGAACGTCAATTATAACAAAAATTAAATAATAATTTAATTTTTGAGGAAAACTCGTGTCGAAGCCACAAAAGTCATAACGATTTTTTTAAGAACATTAGATTTTGTGACACTAATCCCATCAATAACTTTTCATGACAACAGAGAAAACAGTATTGTTGGCCTGTGATTAACGAGACTAGGTAACAAACAGACAATGAAAGGAACAAAATTGCAAAGTTAGAAATGTGTTTTTTTTATTTTGGAAAACAATTGTTTTCAAAGTCATGAAAACCATCAGCCATCTACTTGTAACAGAGTATCAGCCCATATGTTCTTCCATGAAACACCAATGAAACAGGGCCATTGCACAGTAAACTGCATACAACAAAAAGACAAAATAAAAACGACAAAATTTAAAAAATATATTAAATTCTTCGAAAAAGTATTGTCGAAGCCGTTAAAACCAGAGTCTATATCCTTAAGGATTTTAATACTACCGATTGTGTTTCATTTTGAACGGCAAAATTGTGATATATGAACTGTCAATAACGTGATAGTGTGACAAATCTAGAAAACGTGAAAAATGGGCAAAGACATGAAAACAAAAAAATGTGAAATCTGGTATTATCCAAGCCAGAAAACCATAACTCAAGATGTAAAATATTGAAAAAAGATTGAATTTGAATTCAGTAGAAAGGTGAACCATTCTTCTTTTATTGACACTTAACAAAGTCGGCCAAATTTAGAGAAAAATGTAGGCAAAGTTCAGTAAGCCTTTATTTATTTAAGAAACAAATATTTTTAAGAGTCTAAAGGCCATAAACTTTCAAGTAATCAACTAGATACAATCATTTGGAGCTAATTAGAAAGCAAATTGTTTCTAAAACTTGTGAGCAATGATTTAAAATGTTATGTTAGTTAATTAATATATGAGAAAGGTCGAATTTGTTCTAATCAAAAAGACCGACTGATTGCAATCCGAAATATTGTTAGCTCTGTTGCAGCTAGCTCTGTTAATGTTGTTTATCCATTAAAAAGACCTAATTTGTCAAATGTTATAGATATACATATGTTTTTAGTCAAAAAATCAACAAGGAATGCTGAGTTTTTGATAATTAACCAGCAAAGTTAGCTAAAAACGCAATATTTTAATTACGGAGCACTCGCAACGGAAGTTGAAGTAGAAATTACCCCCTTATGAGTCTACAAAGATTGTGTAAGTGGTGTTTGGTTGCGTACTTCCTGCAAATTTAATCAAAGTGAACTAAAGGAAAAATTTTGTGCTGTTTTTGATGAAAAAGTCTGAATTTTGATATATTTAGCCGGAAATTTTGACAAAAAATCAAATAAAAATAGCTGACAACACTTTTTTTTCTATAAAATAAAGTCAACAACACTTGCTTTATAGAATTTAAAAAATTTTAACAGAACCAGCGAAATTTTAGTCAAAATTCCGGAAAATGCGAATAAAATCAACGGAATTCACTCTATTTTCTCAGAAGTTTAAACCTCGATAAATCCCTTTAAAAAACAAAAATTAATAAAATCTTTTTAATTCCCTATTCTACGCTGGACAAGCTTTCTTATGATACCAGTCTCAACTCTCTACGATGAATACATCGATCGGCCAAAATTGTCTGAACAAAAAAACCCATTCGAGTATATAGTTCCCCCCCCCCCTCAAGAGGGGTCGGAACAATTGCATCAGTTAACCTCAGTAAATATTGTGAAAAGCTAATTGAAAATGAACTGAACCGTTTGGAACACAATACAGGTCTAAAAATTTTTTGGGTTAAAAGAGAAGAGCAGGGGTTGACTTGACATAATACAGCTGTAGTATTATGTAGTGATCCGACATAAAAAATTCCTAATCCACTTTGCGCTTTCTTTGATTAATGATCACTCATGGCGATGTTTTGATTTGCTTCTTCTTTGCATCAAACCTTTCCTTCTCAAAGCTCTAAAATTTTGCGGGATTTTAAATTTTCGATAATTTGGGAAGCGAAAATTTGAGGCTTTTATCGTTGAAAGCTCTGGAAAAAATTGAACCTTCCAAGAGATCTTGAAGTGATGACAATTCATTCAAGTTCTAGAATAATAGTCTTTGCAATGAAAAATCTCATCTGACTCAGGGTTGAATAAAAGAGAAGATTACAATGTAAAATGATTAAATGAATTGGCCTGATCTATAGACTTTTAAGTGTAGTACAAGAAATGTTTTACCGTTTATGTGACATTTTCAATAATTTGTAACCAGACATCCAAGTCAGCACGCTCATTTTGCTGTACGTTTCACCCGCAGGGCAAACCCTGAATTGTCACAATGAATCAATTCCAACTCCCTATATTGTTCTCTTTATACATAACATGCATAAAAGGTAATCGTCAAATCGAGGAGCGTGGAGTCGTAATTCAAATCAAACTCAATATATTACAAGAGATCCCGTACCGAGCCCCCACAGCCCATCAGGCCTGATTCAGAGATTTTTCAGAGGCCAAGTTTTGGCAGAGAGATGCCAAGACTTGGGTAGCGGAGCCAAGACTTGAGGCATCTCTGGGCAGAGAGAGGCCAAGACTTGGGTTTTTCTGGTCAGCGCAGAACCCAAGTCTTGGGTTTCTCTGAGCAGAGTTAAGGTTGACATCATGAAGATCCTTTGTTTTAATTTAATGAGAGCATTTTTTTAAAAAAAATTTGGCGCCCAATTACACGTTTTCTGTCAAAAAAAATCATTTGCAGTTGAAATTCGTGAACTTCGCCCCAAGACTTGGGGCCTCTCTGGGCAGAGAAAATCCAAGTCTTGGGTTTCTCTGCCAAGTCTTAGAATCGGTTTCTTCTCTTGACGTTCACTGATATACAAAATATCCCCATGATAGAAGTAAAAACTGAGTGTTTTGTTTCCAAATAGGACCCATGCTTATGTATTAGGTCTCAAAAAAAGATTAGCTGCAAACTGAAGTTCAAAAAAAACGTTTGCAGATTAACTGGATCAAATTACCTTGTGGACTTTTTTAAACAATAAACAGTCCTTACAATTTACACAGCTGAAAAATAGATCCTAAAACTTAAGCCAAAAGTTGTTAAGAAAGTAACGAAAAGATTATTTTAATTCATTTGCGGTCGCTTAAATTAATTCTGTTCTAGAATCGAAGCGTTACTACAAATCGAAGTTCTTCTATATCCTTAAAATCCAACTCAATTTTTTTTGCTATAGGATGTTTTATGTATATTTGTAATGTTTGGTATTGTAATGGTTTTTTTAGCTATAGCTCTTCAATTCTCTTCAACAGTGAGTATTGAATGTAATTTTAAGGACCTCATTGACCTTGAAAAGGTGACCATACCTTACCAAGAGCCACGAGCATAGTTTAAATAGCATTCATAATCATAATTTGTGCTTTATTTGTACTTTAGGGTACTCAAACTTATGTTAAAAGTGCCCAGGAACCTAGAAAACGCTCCATTCTAACCCTCTGTCCAGAAAAAATCAAGTCTTGGATCCTTTCCGCCAAGAGAAATCCCAAGTCTTGTGTCTTGCCTGCCAAGAGGTCACGAAGACTTGGTTGTACTCTGCACAGAGTTACCAAAGACTTGGAACTTCTCTTGGCAGAGAGACACAAGACTTGGGATTTCTCTGGGCAGAGACCCCCAAGTCTTGATTTTTCTCTGTCAATAGAAACCTCAGAGATCGACTCTGGAGTGTTCTCTTAGCAGCCTTGTATTTGACATGATCAGACTCTGAATCAGGCCTGGGACCTTGCCTGATTTTTTTTCTGAATCAGGCCTGATGGTCTCTGGAGGCTCAGTACGGGATATGTTTCTAAAAATTGTTCATAGAAATGCTATGAGACAACAGCAGCACTGATCTTACTATAGTTTTCATTACAGTTTCGAAAAGCCATGTATTTCTTTACGACAACTGAAGACGGTTTTTGAATTAGTCTGTTTTCTAGATTTTTCATGGTGCTCATTCCGGGTTATTAATTAGTTTTAAAATAAGAGTTGACTTTTAATATAAAGACCAGCGAATTGTTGACCACAATTACTAGAAAAATTAATTGAATAGTTTGAGATTGGTTGTAATTAACTTCGGAAATGTTTACCCCCACGAGACCGATTCTTTTTTCGCTTAGCCGGCGCAAACAGCTTTGTTAATTAAAAACAAAACTATTTACAATCGAGTATTTTGTTTAAATTGTTCGATCAACTGTTAACTGTTAAAGTGATACAAAATATCGTTTGATTTGGCAAAAATCAGCTGATTTCACAAGGACAAACGAGAATTCATCGGCAACTATTCAAATCGAAGTGTTGTTACCTCTGAGCAGTATTTGAATGACTCCTACTCAGTTCCTCTTTTGCTCTCAGAAAATACTCTCGAATTCATTTTTAATAAGTGAAGAAAATTTTTTCCTCTGAATGTTGGGCTTTGGAGATGTCGTCGGGACAAAGATGGCACGGAAAATCTGATAATTTACCCATTTTGTCAAAATTATCAGAAAGACTATAGTTAGCATTTATTTTAAACGAGCAGAAAAATTTATGATAATTGTAGTTTCTAATCGCCATGGCCGAGCCTCAGCGTGTCGAAGGAATTGATATCAACCGTTTTAATTGAACTGAGTAATTATGAAATAACATGCTTGTAATGAAATCTGCCAGTTTTTCACTACAACCATTGAACGCAAAGACCAAATAGGAAATTATTTGAGTATCATTGCCGTCATGTGATCATTTTTGAGATGAGAAATGACCTTAACTACTGCCATTTTGTTTCTGTTCCAGCTCCTATCTGTTTTGTATTCTGTTTTGACAAAAAAGTTATTATTCTGAATGTACGATGCCTTTTCATACGAATATTTGTTTTTCTAAGAATCAAAGTTAGCTATTTCTATCCCGACCAATTAGTCGCTAATGATACAGTGGTCGTCTGGCTAAAACTTCCGATAATGTGGACGACACTAACCATTAGAGTACTAAACTTGCAAAATTTGCCTTTATAAGAAACGGACACAGCGAGTTTCGCACTTTTTCAACTTTAAAATTAAAATGTTTCTCCGCCCTTTCAACTTTTTTGACTATTTTTTTCAAGTCATCACCTGTATCCAGACGGAATCTATATCTACATGGGTCGCACCTTGAGGTCAAAAGTTTCGTGGAAGAAAGACTCGGCCCTGAGAGCGGGATTGGGTTGAATCAATTCCATCTGTCTCTCCAGAAACCTTTTGGTCCACTCACGTGTCTTCTCTAACTGACCAATCAGAATAATCACTTCTGGTTCGTACTCCGTTTTGACCCCGTCTGATAAACTCTCACTGGCCAGTTGCTGAAATGAATCCCCTGAAATCTGGGAATTGATTATTTTACTCCCCGTGACCCCATTTCTTGTTCCGATTATCATGTAAGAACAAACTAATGGAAACAGTTCAAAAATCTGATTAGACTGTCAAAAAAATATCCGATTTGTATCTCTTCAGAGAAATTTATCGTAGAAAACCAATTTGCTCTTAATTTGCTCTTTGCTAATTCTTAGGTCTTCTCAATCAAAATTTTAGTTTTTTTTCGGATAATTTTTTCATCTATCGCGAGCAAAAGACTGGCTTTATTCCATATGTTCAGAGGGGTTCAATGGTTTCATTCCATTCTGGGTTAGCAGAAATAACAAAATCTGAGATATTTTAATGAAAATACTAGTATCTATAGCCCGACAAATTAGCACGACAGGAATATTCAGTCTTAAAGTTATTCAAACAACTGAAGTTATGGAACAAGAAACAAAAATTGAGTTAACAAATTTCGGACCGTAGAAAGCATTAACAAAAAGCACTAGATTTCGCAATCATCCATGAGGTAGACAACTGGAACCGTTTGAATGTCCATTTAGGCGATTAAAAATGAGAGCCTCAACAAGAATTCCAGCCAAAAAATTTCGTTCAAATGAAAATTTTATATACTTGGCTTCCATGCCGGTTGATGATGACTTTTAAAATAATCCATTCAACCCTTTTCATAAATAGGGCACAATTCTTTCATGTTTAGAATTACATCTTTTTTAAAAAATTCTATCAAAAAAATTTTTTAAAAAAACACAAAGCAAACTCTAGTCAACGTTATATATAAATTTCTGTCGATTGAGGTTATATTTGTATGTTAGAAAAAGGAGGATCGGTAAAGCGCCGTCGCACATAATGTTCCGACCCCGGTCATCAAAATTTTTGGCATAATTGTCTACCAAATGAGTAACAGAAAAAAACCAAAAATTCAATTATTTTTTTAAAAAAATGTATGAACAAAAAGCTCGCCTCCAACGCCCATAATTCGACGGAGTAAAAAACGCCGCATTAGATTGACGAGTTCTACCATTATTAAGAAGGCGAGGCAAGACAAAAAACAAAGTCAAGCAACAACAAAAATAAACATTAATTATGTCAAGAAATTTATTTCCATTAAAAAAACACTTAATAAAAATTAAAGATAGTTCAGATAAAAATGAAATTAAACAAAAAAACCTTGTGCTTCATTGGAAAAAAAGTGGGACCAGTTCATAATAGGGCTTGGTAACAATTAGGCACAAAAGAACAAAACCGCAATCTTAAAAAAATCGCTTTTTTTGAAAAAAAAATTAATTTCAAAAAAAATAATCTCTAATGGTCTGGAAAGATCCAAATATTTTACAATCACCTATGTCTCTGTAGAAGGGCATTAAGGCCTGTCATTGATTAAATTTTTATGCAGTTACAAAAATAACAACAAAAAGAGACAACAAACAAAAACTCAACTAAAAGTTGCGGGAAAACGATGTCGAAGCCGCAAAGCCATATTTTGTCCCCCCCACAAAAAATTTGTTCAATTGCAATTTCTTTGATTAACCCAATAATGTTGTATGTGAGCTTTCATTAATGAGACATGATAAAAATTAGACAAAAAAAGAAAAAGGGGTGAAATTAGGAAAAACTTTGTTTTTTTTTCGAAAACAGTTACTTTCAAAGTCATGAAAGCCATTAGCTACAAAATGAAATAATTAAACAGGTTCGTTTAATTGTCCAAAAGTAGACCTGGGGGCCTGCAATTATTCAGAAAATAACTTATGTTTACAACAAGAACGTCAAGTATAGACAAAAATTAAGTAAGAATTTTATTTTTTTTCTGTGCAAAAAACTCGTGTCGAAGCCAGTAAAGTCATAAAGAGTTAACTACAAACATTAGACTTTGCACACTTGCATGTTCCCTCGAAACCAAAAGGGTCAATTCTGAAATGAATTGTTTTCATAGTCAATATAAGCCATCAGATAACTCCTCAAATAAGAAAATAGGCTCATCTAATCCTCCATTGCAAGCCAATGAGACCTGTCATTCTCCAGGAAATTTCATACGACTATATCGACAAAACAGAAACGACAGTTGAAGAAAAGATTCAAAAAATCAATTACATCGTATTCTATTCCTTTAGAGGGTTTGATTTGTTCAGTTGTGTTTTCTTTTAAAAGCCAATAATGTGATATGTGAACTGTCGATAATATGATTGTGGTACGGTTGTACCATATTCAGTACATGTTTATTAATTTGTACTAAATCATTTGATGTTTGCCCTTGTCAGGCTATAAGTCATAGTTCAGCTACAAGTAATTTACCGCCGACTAAAAAGTCATTATTTCAGATTGTTCATATCCCCCACTTTTGATTAATTATTCATTCTCTTGAATCTTGTTTCTGAATTCAGTTGCATTCAATCTAGTCTGTTTTGCACTAGTCGAGATCCTATTGGATTTGAGGAGGAATTCCACTCTCACTAATTTTGTCTGCAATCGCAACGCGATTGTAGCTAAGTCTAAAAGTGGTAATCCAATAACTCAGTAAAAGTTGGATTCGCACCTCGAATCCATTCATCTAATTCTAAGTGGATTTGTGACACGAATTATATCTCTAAAGTCAGGGATATCACATGGCGCAGTCAGCAACTAAAGAACGTGCACTCTTGGGAATCGAGCCCTTTTGGGAAAAACCAACACTTGAACCTCCATTGCGATGGGTTAGATGGCAGATCATGCTAAAATTGGCTATCATGGCTAAAGAAGGAATTTCAATTGACACTCTCCTTGACGACCCTCCGGACAAGGTCACCCTACTCCCAGAACCTATTTACGAGGATGATGTCGAAAATAGCACAGCTCAAAGTGAACGAGATCGACGTAGCAGAAATGAACAGCTCAAAAATTCGTGGCTCAATAGATGTCAAAAAATAGAACTTGTTGGCATACTGTGTGGAGAAAAACCTTGGAAGTACTGTGATAGCAAAGCAGTCTCTCTAACATACCTCAGCTTGGGAATGGAAGGGAGACAAATATTTGGTTCGCAAGAACCGGGCATCCAGATCGATAGAGTGACAACAAAAGTTCTTTGGGATTGCCTTGATAGGGTGTTCACTAAGCAAAGAAATATCACATTTGATCGATACACATTTCTCACTCGAAAACAAATGAAAGGAGAACCTGTGGAAAAGTTCTACGGGTGTCTTCGAGAGTTGTCTCTAAACTGTGATCTAGGAAGTCACGAGGAGTCGATCATTCGGGATGTCTTCATTGCTAATATGCAAGATGGTGAAATCCAAAGGGAGCTACTCAAAGAAACACGGATGGCTAAAAAAACTCTTGAGGTTGCGATGAACATTGAAATGGGAATACAAAACCAATTGAAAAGTTCTGGAACTCCAACTCCCAACACCACAAATGAAATTTCAAGTCAATCGATAAATAGTGTTCAAGGATCGTGGAATAGAACCCGAGCATCGACAAACCAGTTTGTCAATCCTACGATTTGCCCAAATTGTGGCTATCGCTGGACTCCTTCTCATAGACAAAACTGTCCTGCTCGTGGAAAATCTTGTAAAAATTGTGGAATCGCTAATCACTTTGCAAAAGTTTGTCGCAAATCAAAACAATCTAGTAAACCAAAACCTAGAGTAAACTATGTAGATGACTCAGTTTCTGAGGCGGCTACAGTAGGTACTTCAACAACGGCGGCGGAATAAGTTAACAATATCAGCAAGCTCCTACAGCAGAAGAGCATTTACGATGCAAACTACGACTCCGATTACGATGATTATAACGATAACTGTGTAGCTGCAATTTCCATCAAAACCGACACTCGTGAGGTAGAACCCGTAAATTTAATCATTTGTGTTGGAAATACATACACAAAATCATTGATGGATTCGGGAAGCGTATGCACTATTGTAAACAAAAGTCTGCCGGACACAGTGCTGTCCGAATGCAACGAAATTATTGGGTACAGTCACCCGAAATACATGATCTGAAAAATTTTTCTACTGATATAATAAAGATTGTCGGTGAAATCAATACATCAATAAAGTGTAATGACTGGATAGCCACGGGCGTTGATGTAACTGTCGTGGAAGACGGTCACCGACCCATCATTGGACGAGATCTCTTTCCAAAACTAGGCTTTTCTGTTATTCAATTGAATCAAGTTGCAAATATTGATCAAAATCAATGTCCAATCAAGAGGCAGATCTCTTTTGATTTTCCAGATCTCATCACCCGTGTCGGTAAATTTTTAAAACATTCAGTAAAGTCAACATTTCATAATGAATTTACACCTACACACCAAAAAGGGCGACGAGTTCCAATTAACTTACAACCACTAGTTAATATGGAACTTAAAAAACTACTTGACGAAAAACACATCATAAAATTAAACAGTTGTTCAGATAAAAATTTTATTTCACCTATAGTCATTACAGTTAAAAGGGATAAAACAGTTAAATTAGCTTTAGATTCCAAAATCTTAAATAAATCTATTCATAAAAACAAATATCAAATGCCAAATATTGACAATTTGATTGACACAATTCAACAGAATTTGAATACATCCGCATCACAAGAAACAGCATATTATTCAACATTGGATTTGAAGTACGCATACAGTCAGCTTAAATTAGATCCGGAAACGGCTCAACACTGTAATTTTAATATTATTAGCGGTGAGAGAACTGGAAAATACCGTTTTATTACAGGTTTTTACGGTTTAACTGATATGCCAGCAGCTTTCCAAAAAGTGGTGGATTATACTTTAGTCGGACTTCAAAATACCTATTGTTTTCTGGATGAGATTATAGTAATTAGTTGTGGTTCTAAAGAAGACCACTTAAAACTTGTCTACAAATGTTTAAAGAAACTAGATGAGGATAATTTACGGATCAATTTACCTAAATGTCATTTTGCAAAAACTGAAATTGAATGGTTGGGACATAAGTTTAGTAAATCAGGAATAGCTCCACTTTGATCCAAAACAGCGGCAATCGCTTCCCTATCAGCACCTAAAAACTTAAAACAACTTCAATCTTTCTTAGGTTCTGTTCATTATTTAGGAAAATTTATCCCTAATTTGTCTCAATTGTGCCATCCCCTTCGTTCGTTATTAAAAAAGAACACAAAATTCATTTGGAACACTGAACATGACACACACTTTCAAGCAATTAAAAATAAAGTAGCAAACGCCACAGAAAACACACATTACAATCCTCACTTGGAAACGCGGATCAAATGCGATGCTTCAAGAGCGGGTTTAGGAGCAGCATTAGAACAACACTCGTCTACGGGCTGGCATACAGTTGCATTTACATCTCGTTTCCTCAACTCTAATCAGGAACGCTATAGCATTAATGAACTAGAATTGTTAGGTGTAGTGTGGTCTGCAGAATATTTTAAATATTATTTATTTGGCAAATCATTCACAATTATCACAGATCATCGAGCATTACTTTCAATTATGAAAGAACACAGGTCGAATAAATCTTATAATAGTAGATTAACACGCTGGATCGATCGTCTTTTACCTTTTGATTTTAATATCGAACATATACCTGGTGCAAAAATGAGGCTGGTAGACTATATTTCTCGCCAACCAAATCAAAAAGGAAAAGTTACAAACAAATACGATGAGGAATTTGTGGTAGCAACAATTACCCGCATTCGCGACGCTTTTGCTGCAACTTATGTAAATACCACACATCATACCTGTCAATCACAGCACTTTAACAGCGTCACTCACACACATTCCACACGTGCCTCGCATCCTCGCTCAACAAACTATTCCAAATTGCTTTCTGCCATTAATCGTAATACAACTCAGTTGCTTCTTGAAAATTCTGCAAACGCAGCACAAATCCAGTCTCTTTCTACTAGTAGTACAACACCAATTCAAATCCAATCACATCTCAATCCTCAATCAAACATATCTCATATCCATTCAATTGACAATCACACAATGAGCAGCTCTGCATCTAACCCGCAAACTCCCCCTACACACAGCTGGGTCACATTCCAGTCTACCCCTAATTCTGGAGTGAATACAACCAGATCATCTAATGAAGGCCAAACTTCCCCAAACTTGGATTTATCAAAAGAAGAGGTTTTCGAGAACAACCTCACCCAACTCTTCACGAAGGTCTTCTTGGCGGTCCTCACCAGTAAGGATGCAGTCCTGAAGGAAGTACGTGACTACATTCTTCAAAACGACCCTCAACGGTGTAAGGAAGTGAATCCTTACCTGTTCTCCTACTGGAGAGACCTGCATGTCCGCTCGGGCTGTGTCTGCGTGGACGAACGAGTAGCAATTCCGCACTCCATTCAAGACGCTGTCTTGGAAAGCCTCCACTTGACACATCCGGGAAGTTGGGGCATGATAACGCTCGGGCAACACGCGTTCTGGCCGTATATGCACCGAGAAATATTAAACAAAGCGGCTCAGTGCAAGCCTTGTACTGATATTGGTAAGAACCTTAAGCCTGTTATTCCGGCGTCTAAATGGAAACCTTTATTGTCATGTACAGAACCGAATGAAGAAATACAAATTGACTTTGGAGGTCCAATCACCAATGAAAAAGATCAAGATATCCATTTTCTTGCATGTATTGATCGTTTTTCTAAATATGCTTCTGCAGAAGTATTTGACAAAGCTAATGGACCAAATGTTCTTAAATTTTTAGACGATTACATTCAAATTCACGGTGTCCCCCGAAATATTAGATTAGATCAAGCACGTTGTCTAGTAGGTTATAAACTTAAAAATTTTTGTAAACAACATAATAATAACATACTCACTGCTCCTGCAAACGATCATAGAGCTATAGGATTAGTGAAGCGTTTGATACAAACTATTAAAAGACGCTTAAGCTGCATGAAATTAGACAATAGAAATAAAACATTCACAATTAAAGATGCAATAAAGTCAATTGTATATCAATTACTTATCTGTAAACAAAAGACAACAAACGTAACACCTTTCCAAGCACATTTTGGAAGAAAGCCAAATACACCACTAAGTAATATAAGTACACTACTCAAATCATCTAAATTATCATATGAAAACATTCTTCACCACTATTTAGATGCCGATACCATCCCTGTCGAAGACTACTTAGATGAAAATGGATGGGTGACGGGGGATCGAGGCGATATTTTGATTGAAGAGGCGATGCAAAAAGCGGGACGCCGCTATAATGGAGATCACAATAAATCTATCTCCCGTTTCATCATGCATCCCAAATTGAATAACCCTATCCCACGGACAGCGCAATCACTGGACCCTAAACTGGCTCGAAAAGCAACAAAGTGTTCCAAACGGGATCTTCGCGGACCCTGGGAAACCCTGGCCCCGGGTAGTACTGTTGTCCGTACTTCCGATACCACTACGATTATTAAGGAACCAGTAGTACCCGAGGTCTGTGTCAGAAACAGTGGTATTGCCAAATTCGGCACCCGTGCAGAACGAAATACAGACCTCTGGGAATACGCCAAACGACGACCTCTGCCATATGAGAAAACTACGGAGGAGAAGATTTCTCAACACACTAAAGAATTAAAGAAAAAGTTCCGCGGAGAGACTAAAATCCGCCATCGTCCAACTAAATCTGATGCAGCATCGGGAGTCTCCTCAGCGAACAGCAACATTTCTAAAGCAATGGCGTCTCGAAAACCTTGTAAGCCCCAAGCAGGAGGAAAGCGTTCTCGAAATACGTCTACTACTTTGAACACTTCCAATGCCTCGTCTGTTGCTGCCTCCTCAGTGACATCATCTGTTGCCTCCCCCTCAACCTCTCGCAATAAACGTACTCGCCGCGCTCCCGATAACTTCGGATTTGAGAGTTCGGTGTGCTCCATCAGTGATGATTCAGCCGCTCCTGTTCCTAAGAAACAAAAACCCGCGAATCCCGTTATAGAGACTATCATTCAGGAAGAAGCAGCACAGCCTCCTGTTCCTGATACATATTACGAGCTGAGAGTAGTGAGCCCTCCTGCTCCTCCTCCAATGGGAACATGGTCTCCTGAGAGCTACGAATATGAGGACTATGCACGCGAATTTAGTATGAGCGTCTTTGACGCAGAAAACCAGATTTGATTTAAAACCTCCAGACTATCATTGTTAATTGTTAAATTGTTCAAATTTGAATTATGTAATCGTTCATTTAAATATGGATTCGTATCACTCTTCGATTCATTTCGTGTTTGTGTTCGCTAAAAAAACTGTGTTCGTGTTGGATATACTTTAGTTAAAATTAATGTTGCTCATGTAACCATATTTCTGTGTTATTAATTTTGCGGGATTTGCATCGCGATTGTTCATTAATTTATATTGCATGCATATATTTTACCGTACCTGTTGAAAGTTTATATTAATTTTGTTTCCTCCTGCATTTGAACCACCTTTCCACTTTTCATTCGTCACTCCTCTGTTGTTGCTCACAATTCTTATTATTTATACTAACCAGTACATATGTTAATATTATCATAAATTTTACGCTGTTACAGTTGAAAATTTTGCTCAGCCCAGGATATGTGGTACGGTTTTACCATATTAAGTTCATGTTTATTAATTTGTACTAAATCATTTTATGTTTGCCCTTGTCAGGCTATAAGTCATAGTTCACCTACAAGTAATTTACCGCCGACTAAAAAGTCATTATTTCAGATTGTTCACATCCCCCACTTTTGATTAATTATTCATTCTCTTGAATCTTGTTTCTGAATTCAGTTGCATTCAATCTAGTCTGTTTTGCACTAGTCGAGATCCTATTGGATTTGAGGAGGAATTCCACTCTCACTAATTTTGTCTGCAATCGCAACGCGATTGTAGCTAAGTCTAAAAGTGGTAATCCAATAACTCAGTAAAAGTTGGATTCGCACTTCGAATCCATTCATCTAACTCTAAGTGGATTTGTGACACGAATTATATCTCTACAGTCAAGGATATCACAATGATGATGCAAAAAAAAACGTGAAAAATTGGCAAATGCCTAAGAATCAACAAAAAATTGTAAAATCAGGTAGACTTAAAGCCAGAAAACCGTAATTTAACGCGTAAAAACTCAATAAAAAGTAAATTGTAATTCAAAAGAAATATGAAGCATTCTTTTGTTGCTGAAACTAAGCTAGAATTTAACCAAACTAAGAAAAAATAGTGGCAAAGTTCAAAAGCCACTGATTTTTTAAAAATCAATTGCTTTTGATAGTCAAAACGACTTTAAATTTTTGAGCAGAAAGCTAGATACGTTATTTATGCACTGCTTAGAAATTCAATTGGACCTATCACCAGGGAGTTTCGATTTGAGTTGTTCCTTTTTTAATTAACATAAAAAAAATCGATTTTTTTTAAAAAGAAGACCGACTGATTACAGTCCAGTCAATTTTGGATTGTTTTAGATTGCAACAGTCCAGTACTGGACCAAAACTAGCCTTGTTTTTGCGGTTCGTCTATTAAGAACACTTAGGTTTTTCGAATGTTGTAGATGTAGATAATTTGTTAGTTAGAAAATCAAAAATATTTGATGCGGTTCTGATAATCACCGAGAACCATTAAAAAAATGGCAACATTTTGATTCCAGAGCACTATAAATAGAAGTGCAAGTAAGACTAGCCCCCTTTGGAGTTCAAAAAGATTGTGTTAGTGTTTTTTGGGTCTGTACTACCGGCAAATTGTTCAAAATGGACTAAAGAAGCTTATTTTGTGCAATCTTTGATAAAAAAGGCTGAATTTTGAGTAATTTAGATTACATTTTAGCCAAAAAATGAATAAAAATGGTCATAAATACTTGTGTTAAAATTTTATCAAACTTTAGCAAGATTGACAAAATTTTATGCATAACTTCTGGAAAAAGTGAAAAAAATAACCCAAATTGGTCTAATATTCACAAACATTTAAACCTCGAAAGCTCGCTCTGGAAGACGAAAATCAAAAAAATCTTTTTTCCACATTCTACGCTGGACTGGTTTTTTAATAACATCACTCACAACTCTGTTTGATGAATATATCGATCGGTCAAAATTGACTGAACATAAAAACAAAAAAAAGCCATTTGAGTTTATAGTTGCCCCCCCCCCTCAAGAGGGGTCGGAACAAAAATTTCTTTATTTGCATAAACTATAGAATTGCCTCACGAAAAAGTAGAAAAGAGATAGGTGTCAAAGGTACTATTTTTACTAAGACAAATAAATCCAGAATAATACCTGTTGAAAGATGGAACAGGAATATTCAACGAAAAACCTTATAATGTTAGTGTTGGAATTCGAAAAAATCTGAAGAAGTTTTACAAAAAACTGAGAGAAGTTGTTAAAAAATTAGAACAATTTAGGAAAAGTCTACTCAAGAGACCTGTAAGACCACAATCATTTATCGAATTTCTACGAACTGAAATTGTTGATCTGCATATTAACCAGTCAATTTTAAAATTAATTACAAAGTTTCGTGTATGAAATTTGTTGCAATAACAAAGAATACTTTGGACACTTGTTTTTAAACTCCAAAAAAATACTCAGATAATTAGAGATCCCTTTTCATTCTTAGCGGCTCTGCAAGAGCTTTTTTCAACTTGCATACACTTATTTATTTTACTAAACAACATGCTATAAATCAACAATAATGTGCAACCTTTTTTCCTAAAAATGAGGCGAGTACTTTGAGAAACTTTTTCAGAGAAATTTAAAGAAAAGCTAAGTTTTTGCGGTTTTAACTCAAAATTTGCAAAGAAATTACTCTAATTAATGGTTGAAATGGTAGAAAATGGTGAAATTTGATTTAAAATCCTTTGGAATGTGATCGCAGTAAATTTGATCTGAATTAATAGAAATCTTTTGAATATCAACTATAGATTTCATTTTTGTAATTTTGAAAGTTAATCAGATTGCGTTAAGTATCAACTCCTCTTTTTAAGGATCAAGTTCACGAGAAATTTATCAACACCGTTCATGTTGGAGTTTGAGTTCATTTTAGACAAACCTATTTTTAAATAAGGTTTTGAGGGTAAAAAAATCTGCTAGATCAGTCTTTTCATCATTACAGAAAGTTTCTTTTTTTGAATCACTTTTCCACAGCTTAACAGTTTTGCTTTTAACTTAGGGCGCATATTTTGAAACCAAAAACAAAAAGTCAAAGATTGTATTCCTAAACAGATTTTATACGCTTCTACTCAACAGATTGTATTCCTATTCCACTCAACATATACCAAAAGGATTAACCATATTCTTCCAAAGATATTGATTTTTCAGACACGGATCTCTTGGTAATTTTTAGTTTTTTTCTCATCAGAGTAATATAATAATTTTTAGAAATATGATCTGATCCGCTTTCAGCCCTAGGTTCGAAAAAAGGTTTTTCGTTGTTCTTCCTTTTGCAAACAAATGGATGCATTTATTGTACTAAAAACGGTTTCTATAGCATAACCAGACGGCTCGTGTGAGCCTGTGCGTATCACATTATGTTCCATCTGACCTCTCATTTTCTTCAAAGGATTTTTTTTTCTGTGGCGAAAAACTCTTTCGACTATCAGTTTTTCAGTTTTGTCAAGGTTAAACTTCTTAAACATTTTTCCGGATGAACAATGACGGTCAATAATATTGCAAAATAAAACAGCCTTTTATAATTTTAAAGGTCAACAAAAGCAATCAGTGGGAAAAAATTATCCTAACAAATACAACTCAAAAAAATACTCAAACAAAATACAGTGCCCAGTTTACGAACAAAAAATACCAAAAAAGTGTCCTTTTCTAATCTATTTTTTGCTCTAAAATATAATTGTCTCATTAAATTTATACAAATTATTTTATATCAGGATCAATTTGAAAATGTTTCTCTTCATAAGGTCACCCAATAGCAAAAAGTCATGAAAATGAGAGCAGTTAAATTTTGAAAGCAATATATACATTTGCAATCTTTTTTGCAAATTGTGTTTGTTTTTTTGCAAATTGTGTTGACTGAAAAGTGTTGCCCACTGAGATTATCGGAACTATTAATTTTGAAAATTATTTGAAGCATCACAAACAATCAACAGAATACAGAATTGAAAAATCAAAATCTGGGTTTTTCTCGTTGGATCATGCTTCCTGTTGCTCTTGACTCAAATATTCCATATTTGGTCAACGCTGTATAATTTCAGGCTTAGAATAAAGTTTTAGGATTTTAGGTTTGCATTTTTGTAAATTCCTAAAAAATTTTGATATTTCACTGTTCGAAATAATTACAATAACGTTCATTTACTGTGTTTGCTGGTCTGAGATATACAAGACACCAATGACACCGAAAATAATTTTTTCATGAGGCCACAGAAACCACTATGAAAATAAATAAATTACATCAAACCTGTTTTAGTTCTCTCTTTTTTCGCTAGAAAGAATGTTTTCATGTTTTCAATATTGTTCTTGTAACTCAATAAGAGTACTGCATTTGTTCATTTGGATACGATTTTTTATAAAATTAGACAAATTAATTACAAGGTGCTATAAAGTTTTAAAAATTAATTTTTGATTTCAAAGACAACGGAAAAAGATGATGGTTTTTCTTTTTTGTTGCTTTTTTATAAGCTTTCAATCATTTTAACTTTTCAATTCCCATGTTTGACAATTGTTTTGTGTTTTGGTTACATCTCGAGTCTCTTTGATTACACAAAAGGTAAAAGCCAGAAATGGTTACCAAGAGAAGAAAGATCCCGTAAAAAGCAAAAAATCTTTACTAGTTTTTACTTTCTTTTTCATTTAGTTTTTTAGTTTTTTTGATTCCTTATTTTTGATAAGGAAATTTTCAAATAAATTTGTTTTATCCAGTATAATTATGTTTATATACTTTAACAAAATTTGTAAACATTTTTGCTTATTTTGTCGAAATTAGTTAATATCCCCTTTTGACACCCACCCCCACCCCGTCACCAAATACTATTCCTTTGTTCCAGTTTTTTCTTTCAAATTTTGAACAGTTCCCCTTTCTCAGCCGGTAATAAAATTTGAAGATTTTTTTAATAAAGAATAAAAGTATTCTCAAAAGTATTCTTTAAGGGCTCCAAAAAGGTGTTTCTGTTTTTCCTCTACGATGCGTAAACAACAAAAAGTTAAGACTGAAGAAAAAAGCCGGCCTGGCATATATTCCTCCATTTTGAAAAATACGTTGGAACAATAACGCCCAGAACTCCCCGTCCTACCTCCTGGGCTGGTGTCTTATTTCGATCCACCAGTGAAAAAATAGAAATATGTGCTACAAACCTTGGCCCTGTTAAACATAGTGCCCATACTGTCACCAAATGACATCTTCAGAATTTCAGACAAAAGTGTGTCTCGAAAAATAAATAAAAACTAAATTGAATAGGTCAGCTTTTTGAAGCAGTCCTAAATATTTTAGAAGGAGTTGATGAACTGAAAAGTGTAATGCAAAATGGGTCAATGAAACGAAAGTGGGTAATGAAGTATATAACGCTTCAAAGACTGAACTATAATGTCTAAATATTCTGAATGTTTGTATTGAATTGAGGTCAAAGTGACCTGAAAACTTCAACCACACTGAATATTAGTTTACTGTGTAAACTATTCAGTTTCGTTTCTAGCCTAAATGGTTGTTAAATTTATAACTAATGAATAACTGAATCTAGTTTAGATAATTTTACACTCATTCTAACCAAGCTTGTGAAACAAATAGACAATGTATAATATGGAAAAACGGATGGTATATTGTTCAATAATTTCATTTCAAAAATTATGCCATTAGAGTTGTTACAGCCGCAATTTTTGCACAAATTTGCAAGTTTCGTATTTTTTTTATTGAATAAAGGAAAAATGGTTACATGTGTCTGTGTTTCTCAAGTGCGACATTATTTGACAAAAGAGAAAAAAAGTGATGAAACTAGAATAACACTTTTTAATAGATGTATTATGGCGCATTAAAAGCAAACTATAGACACTAGACAGTTTTGCATTTTTAAACCATTATTATGATACAATGAGAAACATCGATGATCGTTTGAATCATTTAAAGTTTGAAAGACACATTAACAAAAACACGCTACATTAACAAAAGTCTAAGCAGACGTTCCTTAAAAATCATCCACAAAGTGTTTCAAGAAACATTGGATTACTATTATTCTATATCGTATACTCAAAGTTATTATGGCAATCTTTCCATTGAATCCAACATATCACTTTTATATCCAATATTGATAAAATTTTCTCAAAAACAAAATATCAATTTTTTTTACAAAGTCCCAGTTAATAGTGAACAAGCAAAAGACAGAGTATTTAGTATTCAGCAACAGGAAGAGTTAGCAGATACTGTTTTGAAAGTCGACAACGAAAAAAAACAGAATCAACTAGTTTGAACTATCTTCTTGGCGTAACTCATTGATAGCAAGAAGTGAAGAAGATACTAAAAGTTTTGAATACAAAAAGCAGTAGCTTGCCGCAAGAATCAAAGATTACATTGATGAATCCAATTGTAGTGAGTCACGTACAATAATCAGCATTAGTTCTGATGAGGATGCAAGAAACATTAATCGCAAATTGGATAACAATTGAATTGGGGAATAAAAAGCTGTTTTCATACAGCCCACAGCATATAAAAATTAATTTTTTCTTGCAATGGGAATAAAACAACATGACATGAAAGTTACGTTTGATATAAGAGAAAACAATAAATTTTTAGCTGATTTTTTGCTGCTCAACCCATTCCAATTCATAATAGTTTGCTTTCTAATATCAAACTTAAAACTACATTTGGAGAAAATTTTGGAAGGAACTAAAAAATTGACATGCAAAATGTCATTGTCAGCATCCGATTCTAGTTAACACTTACACTGTAGTTCTTCACGCTGTACAGAAAATAATGAAGCAAAAAAAATTAAACTTGTCTTTACTACATAAAGGTTCACTTTTTAAATAACTAGATTAATATTTTTTCAAAGATGAAGACAAATTCTTGATTGTACATTGCATCTTTACAATTTGCATTTTAATCTTATGTGTATTAGAGGAAATTAAAAAAATTTTAAAAATTATTTGTTTAAAAAGACCCTTTTGATTAAAATCGCTGCTTTCAAGCAAATCTTGGTAAATCGTGCAAATGATTTATAAATCTAAGGTGCAAAATTGTTTGTCAGGTGATCTGCGCTCTTATTGGCTCCAATTTGAGCATTCATTTTGAAACTGGTGTACTCATGTAATCATATGACTATTTCCGGCTTTCTGTTGGCTTCGTTTAATTTGCATTGGTTATTGTGTGGTTTCTCCGTCAGCGTTCGTGGATTCTTTTTGCCTGGCTCTTGTTTCGAGGTTGATATTTTAAACTTGTTGCTGTACTATATCAAAAATCATTTAAAAGTTGGTTTGCTTTTAATGCGAGTGCTGAAAACACATTTCCTGGTATGTTTCTGATGCTATCTCTTCCCGAGTCCGGCTCGGATAATAATTGTGCATGATCTTAACACCATTAGCCATGAAAATTACAACTAATAACAAATAGAATAGATATTATGTCACTTGGAACACTTATTTTTTTAAGCGGTTTGAAATTCAGATGTTAATCTTGCAAGAATCGGGCAAGATATTGCAAGATTAACATTGTCTTGCATGATCTTGTAAGATTAGCATTTTTTTGCCAGAATCTTACAAAATCTGGCAAGATTAACATCGTGCTGTATTATCTTGCAAGATTAACGTCGTCTTGCAAGATCTTGCAAGATTATCATCTTTTTTTGCCAAAATCTTGCAAGATATTGCAAGATTAACATCCGGTCTGGACCACGGTTGTGTTCTGTCGGCCTAAGTTGTTGCTTTTTTACTGCTTTGTAATCACACTTAGAATAAAATTCTCGAACGGATAGTTTGTTGATCCGATTGTCTGCAGTGATATCAATTTTCTTTTCGTTGATTTTTCTAGACTGGTGAACAATAAATTTTTTGGGGATTTTTTTGTTGCTCAATCCATTTCAATATATAATAGTTTTCTAGACTGGCAAACTATAATTTTTTAGCGGATTTTTTTGTTGCGCAATCAATACCAATTTATAATAGTTTGCTTTCTATAATCGGACTTAAAACTACATTTGGAGAAAAGTTTTGAAGGAATTAAAAATAATTGATATGCAAGATGTCGTTGAAAGTATCCGATTCTAGTTATTATTTACAGTTTAGATCTTCACGCTGCACAGAAAAAAAATGAAGCAAAAAAATTTAAACTTGCTTTCACTACAGTAAGGTTTCTTTAAACAACTAATTAAATATTTTTTAAAGAGAAACATTCCTGACTGTACATTGCATCTTTTACAATTTGCGTTTTAGTCTTATGTTTATTAGAGATCTGTACGTGTATTATTTTCAAATTTGTTGTTTTCGTTGATCTTTCTAGACTGGCTAAATGTTGCTTTTCAATCTTGTACAAATAGGTATAGCCTTCATTCGTCTGAGTGGTGTGTTTGAGTTTTTAGTGTTGTGACGATTGTCTCATTGCTTTGTAAGCGCCTGAAATCCTTAAACTTTGCCATTCTAATGATTTTTGCTGGGTATTTTATTCTGGGTATCCTCTTTTCTGGGTATTCCTCTTTTCTTTCTTATTCTTGTTGCTGTAACTGAGATTTCTTTTCTTGGGGCTGTACTGAGAAGTTCAGCCTTTAGTTTTTGTTGTTTTTTTGTTAAATGTGCTATTTCAGTTTTGTGGACGGTTAGCCCACTTGACGCTCTTACGGAGAGTTTTGTATCAAAATATAATTTGAACACGTTTTAATACAAAATTTGCTGCCTAAGCTTTTCTTTTATTGGTTCGCGGTTCGAGAAAAAATTGGAAAAATTGCAAGATGAGCGGTGAAAAGGTTTTTTTTCACCGCAAATTTCGTGCATAATTTTGCGGTGAAACGCGGTAAATGAGGTCAAGTTATGTAAGTTCACCGCTAAAGTAAGCGGTGTCCTTACAAAAATTCACCATATTTCACCGCTAACTATAAGTTACCGTCCTTGCACGAATGCGGACCTCTCACCTCCTGCATCTCAACCACTCCTTCTTCCACTGCGCCACTTCTCACTAAAATTTAGCCTACTTGTTTTTAATTTAAATTAAATTCACTCTACTTTTTGTAAAACATACGCGTTGATTTTTTGTAAGATTAGGGGTGAAATTACAAATTTAAGCAGTGAAATGTGGTGACTTTTTGTACCTTCACCGCTTACTCTAGTGGTGAAATTACATAAATTCACGGCTTAAAAAAGTTTCAAAAGGATGTATGATTATTTTTGGGTACAATTTCCGTGCGTATTTATTAAATGTATCTTAACTTCGTTGAACAGAAGACTATTCGAGGCGTTTTCTAAGCGGTGAATTTATGCTGTTTCATCACTAAGTTAAGCGGCGAATTTCATCGCATTCACCGCTTATCTTACATAATTTGGAAACTTTTTTCAAAGCTGTAAATTTATGTAATTTCACCCCTACCAGGCGATGAAGGTTTGTTTCACCGCATTCACAGCATGATTTGTAAAATTTCACCGCATTCGCCGCTTATCTTACAAAATTTACCGCATTCACTGCTTATCTTGCATAATTTTGCGTTGAATGGCGGTGACACTTCGACCCGGGGTTTTGGTCTAAAATGTTTTCATAACTATTGTATTTCATTCCATCTAATTGTCAAGACATTCCTGTCCAATTGGTTTTGCCCGTCTTTTCTAGTTTGTTACCTGGTCGCCACCAATCGTGCCATTGTCCTTCTGCCCATTGTGTTGCATGATCTATATCTGATTATTTCAGTTATACGCAAAGGGTGTTAACCAAAATGTGGACAAAATTGTTGAAATATTTCGTGAATGAGTTCTGTCGTCGAGAGTATTATTTTTGTCCATTATTTCGGAAGGAATTTTCGTTTAGATTGTAACCCTGGTTTTTTACACAGTTTTATTGCAAGCCTGTACGTAGCAATCTACGTACACAAAATGTATGTGTTTATCGGTAAGGAAGCTTCTATATTTTTTCGTCTTAAAAAATGGCATGTTCTGGTTTAAAGGTCTTTTTGAATATTTTGCAGTTGATTGTTTTTTATGTGTTTTTTTCCGTTTTCGCGCCTAATTTGTTACTTTTTATGATTGTTAGTTTCGAATATCGGCCTAGCGAGACGATTTGAATATTTTGTTTTGGGTTGTTGATACAATGGTGCGTAAAAAATTGCAGTCCTTGGCTAATTATATAAGTATGACCAATGCGGGTAGTTTGAAGAGCTGTGAAAGACCCGGTGAAATTCCGAGGTACCAAATTTGTCCTCTACTATCACTAGCCCCATTCAGTTTTCAGTTACTTGTAATGTTTGGAGATAATCCCTCACCTAGGTGTCAAATCTTTTTTGGTCGTTTCCCTCCAAATTAGGGCCTTGGCCTTTTCTACTTAGTGGTCTTTTCCAGTTCATCGTTTTTGCTTTGTGTGGTTCTCTCTAGGATATGTTGGATTTCTTTTTACGTTTTCACTTCTTTCTGATTTTCCAGGAGTTCGGCTTAGGAGTTGTGTCCATTGTATGTTCAGTTAATAGAAAACCAATTATGGAGTACATTGATGTTATGTTGTAGATTTAAAAATGAAACTTAAGATTTTTGATTTGATGAACAATATTGAAACTTTTTTCCAGTTATCAATATCTCAGATGTGTTTTTGTTTGCTATTTCGTCTATTTCAAATTCTATTTTTGTTTCTGGATATCGAGTTACCCGTCAGCTACTTGCTTTGGTGCCTACAGTTTCCATCCTTTCTTCGTAATGAGTGGTTGGATCTTTTCTGCTAGCGCCCCCCCAGCCTTATAGCCATTAAATTTGCACCCTCCAAAATATAAACTTTCGCGAATTGTCAGAGCGATATTTGCATTTCATTGAAACAAGAGTGTCTAGGTAGATTGAAGGCACTTTTAGAATAGTTAAGAAGTTTTAAAAAGTCAATGCAGAAATTTTTAATTGCTTACGTTATGTGCAACAAATTTTAGTTGAACACGTAATACTTTCAAACCATAGCTGTGCTAGCTTTTTGTAAATGCATATTGCTCATATATGCTTACGTATAAGATTACCTAGCTTTAACAATATGTTTACACATATATAAATGGGGGTGTCTAACTAAGCGCGGGGGGCGCTAGCAGAAAAGATCCGAGTGTTTTTAGACTTGATGGCGCCAATTTGGTTTTGTAACTTTGATCTAAATAGCTTATAATTAATATTCCTGTGAAGTTCATTGTCCACTTGTTGGCAATTTATTTTGCGTAGTCGGAAAGGTTAACTATGGATATTTCACTATAATCATTTGCCTGTTTGGCTTCCTGGTGATTCTTGCGTGATGAGGGTTCTACTTCTTTTCACCCGGATTTACTTAACCCCCTATAATTTAACCCCGTGTCTAATCACCCCTCAGTAACTTAACCCCGCAATTTATTCAACCCAAAATCAGTTTACCACCGAAACCTTTTTTTATCTATTTCGGCATCCGAGAGAACAATTAGGAAAGCTAAAGTTTAAAGGACTTAAAAAACACAAAACTACTGACCTTCAAGAGTGCGGCATTGAACAGCTTGCGTTTGTTTAAAATTAAAGAATAATGACGAGACTGCTTTTTAGAACAATGCCTTTGATCGAAAAAGAACACTTGAAAAGTCTGACCTATTTTATGTTGCACTTTCATTTGAATCAAAAAAGTTCAAAAACTGTTTTAGTCTAGAAGACGGAAGAACCGGTACTTTTCAAGTGAAAGGATGTAAGCTCAATTTTAAAACCTACTTCCTGAGCAGGCCTAAAATAGCAATTCAAAACTAAATTCAACCGTGTATTTAACAGAATTTTCATTGAAATCTAGATTGATTTGTTTGCTAGCAGCTACGCTGTGCAAGCTACATATCTAAATGTTGCAAAACTGTGTTCCCAATTAAGGGTCCGATCATAGGGTTAACGCCCGGGATCAAAATCCCTAATGAGTCACGATATGAGGCTTCGACGTAACTCTGTGATGACGCAAGGCGGGCGCCAACTCGAAAGTATTAAGATGGATTTCGAATTCAAATTAACACAAAAACAAACATAATAAAAAACACAACAAATTCACAACTAAGTCAAACTGGCAGTAGCTCTGAAAAAATGAATATCAGTTTCATCCCTGTAAAATTGCATCAAGTTTTGCACTTTCCCATTCAAGTTCTCATACTTCTTCTTCTTTTGGGAATTTGTGACCGGATGAGGCATTCAAAAAGTTTAATTTTTGGACCGCAGCGTCTTTTTGTAAGTTAGCCAAAAGTTTCCGAATTCCGAGATGGGATCCGCTGAAGAAGGCATGTGTACCATAATGCCAGCCCTCTACAGCATTAGCTGTTCAGGCAATTCCCTCAATGGCTGTGTCTCTTTGATTCCAAATTTGTGGGGGAAATGTGGCAGGACGGTTCAATATTGGACACTTGATATAATTTGTTTGGAAATATAAACAAAGCTTGTCTATTTTCTCAATAACGAAGCTATCTAAATTCTGCTGACCTTCCACATTAGTTATTTCCTCGACAATTAATTCAAAAGACGTTTCTATTTGCTCATTTTTTTCGAAAGCTAGAGCAGGGATCATTTTAAGCGCCAGGGCCACTTTGTGATTTTCTGACACCATCATTTTTAGTCCAAGTTATTTAAATTTTCGAACAAAATTTTTTTGTTAAATGGAAATAGCAGCCCGACAACAATGAAGATGGATGATGTTTCTAAAAAACATTAATAGGGGCAATTTCAAAATCCAACAGAACCTTATCCGGTTTACAATTGGGGGCAAAGGTTTCTAAGCCATCAAGTGGTCGGCTGTACGTTTTTTTCGTTTTGGTTGGGAAGGAGGGCATATAAACCAGCAGGGGCAGTACCGAGAGCATATACATGAAGGGTGTATATTTGATAGAAGTTTTTGGTCGATAGTTTAAACGTTCCATCCCCAAGACAAAACTTGGAGCTTTCGAGAACCGATGTCATATAGGGATCACCAAAAACTAAAATACGCTCGTGGTTATCTCTTCCGCTGTCATATCGCCAAAACTCTTGAAAATTATCATGTATAGCAAAATGCTGGTCCGATGGCTCATGAATTGAAACTGTTTGTATAGCCTTTCTCAAGCGCTGCGAGGTGTGTATTAAGTTTGGTTTTGACGGCATCTTATACTGGGTCAAAAGAACGTCAGTTACTGGTAAAATTGCGGAAGCTGCGGCTGCTGCGGGCGTTAGGTTTTTATTCAGGGCTTTGATCTCTATTATAACTTTTCGTGTCGCCAGTTTCCAATCGAAGCATTATGATTGTGCTCACCGTTCACGCGAATAAATTGGTCATTTTGTCTTAAAACGGAAACAAGGCACTTGTAACTTTGATATTTTGAGCAATTCCAGGCAGTGTTAAACTTATTTAATCTTTTAACAACTCATGGCTTCTACCACCAATACTTTTTTTTGTTTTTGGAAGAAATAGTAAACTCAAAGTCGGCAGTTATCATGCTGAATTCAAAATGCAATAAAACAAGAAATGTTTTGGAGTTCCATCCACTTTTCAATTGCTTTTAATTGCCCCATTAAGGATTAGATTAGATAACTATTTCGCTCATTGTTATAGTTTTGCATTAAACTATTGTGTCGTTAGCTCTATGTCCCTGACAATTATGATCCATGAATTTACAGATTAAAATCGGGGTGAAATGATTGAGGTGTGAAAAGTATGTTCACACCTCAGTCATTTCACCCCGATTGTTATCTCCATTAATTAAAATACAGTTAATTGAGGCTTAATTATTCTCAATTATAGGAAGCTTAAAATCGGGGTGAAACAATATAGGGGTTAAATAATTGAGGGGTTAAATGATATAGGGGTTAAAAAATCGGGGTTAAAGTATAGTGGGTTAAAAGAATAGGGGGTGAAAAAACAGGACACCGTGATGAGAGGTCGGTGATTAACAAAAATCGTCATTTACGTTCAGCATATTCCATATTTAGTCAATTTCTGCATGTCTTTGTCAATATTTGCTTCTTAAAAAGACTCATAAGTGCTTTCTAGAGAGTCCACCGTCAGTTTTCTACAGAGAAGATGTGCTGATTGTATTCGACGTCATTGACAAGGGCTAGCGTCTATAGTTCAATTCAATATGGCGTATTTTTTGCCTCGTTTAATCAAATAGGGAGTGTATCATTTGTGACAATTGCAATTTCTAATAACCGATTCCCATGATTTTATCTTTGTGTCAATGATTCTATCTTTGAGTCTTTTGTACTGGTTTTCAGTGGCTTCTAATTTGAAGATTAGGTTCGAAGTCTTTTACGGTCCCATTTCTTGTTAAAAATTACTAACTTTTTTCTAGGAGCTTGGGATTGAGATCTTCTAATGCGGTGTTCTCGGAGTCAACTTGGTTTGTTTTTTTTTATTTTTCTGTATACAACTTTTATGTGATTTTTTTCAAATTATCTGCTTCATTATGTGTTTGATTATCATGCATTTCAGTAGTTCGGTAGTTTTTTGAACTTGGCGGCTAAAATTTTTTTTTAGGTGTTTTTTGTTGGCTTAGAAAAAAGACAGCTGGGAATGGAAGTATGTTGACGTGAAAAAAGAGAGATATTTCAATTTGCTAAGAGGTTATCTACCCATTTGTCTACAACTCCATCCCGTTTCTAAATTGTTGCAATCGATTCCCATACAATTTCGTGAGGTTTCTCCGATTTTTTAATTTTTTTTGTAATTCATCAAATGTTTGGTTCATTTATCGGTAAGTATTAGCTGGTGTTCTATTCTGGAGGTTTTAAGGGAAAATTGCTTTAATTAGGTTATTTTTCGATTTCTTCTTGTCTCTGTTCTGAAACTTGCAATTTGTTCTTTTTTCTTTGCACGCATATCAAAGTGCTATGACCGAATGCTTCGCCTTTTTTGCAGTTTAATGATTTTCTAATAGGACACAACTTTCCAATTTCGATATCCAGTTTTTGCAACTTCTCAACTATTTGCTGTGTTCTTTGTTTCCGAGTTTTTTAAATCATGGAATCGTTACTAGAGGAGTTTGTTAATCGGCTGTTCTACGTTCCACAGAAAGGCATTTTTAAGGTCATGAAATTTCGGTTGGTTTGTACTCTTTGGCAAGTGATATTGTGGATGTATAAATATCTTTCCCAAAATTGGGTTCAATCTCGTGTATTTCATGGCTATCTGGTATACACTGAGAAAAATATTTCCGGTATTCTAGCGGGTTTTTCTCCGAATCGCCACTGTATCCCGTATTAGTCAAGGCATTTACAGGGACAATAAATGGATTCAGCTTTGTTACTGCTATAGCCGGGTCGAACTGGGGTGCAGATTAGGTTTAAGTCGAGCTTAAGTCTTTTTTATGGAATATTTGAGTCGGGAATGGTCTTTTCATACCACTTTTTGGTCGAGCATGACAAAACAAGAGATTCGTGGGTTAGTTAATTCATACCAGCCAGTGACTTAACGCATTCCACGCATGATTGTATAAGAACATTGCGGTCATTTTTCTTACTTGTCGACGCTAGTGGCCGCTTATCTTACACAATTTTGTGTTGATTTTAGCGTAGATCTTACATAATTTTTGCGGTTTCTAAGCGTATACTTTAAATGATTTTGCGTTTCTAAGGGTAGTTTTTTATATACTTTTCTGTTGCAGTTAGCGAAGTTTTGATGTTCTGCAGAAATTTGTTGGGTTGCATTAAATATTAACTTAAGTTTAAAGGAGTTTCTGGGGTCACTTTTGATAAACCAAAATCCGTAACCTAACCCTAGCTCCAACTCTCACGTACCAAACTATTTCCCCTCCCATAGTACACAATTATCCCCCACGTACACAAAGAGGTCCCCTCCCGCCTACCTCTCGCCAAACCCCCCAACGCCCAGGGACATTAGCGTTGATGCTGTACAAATTTGTGCTGAATGTGGCTTTGATCCTACATAATTTTGCGATGATTTAGGCACGAATATGTACGATCTAAGCTAAATTCAACGCAAAATATATCAGATCTACGCTGAGAAAAGTAAAATTATGAGGAATTGATGGTGAATGCATTAAACTAATCTAAGATTCACAAAAAAATCAACGCAAAAATATGTATGATCTACGCTAAATTCAAAGATGAATTATAAGTGATCTACGCTAAATTTTACACGAGGTTATGTAAGATTGGTGTTGAGTGCGTTGAAGTATATGTAAGAAATTCGCTAATTTCAACGCATAATTAAGAAAGATCTAGGCTAAGTTCAACGAAAACTCATGTAAGATCTACGTTAATTTCTTCGCAAAATTATGTAAGGTCTACACTATATTCAACGCAATTTTATGTAAGGTTTACGCTAAAAGGTTTTACATAATTTTGCTTTGAATTTACTACAGATTTTACATAATTTTGCTTTGAATTAATCGTACACCTTATTGAAATTCAACGCATTCACCGTTGATCTTAAATAATTTTTCGCAGAATTTATTGTAAATCATACTTTATTTTGCCTTGAAATTAACGTAAATCTTACTTAAATTTGTGTTGAATTTCGCGTAAATCTTACAGAATTACAACGCATTGATCGCTAATCTTACATAACTTTTTGTTCAATTTAGCTTAGAGCATACAAAAATTTGCGTCGAATTTAGGGTAGATTTTACATAATTTCAACGCATTTAACCCCATTCTTAAATAATTATGTGTTTCTGAGCGTGATTTCCAAGCCTGCAAAGTTTTGCGTTGAATTAAGCGTAGAACTTACATATTTTTGCGGTTTCTAAGCGTATATTTAAATGATTTTGCGTTTCTAATCGTAGTTCTTAAGATTTTTTATATCCTTTTCCGTCGCAGTTAGCGAAGTTTTGATGATCTGCAGAAAATTTCTGGGTTGCATTAAATTAAAACCTGAGTTTAAATGGAGTTTCTGGTGTCACTTTTGATAACCCACAATCAGTAAACTAACCTTAGCTCCAACTCTCACGTACCAAACTATTCCCCCTCCCATAATATACAATTATCCCCCACGTACCCAAAGAAGTCTCTCCCGCCTACCTATCGCCAAACCCCCAACACCCAGGGACCTTAGCGTTGATGCCGTATAATAAATACTAAAAACAATTTTTTGTTGAATCGGGCTGTGATCTTACGCAATTTTGCGATGATTTAGGCAAAAATATGTACGATCTACGCTAAATTCAACGCAGAAACATGCGAGATCTACGCTGAAAAATGTAGAATTATGTAGAATTGGTGGCAAATGCTTTAAACTAATGTAAGATTCGCAAAAATAAAATCAACGCAAAAAATGTATGATCTACGCTAAATTCAAAGTTAAATTATAGATGATCTACGCTAAATTTTACACGAGGTTATGTATGATTGCGGCTGAGTGCGTTGAAGTATATGTAAGAAATACGCTAATTTCAACGCATAATTAAATAACATCCAGGCTAAGTTCAACGAAAACTCATGTTATATCTACGCTAATTTCTTTGCAAAATTATGTACGATCTACACTATTTTCAACGCAATTTTATGTAAGATTTACGCTGAAAAATTTTACATAATTTTGCGTTGAATTTAGTGCAGATTTTACATAATTTTGCGTTGAATTAACCCTTAATCTTTCAGAAATTCAACGCATTCACCGCTGGTCTTAAATAATTTTTCATTGAAATTAGCGTAAACCATACTTTATTTTGCCTTGAAATTATCGTAGATCTTACTTAATTTTGCGTTGAATTTGGCTTAAATCTTACAGAATTTCAGCGCATTGATCGCTAATCTTACATAACTTTTTGTTGAAGTTAGCTTAGAGCATGCAAAAATTTTGCGTCGAATTTAGGGTAGATCTTACATAATTTCAACGCATTTAACACCAATCTTACCTAATTTTGTGTTTCTGAGAGTGGTTTCTAGGCCTGCA
>NC_134482.1:33244836-33296372 GCF_964194025.1 Convolutriloba macropyga | reverse complement strand
GAGCAGGAATAATACAATTTTTTATGGCAAGTAAAGTATGAATGGTCACTGGTTGATGAGAAATTAGGTAGTGAGCACCGCCTTAATCGACCTACATACACACAAGGTACCTCAAGCTCGATCATTTATAACTCTACCAAATTGATACCAATCAAGCTCGCACATATATTGTTTGTTAGGGCAGATATTAGGCTCACTCATATCAAAAAATCATCCAGATCGAATCACTCAATAAAAAGTTATTAACGATGGGCCATCGGGCATACCTCAGATTTTCGGGTGTCACAACGCCAGATCTTTAATAACTCCATCAATTTTGGGTCAAATTAAACGGGACATGGCTCATTGAGACAATTATTATCTAAGCGTCAAAACTATATATATATGGCACATTAAATTTGGATCACTGGTTGATGAGAAATTAGGTAGTGAGCACCGCCTTAATCGACCTACATACACACAAGGTACCTCGAGCTCGATCATTAATAACTCCACCAAATTGATACCAATCAAGCTCGCACATATATTGTTTGTTAGGGCAGATATTAGGCTTACTCATATCAAAAAATCATCCAGATCGAATGACTCAATAAAAAGTTATTAACGATGGGCCATCGGGCATACCTCAGATTTTCGGGTGTCACAACGCCAGATCTTTAATAACTCCATCAATTTTGGGTCAAATTAAACGGAACATGGCTCATTGAGACCGTTATTATCTAAGCTTCAAAACTATATATGGCAAATTAAATTTGGATCACTGGTTGATGAGAAATTAGGTACTGAGCACCGTGTAATTTGACCAAACTAAAACCTCCGAAATGCCCATATGCCACCCAATATGCCACCAAAATATACAAAGGTATGCCCAAGCCCATGCCCATGGCATGCCTGGTATGCTAGAATACACTGATACATTGCTAAACTAACAGAGGGCAGGATTGGCTCTTGTGCCAATCTGTACACCGGCACTGGAACTGTCGTATGCCCATTTTCGTCCTCATTTTGACCCATATTACGTGACAGATTCCCACTATTATCAACCAGGTTTCCACAACTTTGTAAAACTGGGCCCCTTGACAGCATGGGAACCCTCACAGTCTTCTTCATAACTTTTCCTCGATTGGCATATCCAGACATTTCAAGATCTGAAATATATATGTTGATTTTCGGCTAAAATTCGGCTCCAAACGGCTGAAAAATGGCTGAAAACGGCCCAAAACACCTGAAATACCCTCAATAGACCCTCCCGGGGTGCTAATATCACCCAATAATCAATTTGGTATGCCCCCGGCATCATTTTCTAGCACCCCGGGAAAGTGGCCAAAAAGTAATGCCAAAATCGTGGCACGTTGCGAAATTTTTTTGAATTCGAAAATTTTACTCGAATTTTTTTGAAAAGTTGGTTTTGACTTGGGAATCAACTTCCAAGTGTTATCCAAGTCTTGGTTAAGACTTGGCAGACTTGTAAGACTTGTATTTAGACTTGCCCAGTACTGGAAACCTAAATAAGACTTGGATTTAGACTTGCCTAGTACTGAAATTGACTTGGCGTTAGGTCCGGGCTAAGAGCTGGTAACGCTACAATACCTGATACAATAGACTAAGGTCATCGGTCAAATCTATTTTCATGTGACGTAACCTGGATTTCCACATAAACCAGACTAAGCGTTAATGAAAATTTATTATCACATTCTTGTTGATTACATGAATTTCAACGAGAAAAACAAAAAAAACAGCTTGCAGAAAAAATTCCGATAAAAATTGCGGCAATTTTCTTCAGACTCATCGAAAATCGTGTAATTACTAACCACAAGAGGAATTTTTTCTGTGTAATCACAGAAGAGGAATTTTTAACACGAAATGTCGTGTGATTCAACGGGGAAAATAAGGTAATTTCACATGAGTAGACAGGTTCAGAGTGCATTCCTGGAAAACTCCCTTTATTTATCCGAAAATTTCATGCAATTTTGCTTTACGAAATTACTTTTTGTCTGTCTGAACGAACCTTATTTTATCTAAACTTTAACTGAGAAATACCTGATAATACCTTAAGGGGGCATCACATGAACTTTTATCCTAATTTATCTTAACCTTAGCAAAACTGCCTTAACTAGTTCAACAGCAAAATTCCAGGTGAGGCACTTCAAAATTTTGAGGTTATTTTTCCAGTCAATTTATCAACCAACAATTGCAATATTGTTCAGAATTAAGCAATTTTTAATTAAAACTGAGCTCATTATTCAGAGAGTACAAAACTAAGACAGAAAAGTAGTGTAGTTGACAAAAACCGATTGTAATCCCCTTACCATGCCACTGAAAAACTTCCAATAAAACCATTTAAACGTTTAATATCATCAAAAACATAAAGATCGAAGTTGTTATAAAGTATAAAGTTGTTATAAAACTTAAAGTTATATATATATATATATATATATATATATATATATATATATATATATATAAAGGCTTTTTACCTAAAGCAGGACAGTGCTTAGCTGTTATATTAGTTTAATAGATTACACCAATTAACCTCTGTAAATAATGTGAAAGGCTAGTTGAAACTGAACTTAGCAGTTTGGAACACAATACGAGTCAAAAAACTTTTTCGGTTAAAAGAGAAGAGCAGGAGTTGACCTGACATAATATAGCTATAGTATTAAGTAGTCATCAGACATAAGTCATCCACTTTGCGATTACTTGCGATTATAGTCATCCACTTTGCGATTACATTGTCTAATAATAAGGCAGACCCAAGGTGGGCTCCTTTTACAGCCTTAAAGTACAAAGAGTTAGAGCCACTTATTGCTGCGCGCGAAATAGGCTAACCTATATCTCTCAGACTAACCGACTCGGTAAAACACTCAAGGTATACTTGAATTATAACGATGTATAAAAGAGTTAACACCGGAGTCAGAGGTATACACATCGTGCAACTACTCTAATAGAATGACTATAGTAAGTGAAGTCCTCTCTATAAAAAAGATAATAGTGTCTTCGCAGTCTGTGATTGGCTGGAGGTGTAGATTCAGTATTTCTACTCCTATATCCATCTGGGATTTGGAGTTTTAGATCCGAATTTGTGAACTGTAGCACAAATACGCTATATGTGTCATCCTCGTTGAACGGTCGAGTGGAGAGTTGTGTTCTCTTTGAGGTGGGGTTGTGACGTGTGCTGTCGTCTGTAGTCCCTGTCAGTGAAGTAGTGACTAGTGTCGTTAGTGAGGGGTTCTTCTGATTGTAGAACCATTGAGCGTGCCAAGTAGATTTCTGTTTATCTTCGTCTGATACAAGGTTTGAACCAGTCGGATTTACCAGCTTACCTTCTGGTGGACAACCATCTTTTAGTTACTGTGTGAGCTACTTTCCGCATTATTTTTATTGATTAAATTAAATGCGTACTTAGTAAGCCCCGACCGGGAGGAAGAAGAAAAGAACTGATCCTAATCTTCAGTTGTGGCAAAGAAGAAAGGGATAAAGAAAAGAAATAGTGTACATAGAGGAAGAAAAATAGAAAGAAAACAAAAAAATAAAAGTTTTAAGTGAATTTGAATGATCAGTGAGTCTTTAGTTTTTGAGGGACTGTGAGCCCGATGTTGTAGGACTGTGGCCCTACGTCTGATATTAGAACTCAAAATCAGGGGCCCGATTGTCAGGATCCCTGAAAAAAATTCCACAAATTCCTGATCACGTGCCAGGCAAGCTGCAAGGGCAAGGGAAGAGGTCGACGTTGCAGTTTGACTGCAACGCGAGAAAATGGTTAAGGATCCATGTTTCCTCAGCTGACGGTTCTCGATTGTCCAACTTGTCCATTATCCAATCCCTGCAGAGGAGGTTGAAGGTGTTGCCATACATGAACTTTGTGGCTCCTCCCTCTACACACCGGAGATACTCGATCGGAACAAAAATTGGACGGTTGGTCTTTGCATAGAGTGGCCAGAACAGGAAAAAGTTTTTTATCGGATCAATCTTGCAAAGATTGCTCTCAAAATAAATTGGTTGAATTATAAAGCTATAATTCATGTAAAAGGGTGAAATGAGCTTTGCGTTAGCATATTGGAGACGCGAATTCATGTGGATGAGTGGATTTGTCCTGTGGAAGTGGTATTGGACAAACAAATAGTTGTATATAGTGTGTAACATTTTTACTCTGTTGACTTTGTGTGTCTGGTTATTTACATCCATCTGTGTGGGGATGTGGAAACCAAAATGAAGATAGAAGGGGTAAAATTTCTGGCAAATACGTAAGGGGGACACCGCAAGTGAAAAAGGTGTTCAAACAGTCGTTCTGGCGGTCCGCAAGGGCAGAGAATTATTTGGATTGGTGCCATAAACAATCCGTGAAGCTGTGGTTTATTGTAAAAGGGAGACACTCTAGTGGGAGGTCTCTATCACAACCTTCTTGGACATATTCTTTCTCCAATTGTCCAAAAGAGCAGGAACTGGCTGCTGGCTTGAGGGTGTGTTGTGATGGTGTTGACGTGTAGTTGATCCGCTAGGGGACATGAACACCGTGGATTGTGCCGATGCCGAGAAGATTTATGAACTGGTGAAAACGAATATTTGGGCCGGGTGCTCTATGGTTAATCCCTTGCGTGGATGCAAAGAGTTTTCCTTTCCCGCGAGAGTATGAGGTCTGTGGGCCTCTTGGGTGCCTTGCAGTGTGTCAAGCAGGCGATTGTGAAGCCTGGATCGGAGATGAGCGCACAGGATAGATTTCATATGCTGCGGCTCTTGGTCGTCTTCTGGGTGAAGGGTCGGTGCACGGGTAATTATCCGTCGACGTCGGTCGATCGTAGGGGGTTGGTTGTGGAAAAGACGGCTGTGTTCGAAGCGGTGGGATGGTTGGACCATACCGTGGTGAAGGTATACGTGGTCGTTGTGAAAGGTGTGGGCATTACTGGTGGTGGGTACACCAGTGGTTGGGACCGTGGTTGAGTTCCACGAAACCTTCCAGAGTATTCCCAATTTGGAACAACCGTTTCAGGCGTAGAACGACCTGATTGTTCCGCTACCTCATCACCTCAAGAGGAAATACTCGTAGGCTGGGGTGCTGGTTGTGATATGGGTATCGCTGTGTGAGTGGTTGTTCCAAATATCGGAGGTGGCTGTGACACCGGTTGGTCTCCCTGAAAGATTGGCTCTTGTGACGAGCTTCGTGGTCCAACAAGAATCGAGGGTGATCTCGTGTCACTTTCGATATACAGGTGGAGTTCACCGTAAGAGGAGGAGGATCTGGCGGGTGAAGGCAGTGGGTTCACCCGCGCAAAATTTGCTGTGTCCACAGACTGTGGCTGTGGTGAGGATTGAGCCATCGTGAAGAGGGCCGGTGTTTGCATCTCGCATACTGGTTCTGGTACTGGGTGGGACAACACTAACGGTGTGAGGGGTGAGAGCAACATGTCCTCGACTTTCAGCATAATGAAGTCGTATGCTGTGGGGTCGACATTTGGACGAATTTTTGAACCTCCTTCCTGTGCTATGGGAGTGACTGCTGTGGAGTCGCTAAAACAAGAACGTGTTAAATACGAGTACTAGGTAGTTTAAAAAGAATTTCTTCCAGAATTTGCTCATGATAAGAGTCATTTTTGAAAGAATCCTTTGAAACTGAAATGTGTCGTGAGCGTTTGCGCTTGTTAAACTGAAAGGTATGTAAGTATTAAGAGTAAAAACCCGGTTTACTGTGTGATGCTACTGGTAAATCAAAGAAATAGTAAATAGAGGTGGGGAGAGTGGATGTTTTGTTTTTGTTCGAATTATTGTGTACAGGAGATGAAAATTTCTTATAGAAGTTTTCAAACTTTCTGTGTAATAGATTCAATTCAGTTTGAGAGTGAGAAGTTTTACTATTAACGGAGTGTTTTTTGTCGTTTTTTAGGGGAGGGTCCTTTATATTGCGAGGAATCAGATTGGAGTACATGGAATATTGTTTGTGAGAAGACACCAAAAAATCCAGAGGTGATGATTTTTGCTAATGTTATATTACGGCCTAAGAGTGCTTTGAGGTTAGATGCATTAAAAGCTCTTCGACATAGTCCAAAAAATGCACTGTAAGAGATTAGATACAGCCCAAATAATGGCTAATTCTTTTAATACGTACCAGGGGTATCCAAAGATTCCGATGAGAGATTCTTTTAAATAGTTGCCGTTGATTAGATCTCGCCAATCAAGACGGCGAAGTGTAATTTTTTGTCCGTTAATAAAGAGTTTTTGAAATTTATTGCTGTATTCGTTTTGTGAGAATTGTGAGAATTGTGCTTGTAATTGTGCTTGTTTTGCAAAATCTGCAAAGTTTACAGCTTGTGTTATTTCAAATTTTTCGGTGGCGTCATCTACTAATTGGTGAAATTTCATCTTATCGATGGACTTAGTCCCATCGTGTTGACTATATATGCCGAGTTGTTGTGCTGTAAAGTCTGCGTGGGTGAAGCGGTTTTCAACTTCGTCAGGCGTGAAAGTTCTGACTGGGTTTCGCGCTTTAATTGGATAATGCGTTAAACGGTATGACTCATCGCCATCCGTATCTAGTGAGATTTGTTGATCAAAATTACTTGATTTATATGGTGCTCTAACAGACCAGGGAAAAGTATATAGGAATATAGGAATGCGTTCAAAACATTGGTTTTCTAATACATAAAAAGGTGATGATACAGTCAACTTTACATTGAAAAAGTGAAATAAAATTTGAGTTTTTAAGTGTAGCGAATCTGTGTCGCTGTCCGGTTATAACATATCCTCCCAAGGTGAATTTTTGTGTTAATAGAATAAATGCGGTTTGTTTGAGATCACGGTCTAAATCGCAAAGTTTTTTGTAAAGAAATAGACTCCTCTGTTCCAATTCAAATAAGATTCTGCTAACCATATTGTCGAATTCTGCATCAATCTGTACATTTGGAGCTACGACACCAAAATAATTTTGTTTTCTGAAAAGTTCGTACTTTTCAGATTTACCGTAAACGGGTGATTCTTGTGGAATAATATATCCATTGCGGATATCTGCTTTAGTGTATTGTGTGATGGAAAGTGCTCCATTGGGGATAGTTATGTGTACATCTTTAAATTTGGCTGATGCTTTGCCTGTGATAAAGTTAATTCTTATTGGCATTGAACAAAAATGTCTTGGTACTGTGTAGCATAATAGAGGCGATCTTCATTACATTTATAGAGAGGTTTTGTGAGAACTTCAAAAAGAGAAATTGCAGATTCATCATAAAGGTTTTTTTGAAAACGGCTAGAGTACATGTGTGCATTATGTTCATGATCAAGATTAGTTTCTTTTTTTCTAGTGTTTTAATGAAATAGCGTTTTTGAAGTTTGATCATGGGTGCATATTATTTACCAACGTCAAAAATACCACAGTGATTGTCTGGTTCCCAAATAACTGTTGCCTTAATGGCGTGATTTGGAGGACAGTAGCCTCTTTCAAGGTCGCATTTAATACGGGTTTGTAATAGTAAATGCTTTCTGATTTTACATCAAAACTAAGCGTGATGTTAAATAATTGAAGTGACCTTCCTAGTGTGTGGATGACATCTTTTTCGTGTTCAGGATTTTTACCTGGACAATTATCCCAGGGATTATCTGTGGCATTTGGGATCCATTCATGGTCCCGTGGATTATATACCATGTTTCCGTGTTGGAAAGCAACAGTTGTGTAGCGATCAAGTTGAAAACGGCCTTGTTTAGCTTCAAAATTAGCTTGCCAGCGTGGATCGTCGAGTACATCAAATTGTATTATCTCTGGGTGATAGTGGTGTTTACTTATGAGACCAATGCGTGCAAGTTCTCTACGAGCTTCAATTTCTGTGGGAAAGAAAGGTCTTTCCATTTTGTTAACATACCAATTATCGTGATCAAACCTGAAGCCTCTTTTAAGTGAGATTTTGTGACAAAAGCTTTCTTTGTTGCTAAGTTAAGCATGTATGGCGTAGGCGCGCACTTAAAGTGTTCGAATTTTTAAGAAAAATTTAGTTGAGCGGGGAGGATTTGAAAGTCTGCTGGTTTGATCTTACATTCGCCAATATTATTGAGCTTATAATACAGCATATTTGTGATATGCTTTGGGGAGCAATCATAGTATGTGACAATTAGATCTTGTACTCCTGATTTAGGTGTGAAGATATTGTGTGTATCAAATTTAATAGTTTCTTTTATCAGAAGTGGGTGTGAAATGAATAAATTAAGCAATAAGATGATTAGTTTTCTAATGGACATGTGTAAGAGAGTCCAGAGTCAAGATTGTAGAATACAAAGTATCCTGCTGTGTTTTGGTGTATTTTTCAAACTTATAGTGTATCTCTTGACAAATAAAGGGTGATGGGTTTGATTTTACTCGAAAAATAGGTGGTGCATGGGCTTGTGGGTGGAAAATCAGTTTATCTTGTTCGACTACAATTCCGACTGAAAATGTAATTTTAGATTGTTTAAGTAAGCCGTGTGCTCGTTGTTTCTCTACCGGTGTGATTTTGTATGTTTTAGAATTTCTCTGTTTAGCCCAATTATGTAGTTGTTTACCGTTATTATGATCACCGAAAAGGTCGGGAGGGGGATCAACAAATTTTGGGTCAATTTTTAATGGTGAGTTGGATAAGTTCTCGTAGTATCAGGTTATTTTCCGATACAATGGTGAGAGTGTTGGTCGAGATCTATCTGCAAATTAGGCAGTAGTAATGACTGAGTAGGGGAGTTCTCTCTATATAAAAGAGAATAGTGTCTTCTCAGTCTGTGATTGGCTGGAGGTGTACATCCTGTATTTCTCTGCTACAATAATCACTCATGGCGATTTATTGCTTCTTCTTTCCGTCAAATCTTGCCGGATTTGAATACTTTGATAATTTGAGAAGCGAAAATTTGAGGCTTAGATCGTTGAAAACTCTCGAAAAAAATTAAATCATCTAGGAGATCTTGAAGAGATGACAATTCATTCAAGCTCTAGAATAATAGTCTTTGCAATGAAAAATCTCAGCTGACTCAGGGCTGAATAAAAGAGAAGATTACAATGCATGTAAAATGATTAAATCAATTGGCATGATCTATAGACTTTTAAGTGTAGTACAAGAAATGTTTTCTTTCCATTTATGTGACATTTTCAATGTTTTGTAACCAGACATCCAAGTCAACACGCTCATTTTGCTGTAGGTTTTACCCGCAGGGCAAACCCTGAATTGTCACAATGAATCAATTCCAACTCCCTATATTGTTTTCACATAACATACATAAAAGGTAATTGTCAAATCGAGGAGCGTGGAGTCGCAATTCATTCTCTTTAAAATATTTCTCAATATATTTGTCGTACAGATTTACAATCTGTAGATTTGAATTGTTTCGTAGTGCCAATTAGCGTTCTTTATTTCGGCCAATTTAAGAGTGAATTGGCGGAGCGAATTCAAGCTTTATTTTGTTATTCAAATATTGATTATTTGAGTTACAAAGTTTAGATTGGTTTGGCGGAGCGAAATCACGTTCAACTATCTATCGGGTATTTTCGCTTAGCGAAAGATACCAAATTTTTGATGCGTCTGAATTTAGACTTTGGCGGATCGAAATCTAGTTAAGAGAGAGAGAGTCAACTATTTTAAATTACGAAATTGAGAAGAATGAAATTAGGCAAGATTAACAAAACTGCTTCACAAATTGTTCACAAGATAACATTACTAAATTGCGGCAACTGACAATCACGAGACAAGGTGAACAGACAAAAGATCATGCATAGGATATAAACAAATTAACAAGTATGAAATCATCGGATTTGATCTTCAAAATTAAACTGAATAAATGAACAAATTAAAATAAGGAAATTGAACTAAATTAAGTTAAACAGAAATTGAACTAAATTGGTTGCACCAAATTAATGAACTCAAACTAAAAATGTACTATTGTACCACATTTCCCCCTTGGCGGAAATAAATAACATGTTATTTATCAGAAAATTAGTAAGAAATATGTACTTGTTAAATAAATAATACTGTAATGTTTTAGACAGAGTTTTGAATGGTCAGTTTTACTCATTAATCGCTTTCGCTTTCATAATACCTTTCCGCTTCGCCAACTGTCATAGACAACTCTGGTTCCTCATAATTCGGAGAGACGTAGAATTGAGTGGGGTAGGAAGTTGTTGGGGAGCATGGGCCGACTGTGAAGTTTGACTCCTCTTGATTGGATTGCGCTGCAGCCGTTTGTATTGCAGAAATTATGGACTTGTTTTCGATTTGTTGTTTTTTAATGTTTTGCCGTCTCTTCTGTTTTCCAATTGCTTAAGTACTTGGTGTTGTGGGAGGGCATAATTGAATTGGATTCACAGACTCATCCGATTCTGTTGTTGAAATGGCAGAGCGTTTTCTCTTTGAAGGAATTAGCGCTGCGGATGCTTTCGTGGCTGCTTTTCTTTTCGGTCTGCTTGGTGGCTCCGCGATAATGATGCTTGAAGTCGGTAGTTCCATTGGCACTGCGGGATCGTTATTTGACTCCGTGATTTGATTTCGCGGCGCCGTTGTCTGTTGTTTCTTTGGCTTGGTCGGCATTCTTACTCTGAGGGCGCGTGTTACATTAGAGTGAATGGACGACACTGTGCTGACGTCATCTGCCACTTTTCTGTGTTTCATTTTCTTTCCACCTTCTAACTTTTTTCTTAGTTCTTTTGCATGGTGATGAATGATTTCCTCCGTTGTTTTTCCCGTGGGGATTTTCGGGCGTCTATTTGCATATATTTGCAAATCTGTTTCTCGTTCCGCCTTTGTGCCGAACTTTGCGAGGTCAGAATTCCGTATTGTAACCTCTCTCTTGCCCGGTTCTTTGATTACTGAGGTGTTTTCGGTTGTTTTAATAACTGACGATCCTGGTGCAAGTACGTCGTATAGACCGTCGAGACTTTTCTTTGATCGTTTTATTTGTGGTTTTTTCTTTGCCAATTTGAGCTCCAGTGACGATTCTGTTCTTGGTATCGGTTGGCCAACATCTGGATGAGAAATTAATCTCGATTCTTTATTTGGGTCGTCCCTCTGTCTTTTCATTGCCTCTTTGCCCAGTTTGTCCTTGTTTATTTCCATTTCTATGTCGCTTCGCTCATCATTGTCCCATTTGTCGTCTGTGATGAGCTGGTCCCATTTGACAGTCTCCAAACCTAAATATTTGTTAGGAATATTTTTGTAAGTTAAACTTTTTGAATCTGGATTAGTCGTTATATTGCTTAATGGTGTATTCGCTTTTCTGCCAAAATGTGCCTCAAAAGGTGATATTCCAATAGTCTTTTGACGACATATTCGTAACTGATAAATTATTGAATTTATTGATGCTTTCATGTTAAATTGATTTTGCGCCGCCGTTTTAATACAGGCTAAGCGATTCTTGATTGTTTGAATGAGTCTTTCAACCAAACCAATAGCTCTGTGGTCGTGTATTGGCGCCTCGATTAGCTGTATATTATTTTGATTACAGAATGTTTTAATTCGATGCCCCGTTTGACATCTAGCCTGATCCAATCTAATCGCGCGGGGTATACCGTGTAGCAAAACATATTCTTGAAGAAACTTTAAAATATTATCTGCATTGGCTCTATCAAATACCTTTGCTGTTGGAAATTTCGAAAATCGATCAATAGATGCAAGAAAATAAATCTCTTGATTTTTCTCATTATAAATGGGTCCTCCAAAATCAATTTGAATCTCTTCATTAGGAACTTTACATAGCTTTAATGGTGCCCATTTATTTGCTGGTATAATAGGTTTTAAATTTTTACCAATTTTGACACATGGGTTGCACTTTGCTGTTTTGGTGGCAATATCCCTGTGCATGTATGGCCACCACGCGTGTGTTGCCATATCCGTCATTCCCCATGTGCCAGGGTGAGTTGCGTGGATTGCGTCTACATACGCATCCTTGATAGCATGTGGGAGTGCAATTCTGTCGTCTGTGCAAACACACCCATTCTTCACGTGTAAGTCCTTCCAGAAGGAATGAATGTAGGGTGAGATTTATCTGCATCTGTCTTCATTGGACGTCAAAATGCAGTCGCGAATCTCTTTCAAGATCGCGTCCTTTGTTGTCAGGCTGGCCATGAGAGAGCTTGAGAAGATTTTTGAAAGCGCGAAATTGAAGGAATCCATGTACAAGTCGTCTACTGAAGGCGAAGTGGCTGTTGTATCTGTAGTAGGTGTAATGGGGGTCACAGGTGCCGCTTGAACAGTAGAAGGCCCCGCCTCTGCAAATCGGACTCTCGAAGGGGTCGATTGTTTTACAGTCATCAGTGTGTCGTCGTCAGAAGGTGATTGAGACATCATATAGACGTTCTTGAATTTTGTTGCGATGCGTCGAAAGTGATTTAGATTAGAGTGTGACTGTTCGGTGGGTCGGTTTAAGGCAAAAAGCGAGTGAGGAATGTTAGTTGTTTCGATTTTGGGGATGGAATTTAAATTATTTATCGTTAATTCGCTAATTGAGTCGTCAATTTGCGTGCTTGTAGAATGTTCTGGATTTCGCGGTGCGAAATCACCACATAAGTTATTAGTGGAATTTGGATTATTTACGACGCAATTTGTAGATTGATTTCGCGCTGCGAAATCGACGTAATTTTCAGCATTTAATAAGAAGCGTTTCGCGCTACGCTTAATTATATCCAATTTAGCTACAATGAATTGCTCGTCGTATGTGGATATATTAGCAGCTTGTTGATGCGGGTCGCGAGATATATAATCCACTAATCCCATTTTTGTGCCCGGAAGGTGATCAATCGAAAATTCAAATGGTAGTAAACGATCTACCCATCGCGTCAGTCTACTATTATATGATTTATTGGATCTGTTTTCTCTCATAATAGAGAGAAGGGCTCTATGATCAGTTATCACAGTAAGGGGTTTGCCGTATAAGTAATACTTAAAGTGTTCCACTGACCAAACAACACCCAGAAGTTCTAGTTCGTTTATGCTATATCTGTCTTCAACAGAGTTCAAAAATCGCGACGCGAATGCTACAGTATGCCACCCATTAGGTGTTCGTTGCTCCAATGCACATCCCAATCCCTTACGCGAGGCGTCACATTTAATTCGCGTTTCCAAATCCGGGTTGAAATGTTTATTTTCAGTTGTTTCCGTAATTTGTTCTTTTATTAAAGAAAACTGTTTATCGTGCTCTTCCGTCCAGAGAAATTTCGAATTTTTCTTAAGCAATGGTCGGAGGGGGTAACATAATTGTGACAAATTCGGAATAAATTTTCCAAGATGGTGTACAGATCCCATAAAAGATCGAAGTTTTTTAAGATTAGTAGGTGCCGATAATTTTCCGATTGCATCTGTTTTACTTGAAAGTGGGGGTACACCAGACTGCGTAATATTATGACCGAGCCATTCAATCGTCTCTTTTGCGAAATGACATTTTGCCAGATTTATGCGTAAATTTTCCTGATCCAGTTTTATCAGACATTTTCGTACTAAATGAAGATGTTTTTCGATTCCACCTCTACTAACGATCAAAATGTCATCTAGGAAACAGAAAGTATTTTCTAAACCGGCTAGAGTACAATCAATAGCTTTTTGGAACTCCGCCGGCATGTCTGTCAACCCGTAAAATCCAGTTTTAAATCGATATGTGCCAGTCATATCACCACTGACTATATTGAAGTTACAATGGCGGGCCGTATCACTGTGTAGCTTTAATTGACTATAAGCGTATTGCAAATCAAGAGTTGTGAAATAAGCAGTCTCCTGCGGCGCCGTTGACAGTGTTTGCGAAATCGTTTGAATTAGCGAATCTATATTAGGCATTTGATACTTGTTTTTATGAATAGCTTTCTTTAGGATTTTTGAATCAAGTGCTATTTTGATTGACTTATCCTTTTTTACCGTAATGACAATCGGAGATATGAAAAATTGATCTGAACAGTTGTTTAACTTTTCAATATGTCCTTCGTTTAACAGTTTTTCTAATTCAATTTTCACTTTCGGTTGGAGGTGAATGGGTACTTTTCGTCCTTTTTGATGTATTACTCGATAATTTTTGTGAAATTTTGAATTGACCGTGTGGTTTTTTGATTTCCCAATTCGAGATATCAAATCAGGAAATTCCTTTGCCATTGATTTCTTGATTGCACAAGGTGGATCTATATTATTAACTTCAGATTGCGGACAAGGCTTCTGAGAAATTGTAATACCTAACTGGTCAAAAAGGTCCCGTCCTGATATTGGTCTAAATCCATCGGATACAACTGTTATTTTTGCCTTCTGTATACTCCAATCATTGCATTTTACCGGCGTTTTCAAAGAGCCAAGAGGTTGGACGATATCATTCGAAAATGACTTCAATTCCAATGGTCTTTTCTCCGACCATTGTGATTGAGCGCAATTGAACATTATTTCTCTTGCGAGTGACATATTAATAATGGTACAACCACTACCAGAGTCTAGAAGTAAATCGCAGTTTGTGTTTCCAATTGTTAGTGTTAAATTTTTCGGTGTCAAATTTGGGGAACTCGTATTTTCAATAGTGGCAACGTAATTATCATCCGAAGAATCATAGTCTGAATTGATTTGCGCATTATAATTGATATAATTGACGTTTAGACTTTCCTGGCTAGAATTTTGATTAGATGTTTCTGCCGTATCTATATTGTTAATGCGATTAGTTTGTTGAGTGTTTCTTGAAGAATTAAGTCTTCGACGACAAACTTTAGCGAAATGGTTTTGCAAACCACAGTGATTACATTTCTTACCCATTGCGGGGCAAACCTGACAATGTGTAGGTGTCCAGACTTGACCACAACCACGGCATTGACCAATGGATGCACGGTTCGTGACTGTTCTGCTTGGTTGAGGTCCTCGTGCTCCCGCGCCGCGAAATCGATTGAATTGTTGTACTGTGTTTACCGTACTGCCAGTTGCGCCGTTATTAGATGAAATTCTTTGCTGATTCTGATTACCCATTTCCATGTTTACTGCAATGCTGAGTGCCCTCTCTGGTTCGACTGTGTCCCTTAGAAGCTCTCGCTGAATGTCATCGTCTAGCATGTTAGTGATGAAAATGTCCCTGATGATGGCTTCTTCACGGTTTTCAAAGTCACAATTTTCAGCTAGTTCTTTTAAAATGCTGTAAAATTGCTCTACAGTCTCGCCCTTCTTTTGCTTCCGAGAGAAGAACACAAATCGATCGAATGTGATGTTTTTTGGGCGGATAAAGGCAATCTCCATCATTTCCCAGAGTTTTAGAGTAGTCAAATCATAAATGTTGTCGTGCGGGAATTTTTGTGTTAATAGTCGTCTTCCTTCAGTACCAATACTGAGGTACAACAGGGACACGCATTTCTGATCGCACAGACTCCAAGGACGCTCCCCACATAGTATTCCCGCTTCGGTTATTTTTTGACACTTTAGTTCCCATTGTAGCTTCAGCTGGTTGTTTCTTACTCTACGTTCTCTTTCTGCTTCCTCGGTTGTGTCGTCAATCGGCATTTCGTACTTCGGTTCCACTGGTGGGCGAACTGTCGATGGTTTGTGTTGAAGCAATGTGTCTATAGTTATGTTCTCGCGAGCGAGAATCGCTAGTTTTAATTGAATTCTCCATTTCTCCCATCTGATCGGTGGGTCTGAGGTTGGTCGTTCCCAAAATGGCTCTATCGACAGCGGTGTTTTTCTCGATTCTCGAGCTGACTGCGCCATGTCGTACAGATTTACAATCTGTAGATTTGAATTGTTTCGTAGTGCCAATTAGCGTTCTTTATTTCGGCTAATTTAAGAGTGAATTGGCGGAGCGAATTCAAGCTTTATTTTGTTATTCAAATATTGATTATTTGAGTTACAAAGTTTAGATTGGTTTGGCGGAGCGAAATCACGTTCAACTATCTATCGGGTATTTTCGCTTAGCGAAAGATACCAAATTTTTGATGCGTCTGAATTTAGACTTTGGCGGATCGAAATCTAGTTAAGAGAGAGAGTCAACTATTTTAAATTACGAAATTGAGAAGAATGAAATTAGGCAAGATTAACAAAACTGCTTCACAAATTGTTCACAAGATAACATTGCTAAATTGCGGCAACTGACAATCACGAGACAAGGTGAACAGACAAAAGATCATGCATAGGATATAAACAAATTAACAAGTATGAAATCATCGGATTTGATCTTCAAAATTAAACTGAATAAATGAACAAATTAAAATAAGGAAATTGAACTAAATTAAGTTAAACAGAAATTGAACTAAATTGGTTGCACCAAATTAATGAACTCAAACTAAAAATGTTCTATTGTACCACAATATTAAAGAGAAATGTTTCAAAAAATTGTTCATAGAAAGGCTAAGAGACAACAGCAGCACTGATTTTACTATAGTTTTGATTACAGTTTCGAAGAGCCATGTATTTCTTTACGACAACTGAAGACGGTTTCTGAATTAGTCTGTTTACTAGATTTTTAATGGTGCTCATTCCGGGTTATTGAATAGTTTTAAAATAAGAGTTGACTTTTAATATAAAGACCAGCGAATTGTTGACCACAATTACTAAAAAAATTAACTGAATAGTTTGAGATTGGTTGTAATTAACTTCAAAAATGTGTACCCCCACGAGACCGATTCTTTTTTCGCCTGGCCGCCGCAAACAGCTGTGTTAAATAAAAACAAAACTGTTTACAATCGAGTATTTTGTTTAAATTGTTCGATCAACTGTTAACTGTTAAAGTGATACAAAATATTGTTTGATTTGGCAAAAATTAGCTGATTTCACAAGGACAAATATAAACTCTGACGAAAACGATCAGTAGTTCGATTGTTCAATTCATTCAAACGCTATAATAAGCAACGTGTAAGCCATATCAAGTAACGTATTAGCTGTAAAATGTACAAAGCCACAAGTGGAACTTAGACGGCAAGATTTTTTGTTGTTCATTTAACAGGTTTTTTCGTCTGATGTCATTGACTTCAAAACAAGTCGTATTCAATCGGCAATTGTCTAGAAATTCTAAAAAAAATTAAGCCGAAAACCGGCTTAATCGATACATATAGTGGTTATATTTACTTAAAATTAGGTAAAACGAACTTTTTCGGAACTTTCTACGTATATTAGAACGTATTTAATTCTTATTTTAAAGTTTCAAAATACTTGATTCTGATTGGCTAAAATTCGTCCATTTACTGCGTACATTTACTGCGTAAGAAGATGTTGGGAAAACTGGTACAAGTTTTACAAGCGGGTGGACGAGTGAACCGGTCGACGTACGTAAAACAGCGGAGCGTGCGACGCTATCGGAGCCATAACGGAGTTCCACAATCCGAGCGGTTGGGTAGTAATCCCTAGGGTTGATTTCCTCAACTATCCAAACCAAGTTACCGGTCTTAAGGTGTTGCTCGGCAGGCGTCTGCCACTTAGAGCGTCGGTTCAGCGTCGGTACGTACTCTCTGATCCAACGGGACCAGATCGTATTAGCGTACGACTGAGCACGGGCGTAACGTTTACGATGGTCAAATTCATTATTGCCGACAACAGACGGAATACCTGTAGAGTATTCTCCTAAAAGAAAGTGGTTAGGCGTTAGAGCGTTCAAATCGCACGGCTCAGCGCTTACGGTTGTTAAAGGACGCGAATTGAGAGCATTCTCTACGAGACAAAAGGTAGTATGCAGTACCTCATCCGTGAGGCGACATGTGCCAAGAATAGTATACAACACGCGCTTGAAGCTGCGTACCAACCTCTCCCAAATACCACCTTGATGTGGTGCGCTGGGTGGATTGAACCTCCACTTTATACCTTTGTGAGCGAGCTCAGCTGCAATGTTGACAACGTTCCACTTTTCAATACTTTCTCGGAGTTCTTTCTCCGCTCCAATAAAGTTAGTGCCATTGTCGGACCAAATCATGTCAGTTGTACCCCTACGTGACACAAACCGCTCAACTCCCATGACACAACAGCTGGTGTCCATGGATGTAACTATCTCGACATGGACAGCGCAAGTAGTGAGACAGGTGAAGAGGAAGCCCCACCTTTTCTCAGTAGTACGGCGGACAGTAGCACAGAATGGCCCAAAGTAGTCAACGCCAGTGTTAATGAAGGGAGGAGACTGGTGAGCAGGTCTCTTCTTAGGTAAGTCAGACATGATTGGTTGCATAGTTGCAGCTTTGAATTCTCGGCAACTCAGGCAGAACGCAAGGATGATCTTAGTTTCAGTACCGTATAGTTCCTGCAGAATTAATCTTAGGTATTCAACGCCTTGATGGAAATGCTTTACGTGGGTGTGTTTAAGGAACAGTTTTCAAAGGGATGACGTGCATCTAAGATGATTGGGTACTTTACGTTAAATCCAACTTCCATTAACCGCTTGATGCGGCCCGAGGAACGGATTAGCCCATTTTGGACTACTAACCAGTGAATGTGGAGCAATTCGGCTACTCCGTTTAACAAATTTATTGTCAAGAAGATCTTTTCTTTCGGTTTCAAAAGATTCTCCTTGCACCAAGTACTGTAGATGACGCTCGGCTTCGTCAAGCTCATTAGGATCAGTAATGCTACCATCGAGGTTACGGTAGCCGGCGTGTTTCGTTGAAAGCCGGTGAACGTATGCGGCAATGCGCACGTACTTTTGATAAGAACTAAACTTATCAAACGGAAATAAAGAAGGAACGAGAGTTGTCTATTTTTTGACAGATGTAGCCAGAGATACAGTGTCTTCTATAATGTCGGCTTGGTTGACGCCAAGTTTGATGTTATTAATGACGTCATAGTTTGGTACGAAAGGGAAACGTGAATTAGTTAAGAAATGTGGACCTTTGACCCAACTGCTTAGTTACAAAACTTCAGCGGACATTCCACGCATGCCAGCGTCAGCGGGATTATCCTTAGTTGCGACGTGGTTCCATTGGTCAACGCTGGTATACTCCAAAATTTCACAAACGCGGTTTGCAACAAAGATTGGTTGCTTTTCATTAGGGTTAATCCATTGGAGAACGGTCGTGGTGTCTGTCCACATGAATACTTGGTTAACAGTTACATTAAGTGCTTGTGTAATTTCCCTTTTCGGTCGAGCGGCAAGTAGAGCTGCTTGTAATTCGAGTTTTGGGACAGTCATTACTTTCATTGGCGCCACGCGCGCTTTCCCCAAAACAAACGCAAGCTCTGTTTTTATCTTGCCCGTAGGAGTTGTTACTCGGGCTCGAAGAAATGCGACGGCACTTAAAATATCCTGGGAACTGTCACCGAACATATGCAATTCGACGTTATCAAAAATTCCACTAAAGTAACTTCGAGGAATTTTGATATTTTCAAGCTTTGGTAAGTCCGCACTCCAAACCAAAAATCTTTGAACCATGTCATGTGGGAGCTCGTCATCCCATTGTTGTCCTATGACACGCCAGATGTCTTTTAAGAGCAGTCGTGCACGGACGGTAAACGGTGTGACAAGACCAATGGGGTCAAAGACTTTTGAGACCAGACTTAGGACAAAGCGTTGCGTGAGGTACTTGGTGATAGCGCAGCTTGTACCCCTACTCACCACTAAAGTGTCATTAGTGTGATCCCACTTTAGCCCTAGCACATGCAATGAATTCTCCTGACATGACACAATAACCTTGGGCTCAGTAGATTGAGGAGAACCATCAATTTGGCCAGCCAGATTTGGCACATTGCTTACGAACTTTGTAAGCCTGAACCCACCGAGATGGAGAAGATGCACCAATTCCTTCGATCTGTTAATGGCTCTCTCAGGAGACTCCACTGAGTCAAGGTAATCGTCCCAGTAGTAGTTTTCAAGGACGGTTTTTGTAGCTTCGGGGTAAAACTTTGCATTGTCTCTCGCAGTGCGTTGTAATGCATAGTTGAAGCATGTGGGCGAGTCTTTAGCCCCAAATATATGGCGCGTATTTTGATACACTACAGCGTCAGTTGTGGGGTCCTCCCGCCACAGAAAGCGAAGTGATGGTTGATCTGATGGTAATACACCAACCTGTAGAAACATTCCCTCGATGTCGGCAGAGACGGCATATGGATGTTGTCGGAAGCGAAGAAGTACGTAAATAAGTTTTTGGAGCAGATCAGGGCCAGTGAGCAAAGATTTATTTAGTGAGGCACCATGAAATTCTGCTGCTCCATTGAGGACCCTACGCACCTTGCCCGGTTTGCTCGGGTTTGAAATCGGATGGTGGGGTAGGTACCACTCTTTATCAGACCCGTTCATAACCTTGTGAGCTTCTGGAACCTCAATTACATACCCCTTATTTAGGTCTTCCTTGATGGTACTAGTATACTTCTCTCTAAGGTCTTCATCCTTGGCCAATCGTTTTTCGAGAGATTTTAGCTGCACAAGGGAGGAGAAGTAATTATTTTGAAGCTTGGTGTTGTCTGCTGCCCACAGCATTCCGACATCGTATCTCAGGCCATTGTGTACGGTGGTGTTCTCAAGGATTTCGTGAGCCCTTGCGTCTGCAGCGGATCGTGAGTCTTTCTGCTTGTTTGCTCCGAACGATTCAATGTCGTACCATGACTTAGCTTGACTTGCTAACTCATTGTCATGTTCGATATTCACTTTAAAGCACGTTGAGGTTAAACACGAACTTGATGGTAACGGACCGCTTAAGACCCAACTTATGTGTTAGCGTACGGCAACGGTTGAACAATTCTCATCGGCAGAGAAGTATTCTAACGGGCGGATGGCATGATAGACGTCTTGTCCGACTATCATCTCAATGTCTTTATAGGAATATGTCACGGGATCAAGGACCGCTAAGTGTGGATAAGTCTCTTGCAGGGCCTGTACATTAATTATATCAGAGCTGACGTTCAGACTCTCTTTAACGAAAGGGTTGATGGTAAATGGTTCGAAATCCTGATGTTCTTTTGGTTTCACAGTAACTTCAACAACCCTAGTATCAACTACTTCCTCGGTATTAATACCCTTGACAGTTAGCTTTAGTGCTTTACCGTGCAAACCGAGTCTATCTGCGAGACTACCGGCCACCCAAGAGTTACTGCAGGCGGTATCACACAAAACTAAAGCCTTTGTATCTACACCGGACGAATTGACCAACTGCAGTTCCGTTACCTGGAGGAGTCCCTTAACATCAGTAACAGATGACATTGTTGTGGTCTTATTAGACGGCTGTTGACTAGTGGTTGCTTTACTTTGACCTGTGTTGCCAGAAGGCTGAATGGTATTGGAATTTGTTGACTGTTTTGCTGGGAAAACCCTATCTGCTCCATGCAATAGTGTGTTATGCGAACTATTCCACCCCTCTGCTCGGCACTTTCTCGTTTGAGGGCACTGGCGGAATGTGTGCTTATCGCGTATGTACGAAAAGCAAAGTTTATTATCCACCACCAACTTAGCTCTCTGGGTTGGAGTCTTTTCTTTGAAAACTCGACACTCCCATAGCCGGTGGTTACCTTTGCATACAATACAGCAAGCGTAAGTGTTTGTGGAAGAAGGTGGCATTTGCTTCTTTGTTTCCCTTTGTTGTGAATTTTATGCAAACACTTTTGAGGCTATTTTGGTCTTGGTTACTGAAGTGCTGTTAACTTCACGCCTTGCCTTGGTTGCGCTTTGTTTCATAAGATCATGGGCCTCAGCCTTTTCCTTAAGCCAATCGTTAAAGTCAAGCAGGTATGGCTGCAGAATAGTTAATGATGTTATCACTTTTGTGCATTTTAAGAGGCGGAAAATTGCTTAGTTTATCCAAGTATGCACTTACGACAGCCTAAGGCTGGCCATATTTACGTTCTAATGTCCTTAGTGCATCCTTGTACATTAAACCACAGTAAGCAAACTCGGCGATTGCAATATTTGCTCTATCGGTGACGAGTGTCTTAAGGTATGTCAATTTAAAGTCTTCAGTGAGCAGTTGCGAGTCAATCGCGCTTTTGAATTGACCATACCACTCCTGCCATTGTAATGGATCGCCATTATACTAAGCAAGTTTCCATTCTGGCAAGGGGTCGTTTTTCTTGCTGGTTATTGCATCAGCCAACTCCCTAATCAATGACGCATTGTCTGGTATCGGAGGAGCAGGTGCAGACACCTGCGGACCACTCCAACTCAACGGAGTGGGCCCAATATAGGGGTATGTTGGCTGAAAAACCGGAGTGGCTAGACCAGGTACAACATTACTAGTAGTCACGATCGGGTTTTCCTGCTGTGCACCTAATGGTGATTGCATATCAATCAAAGGGGGCGAATTTTGATATATTCGTAGTGGAAAATAAGTGCTTGAGGGTGCGATACGAGTGTGTACATTTGGAGGCAGACTATTCACGGTGGTTGTGTCTTGGTTGACTATTGACGGTCTGTGCTGTGAAAGCCGCCAATGACTCCTATTTGGCACAAAATTTTGGCCAAGAGTGATACTGGGCATATTTGGGACAGGAGGAGCAACGGAACGTACATCTTTGTGTACTCGGTTATTATTATTCTGAAAAGTTTTGTTGACGAAAGGGTGATTAATCAAAGGGGCGTGTGGGATGGGGGCAGTGAGGTTAGGTGCAAAAACTGGGTTATGAATGGGTAAGTCATTCGGACGAGCGAGTTCGGAGTTGTGCTGTTGTGTGTTTGGACTTGGTGGGGCGCTTGGGTGCAAGGGAACGTTTATTGCGGGGGCTGGATGATTTGTTGTCGGAAAAGGAGGAAGAGTGGCGTTTGGTGCTCGAGGAACAAAATTAATATGTTGTCGTGAGCACATACACTGGGCCAAATTATTCTTGGGCAGTCTTAATGTTTCAGGTCTCCTGGATTTTTTGGATTTATTTGTGGTCGAACGGGCTCTTTAATGGGTGGTGAAGAAGCCCCTGGGGCATGTAAAGGAGGCGGGTGACTATCTGCGGTTCCTTGGTTAGTTATGCTCGGAAGCTCCGTGCCTTGTTGGCCTGTTTGATTCATTTGCGCCCGTAGGTTCGCCTGGTACAACGCCTCTGTGCTAGCAGCAGCCAAAGCTTTTCAAGTGGAGTATAATAAGGGTTGAGTTGCTGCAAGGTCTCATTGCTTAAAATGTAATTGCCTCGACAATTTTTCGGAATAGAGTGCCTCAAATTTTCAGTGTTGTGGTCTTCCACTGTTTCGCCGTTGTTGTGTCTAGGGAATTCTGGAGGGTCTTTCGTAAACTCTGGTTCACTAGTTTGCTCCTCATTATTAAAACTTAAAGCAAGTGAGGTGTTGATCCAGTCCTGGACAGCCTTTTCACTTCTCATTGAGCTTCTAGCACTTGCAGTTGTTTCAGATTGGCTACCTTTAGAAGGGGCGTCCAGCAATTCAAATTCTTGCAGAGTTGCCTCTGCCAACCGTTTCCTGTTGTTTTCCTCCAGTTCATCTAATTCCATTTGCTTTTTCTGTTTAGCAAGGCGAATGGCTGCCTCATTCTGCTTTTCAATTTCTTCGCGCTTCATTTTAGCAATTACGTAATCATGTTTACGCTGACTAGATGTTTTTGACGAGGCCAAAATTGAGGGAAGTCTAGAACGAAGGGAAGCCCTTGGTTCCTGGAACTCATTCACTTTATCATCAGCAGTGTTGATGTAGTTTCGTGCTGAAGTGAGTATCTTGTCGTTCTTAGTTGTCATTGCTTCCAAGTAAGACTCCAATGAAGGAGAAAGTGCACTTGGATCCTCCGTTTTTCCAGCAAATGCAATCAGGTCCTCATTTTTGTCTACAACAGTCATAAATGCTTCGTTGCACTTTGTTACTAGGCGTTCAATTTTCACTCGCCTACTTTGACTATTTATACAATGAAGGATATCTTCATGTATAGCATGCAATTCAGCTTCACGCTTTGACCTGGCAGCGTACAATTTTTTGACTTTTTGATCAAGACCATTAGACATCACGATGTTATTATTTCCAATGACCAGCGAAACTACCACTGCAAACAGTTATCTATTATATGCACACTCCAAACAAACCAAATCCACGCAAAACAATCCCAACGCAAAATGCACCAAACACAGCACACTGTAGACAGTCTGTAAAACAAACCGCCCAAAGAGCAAAAAAAGTCGTCGAGCACACTGTGCCCGACAAAAACAGAAGTGGAGCGCTGAACGCTATGCGCTCAACGCGGAGGGAGACAAAGGAAACACGGGATGTCGAGCGAGCACCACACAACGAAACGGAGACGTTAGGGACGGGAAGTCGAGCGAGCAACGCACGACGCAACGGAAACGGGACAGAAGAGAAGTCGAGCGAGCAGTGCGCGATGGAACGGAAACGGGACGTGCGTGAATGCGAGCGAAAAACGCGCAACGCATCGAAACGGGACGGTGGGGAAGAACAGGCAGGAAATGAGGTCGGAAAAAACTATGTTAGCAGACCACAGCAAAAACTCAAACAAACAACTTAGCCGTAACTACAGAACAAACTTAAGTCACACCCTAGGAAGAGAGATAGAGGCTACTGCAAGACAATCTAGCATAGTTCATTATGGGGCTTATTATAACAACAAATTATTTACGGCAATGCGGTAGTACACTAAAAGGATGAAAGGGTCGAGAAATTTACTAGCCGTAACTCCTGAATAAACTTAAGTCACATCCTAGCAAAACCCAAACCACAACAAACAATCAGCATACTAACGGTATTAAACAAACTTCATCAAAATTGAATAAACTACAATGATGTGTTTGTAGACTAAGATAATTGGAAAAGTCAAGAAACAATCCAGCCGTAACTCGACAATAATTTAAGTCACACCTTAGGAGGCAACGAGACGAAACCAACCAGCAATCATACAGATACACGCGAACATACAGCGCAAAATTAATATACTACAACAGGATGGCTAGTAAAATAGTAAAATTGAAAAGTAAATGGTCAATCCAGCCGTAACTCGAGAATAAACTGAAGTCACACCCTAGAAAGCTATAAGACCTAAACAACAAACCAGCTTACTAGCATACTCAACATAGTACAGCAAAAACAACAACATACTTCCTCATATATCACATACTACATCGAAATCCGGAGAAGTAGCGGAAGAAACCGGAAAACAACGTTTTGGGAGAGCGACGTTATTTAAAAGAAAAACGAAACACGGAGTTAAATGACGAAAAGAACGCGGACAAAACGGTGCATAAACGAGCGATGAAAAAAAATTATGGTAACTGGATAATTTTTGTAGGACGGAGGTTGTGAAAATTTTCACAACTCTTTCTGTGTGTTGAGTTTCACTCAATTGACGAACCTCCCGTACTGAACTTTTATTTCGCACGTGTATTAACATTTGCCAAATCTTGGCCAAGTCTGACAAGTCTTAAATGTATTATGGTCATAGCTCTGAATCAGTACTGATATTTAGACTTGGAATTAGACTTGCCCAGTACCGATATTGACTTGGCGTTCTGTACGGGCTTCTTGTTGGAGAAATTGATTTTTGACAACCTTATCAAAAATTTAAGGTTTTGTCCAATTTGTTTCTACTTTTGGTCAATTGTTTGCAATTTCTTGAAAACGGAACGGTAATCCACTAAACTGGACAACTTTATGCTAGAAAATACGGTTTATCAATATTCGGTATTGATTTTCTAAAATTTTTAGAATTGCCTTAAAATTGACCAAAAATTTTCAAAATTGATTAATGTAGTATTATTTTCTCTCAATTTTCTCTATATCAGATGTTATTTTTGGATATACTAACCGACTATATCATTTTTCTCGAATTTTTGGTAAATCAGCCAAAATTTTCAAAATTGATATTTTTTGTCTCAAAAATTGTTTTTTGTGGGTGTCAATTGTGACCGATTACGGATTTTTTGTTACAGTAACCGTTTGATTTTAAAACTCGTGTTTGACTTTAATAATAAAAAACAAAAGTCAGGAGTTGGGTTTTCTAGACTTGCCGCCTAATTGAAATAAATAAACATTTATATCACAAGAGGATATCACAAAAAGGTTTAAAGGTTCCGTCTTACAGTTTTTTCATCTGTAGGGTTACCCAGTTTACTTGCTGAGTCATCCCTGTGGAATCGACACTCGCGCAACCAAAACATCTTGGTAGATTCAGATATTCGTGGCGTCGATCGGTTTTTTCAATCTAACTGAGGACCAAGCTGAGACTTATAGCTTGAGTTTGGTCGGTGCGCGGAAATCCTGTCACTGTCTGGGGCGTTTGTTGTGATGCTTGGGTGTACAGTTATCCTCCTTTCCACTTGACAAAAATTTTCCTTTACTGCGTTTTCGGAGGCTAAGTCGATAATAAAATTAAAGACAAATAAGCAAACAAAAATGCGTTTCGATGCAGTTTATTCTCGTACGACGTGTCCGTCCAAGACAAGTGTAAGGGGATCCCAGGTGCTCGTGTATTAAGGGAGTGGCACCATATAAACTCGGACGAAAACGATCAGTAGTTCGATTGTTCAATTCATTCAAAGGCTATAATAAGCAACGCGAAAGCCATATCAAGTAACGTAATAGCTGTAAAACGTACAAAACCACAAGTGGAACTTAGACGGCAAGATTTTTTGTTGTTCATTTAACAGGTTTTTTCGTCTGATGTCATTGACTTCAAAACAAGTCGTATTCAATCGGCAATTGTCTAGAAATTCTAAAAAAATTAAGCCGAAAACCGGCTTAATCGATACATATAGTGGTTATATTTACTTAAAATTAGGTAAAATGAACTTTTTCGGAACTTTCTACGTATATTAGAACGTATTTAATTCTTATTTTAAAGTTTCAAAATACTCAATTCTGAATGGCTAAAATTCGTCCATTTACTGCGTAACATCCTCCGGCCCGGAAGAAGATGTTGGGAAAACTGTTACAAGTTTTACAAGCGGGCGGACGAGTGAACTGGTCGACGTACGTAAAACAGCGGAGCGCGCGACGCTATCAGAGCCATAACGGAGTTCCACAATCCGAGCGGTTGGGTAGTAACCCCTAGGATTGGTTTCCTCAACTATCCTAACCAAGTCACCGGTCTTAAGGTGTTGCTCGGCAGGCGTCTGCCACTTAGAGCGTCGGTTCAGCGTCGGTACGTACTCTCTGATCCAACGGGACCAGATCGTATTAGCGTACGACTGAGCACGGGCGTAACGTTTACGATGGTCAAATTCATTATTGCCGACAACAGACGGAATACCTGTAGAGTATTCTCCTAAAAGAAAGTGGTTAGGCGTTAGAGCGTTCAAATCGCACGGCTCAGCGCTTACGGGTGTTAAAGGACGCGAATTGAGAGCATTCTCCACGAGACAAAAGGTAGTATGCAGTACTTCATCCGTGAGGCGACGCGTGCCAAGAATAGTAAGGCGACGCGTGACAATCTGTCAGAAGTCTCAAGAACACCCGATAATTTACCATTTTGTCAAAATTATCAGAAAGACTATTTAGTATAATTTTAAACGAGCAGAAAAATTTATGATAGTTGTAGTTTCTAATCGCCATGGCCGAGCCTCAGCGCGTCGAAGGAATTGATATCAACCGTTTTAATTGAACTGAGTAATTATGAAATAACATGCTTGTAATGACATCTGCCAGTTTTTCACAGACACCAGTGAACGCAAAGATCAAAAGAAATTATTTGCGTACCATTGCATTGGGATTTTTGCCACCATGTGATCATTTTTGAGATGAGAAATGACCTTAACTACTGTCATTTTGTTTCTGTTCCAGCTCCTATCTGTTTTGTATTCGCTGAATGTACGATGCCTTTTCATACGAATATTTGTTTTTCTAAGAATCAAAGTTAGCTATTTCTATCCCGACCAATTAGTCGCTAATGGTACCGTGGTCGTCTGGCTAAAACTTCCGATAATGTGGACGACACTAACCATTAGAGTACTAAACTTGCAAAATTTGTCTTTATAAGAAACGGACGTGTATTAACATTTGCCAAATCTTGGCCAAGTCTGACAAGTCTTAAATGTATTATGGTCATAGCTCTGAATCAGTACTGATATTTAGACTTGGAATTAGACTTGCCCAGTACCGATATTGACTTGGCGTTCTGTACGGGCTTCTTGTTGGAGAAATTGATTTTTGACAACCTTATCAAAAATTTAAGGTTTTGTCCAATTTGTTTCTACTTTTGGTCAATTGTTTGCAATTTCTTGAAAACGGAACGGTAATCCACTAAACTGGAAAACTTTATGCTAGAAAATACGGTTTATCAATATTCGGTATTGATTTTCTAAAATTTTTAGAATTGCCTTAAAATTGACCAAAAATTTTCAAAATTGATTAATGTAGTATTATTTTCTCTCAATTTTCTCTATATCAGATGTTATTTTTGGATATACTAACCGACTATATCATTTTTCTCGAATTTTTGGTAAATCAGCCAAAATTTTCAAAATTGATATTTTTTGTCTCAAAAATTGTTTTTTGTGGGTGTCAATTGTGACCGATTACGGATTTTTTGTTACAGTAACCGTTTGATTTTAAAACTCGTGTTTGACTTTAATAATAAAAAACAAAAGTCAGGAGTTGGGTTTTCTAGACTTGCCGCCTAATTGAAATAAATAAACATTTATATCACAAGAGGATATCACAAAAAGGTTTAAAGGTTCCGTCTTACAGTTTGTTCATCTGTAGGGTTACCCAGTTTACTTGCTGAGTCATCCCTGTGGAATCGACACTCGCGCAACCAAAACATCTTGGTAGATTCAGATATTCGTGGCGTCGATCGGTTTTTTCAATCTAACTGAGGACCAAGCTGAGACTTATAGCTTGAGTTTGGTCGGTGCGCGGAAATCCTGTCACTGTCTGGGGCGTTTGTTGTGATGCTTGGGTGTACAGTTATCCTCCTTTCCACTTGACAAAAATTTTCCTTTACTGCGTTTTCGGAGGCTAAGTCGATAATAAAATTAAAGACAAATAAGCAAACAAAAATGCGTTTCGATGCAGTTTATTCTCGTACGACGTGTCCGTCCAAGACAAGTGTAAGGGGATCCCAGGTGCTCGTGTATTAAGGGAGTGGCACCATATAAACTCGGACGAAAACGATCAGTAGTTCGATTGTTCAATTCATTCAAAGGCTATAATAAGCAACGCGAAAGCCATATCAAGTAACGTAATAGCTGTAAAACGTACAAAACCACAAGTGGAACTTAGACGGCAAGATTTTTTGTTGTTCATTTAACAGGTTTTTTCGTCTGATGTCATTGACTTCAAAACAAGTCGTATTCAATCGGCAATTGTCTAGAAATTCTAAAAAAATTAATCCGAAAACCGGCTTAATCGATACATATAGTGGTTATATTTACTTAAAATTAGGTAAAATGAACTTTTTCGGAACTTTCTACGTATATTAGAACGTATTTAATTCTTATTTTAAAGTTTCAAAATACTCAATTCTGAATGGCTAAAATTCGTCCATTTACTGCGTAACATCCTCCGGCCCGGAAGAAGATGTTGGGAAAACTGTTACAAGTTTTACAAGCGGGCGGACGAGTGAACTGGTCGACGTACGTAAAACAGCGGAGCGCGCGACGCTATCAGAGCCATAACGGAGTTCCACAATCCGAGCGGTTGGGTAGTAACCCCTAGGATTGGTTTCCTCAACTATCCTAACCAAGTCACCGGTCTTAAGGTGTTGCTCGGCAGGCGTCTGCCACTTAGAGCGTCGGTTCAGCGTCGGTACGTACTCTCTGATCCAACGGGACCAAATCGTATTAGCGTACGACTGAGCACGGGCGTAACGTTTACGATGGTCAAATTCATTATTGCCGACAACAGACGGAATACCTGTAGAGTATTCTCCTAAAAGAAAGTGGTTAGGCGTTAGAGCGTTCAAATCGCACGGCTCAGCGCTTACGGGTGTTAAAGGACGCGAATTGAGAGCATTCTCCACGAGACAAAAGGTAGTATGCAGTACTTCATCCGTGAGGCGACGCGTGCCAAGAATAGTAAGGCGACGCGTGACAATCTGTCAGAAGTCTCAAGAACACCCGATAATTTACCATTTTGTCAAAATTATCAGAAAGACTATTTAGTATAATTTTAAACGAGCAGAAAAATTTATGATAGTTGTAGTTTCTAATCGCCATGGCCGAGCCTCAGCGGGTCGAAGGAATTGATATCAACCGTTTTAATTGAACTGAGTAATTATGAAATAACATGCTTGTAATGACATCTGCCAGTTTTTCACAGACACCAGTGAACGCAAAGATCAAAAGAAATTATTTGCGTACCATTGCATTGGGATTTTTGCCACCATGTGATCATTTTTGAGATGAGAAATGACCTTAACTACTGTCATTTTGTTTCTGTTCCAGCTCCTATCTGTTTTGTATTCGCTGAATGTACGATGCCTTTCCATACGAATATTTGTTTTTCTAAGAATCAAAGTTAGCTATTTCTATCCCGACCAATTAGTCGCTAATGGTACCGTGGTCGTCTGGCTAAAACTTCCGATAATGTGGACGACACTAACCATTAGAGTACTAAACTTGCAAAATTTGTCTTTATAAGAAACGGACACAGCGAGTTTCGCACTTCATCAACTTTAAAGTTAAAATGTTTCTCCGCCCTTTCAACTTTTTTGACCATTTTTTTCAAGTCATCACCTGTATCCAGACGGAATCTATATCTACATGGGTCGCACCTTGAGGTCAAAAGTTTCGTGGAAGAAAGACTCGGCCCTGAGAGCGGGATTGGGTTGAATCAATTCCATCTGTCTCTCCAGAAACCTTTTGGTCCACTCACGTGTCTTCTCTAACTGACCAATCAGAATAATCACTTCTGGTTCGTACTCCGTTTTGACCCCGTCTGATAAACTCTCACTGGCCAGTTGCTGAAATGAATCCCCTGAAATCTGGGAATTGATTATTTTACTCCCCGTGACCCCATTTCTTGTTCCGATTATCATGTAAGAACAAACTAATGGAAACAGTTCAAAAATCTGATTAGACTGTCAAAAAAATATCCGATTTGTATCTCTTCAGAGAAATTTATCGTAGAAAACCAATTTGCTCTTAATTTGCTCTTTGCTAATTCTTAGGTCTCCTCAATCAAAATTTTAGTTTCTTTTTCGGATTATTTTTTCATCTATCGCGAGCAAAAGACTGGCTTTATTCCATATGTTCAGAGGGGTTCAATGGGTTCATTCCATTCTGGGTTAGCAGAAATAGCAAAATCTGAGAAATTTTAATCAAAATACTAGCATCTATAGCCCGACAAATTTGCACGACAGGAATATTCAGCGCGTCTTAAAGTTATTCAAACAACTGAAGTTATGGAACAAGAAACAAAAATTGAGTTAACAACTTTCGGATAGTAGAAAGCATTAACAAAAAGCACTAGATTTCGCAATAATCCATGAGGTAGACAACTGGAACCATTTGGATGTGCATTTAGGCGATTAAAATTGAGAGCCTCAACAAGAATTCCAGCCAAAAAATTTCGTTCAAATGAAAATTTTATATACTTGGCCTCCATGCCGGTTGATGATGACTTTTAAAATAATCCATTCAATCCTTTTCGAAAATAGGGCACAATTCTTTCATGTTTAGAATTACATCTTTTTAAAAAAATTCTATCAAAAAAAATTTTTAAAAAAACACAAAGCAAAATCTAGTCAACTTTATATATTAATTTCTGTGGATTGAGGTTATATTTGTATGTTAGAACAAGTAGGATCGGTAATGCGCGTTTGCACATAATGTTCCGACCCCGATCATCCAAATTTTTGATATAATTGTCTACCAAATGAGGAACAGATAAAAAAACCCAAAAATACAATTATTTTTTAAAAAATTCGGTGTACGAACAAAAAAGATAGCCTTCAACGCAAATAATTCAGTGGAGTAGTAAACGCCGCAATTGATTGATGAGTTCTGCCATTTGAACCTGAGTTCTGCCACATCATTTGAATGGTTCCGTTCTTTAATTAACATAAAAAGGGTTGATATTTTTTTTAAGTCCGACTGATTACATTTCAGTTGTTTTTGGATTGTTTTTGGATTGTAACAGTCCAAGAGTGGACCAAAACTAGCCATGCTATTGTTTATCCTCCATTAAAAACGGTTAATTGTTTCGAATGTTATAGGTGAAGTTAATTTGTTAGCTAAAAATTAAATATTAATGCTGCGGTTTTGATAATCACCGAGAAAAGTTTGAAAAAACGGCAAAATTTTAATTCTAGAGCACTATAACTGGAAGTTAAAATAGGACTAGCCACTTTTGGAGTTCAAAAAATTGTGTTAGCCGGTTTTCGGTCTGCACCACCACAGGCAAATTATTTAAAGTGGACTAAAGAATCTTATTTTGTGCAACTTTTGATGAAAAAGGCTGAATTTTGAATAATTTAGACATTTTAGCTAACAAAAATAAATCAAAATGGTCAAGAATACCTGTGTTAAAATTTTATCAAATGTTAAAAATAAAATTTACAAAATTTTTTCACTCACAACTCTCAGCGAGAGAAAAGTGGTTGCAGTTGCTTGAAAACATTTTTTGTTTCTTCTGGTGTTTCGACTGACTTGATGAAATCGTCCACGTAGAAGTTGTTTTGGTCTGTTGTGCTGCAATTGGGAACTCTTCCTCGTTATCAGTCGCTAATCGCTTCAGAGCGTAGTTGGCACATGTTGGTAAAGTTTTCACTCCGAAAACATTACGTTGATACTCGTTAATTTGCGCAGGTTTGGTCATTGTTGGTCGCCACAGGAATCTCATGTGCATTTGTTCTCTATATGTACCGCTCATACAGTACGGCACGTGAATAGACAGCACAAATGCTTTTCGTTTCTTCGACCAATCTTTACTGTGAATGGTCCAAAATACTCTAAGCCCACACTCGAGAACACTGTTGATGCGACTAATCGTTCTTCAGGTAGATCTGCCATTACTGGTGCCTTTGTTTGGGTTCCTCCCTTTCGACATCTAATGCATTTGTTTTTGAACGATCTCAAAGCATTTCGTATGCCTAGGTTCCAGATTTTCTGCTGAACTACGTTTCTGACATGTTCAGTACCTTCGTGTTGACTATTCTCATGTTCATTTCGCAAGAATAATTCAACTACATGGTGCTTCCAATGTAACAGTATTGGATGCTTGGTTTCGCAGTTCAATTTTTCCCTATTCTGCCTGGAGCACGAATAAGTCCTTGCTGGTCAATGAGTGGTGAAAACTGGAGGATTTTGCTCTTTTTTAGATTTTTTTTCAACCTTGAGAGATTTCATCTCTTTAGCAATCTGTTCTTGCTGCAGTATCCTGAGGATGCTTGCTTGTTCATACTATCTTTCTTCATCACTTAGTGTTTTTGTTGCCGGTTTGTGTTTTTTAAACACGCGCTGTACGTATGCCATTGTATTTACAATTCGATCGAAAATGCTGAATCGTTCCCTCTGAATCATCGGCTTCTTCTCTTCGACCTTTGCTGAGAAGACCATTTGGTTGTTTTGTTCCTCTAAAGCAAATGTTAAATTCACCTGTTCAGGCCATTTGTTCTCTCGTTGCTTCAACCGGGCCGGCGCAGTGAGCCATTCGATTCTCTTAAATTTGTCAACATTGATCGCTCGTTTCCCGATGTCAGCTGGATTGTTAATACCACTCACATCATTTCAGTGTGAAACATTCGTTGTGCCCAAAATCTCAGCCACTCTGTTTGCAACAAACGCCTGTTGCTTACGGTGGGAACTATGAATCCATTGCAGAAGAGTTTTGGAGTCTGTCCAAAAATTACAACTGTGAATCTTCGATTCGTATTCCTTCACTATCTCTTCTTTAAGTCTCAACGCCATCACTGCTGCTTGTATTTCCAAGTGTGGTATGGAGAGGTGTCGCATCGGAGCGACTCTGCACTTTCCGATAACAAATGCTAAGCCTGCTGAGTAATCTTTGGGTTTTGAAAGTAGGTATGCCACTGAGCACATTGTGTCTTCAGATGCGTCGGCGAACACATGAAGTTCCCATTTGTTCTTGGCTGTGCTGAAGCATTTTCTATCAATGCTGGTTCCTGCTACTTCAAAAAGCTGCGCTTTCTACTTCAAAAACTCTTCTTCTTCGTTAGGTTCTACTGAGTTGTCCCAATGTTGTCCATTATTGGTCCCAATGCTCTTCAAGAGTCTTCTCATATGAACACTGAATGGTGCAAAAGGTCCAAGAGGATCAAACACTGAAGAAACTAGAGACAAGATCTTCCTCCAGGTAATTGGGGTCTCAACTTCTTTGCTTGTACCTCTACAAACTCTACAAACCTGCAGACTATCATCGTTAATTGTCCACTGAAGCCCAAGCACGGATGAACCTTCCATGCTGGGGTCTACTTCAACCTGCTCTGTGTCGCTGATTGATCTCAAGTCCTCTGGGACTGCGTTGGTTACCAGGCCGCTGTTGGTGATCCACTTCTTCAGTTCAAATCCATGTTTTGAGAGAAGTGTTTGCAGTTGCTTGAAAACATTTATTGTTTCTTCAGGTGTTCCGACTGACTTGATGAAATCGTCCATGTAGAAGTTGTTTTGGATTGTTTTGCTGCCATTGGGAGCCCGTCCTCGTTATCAATCGCTACTCGCTTCAGAGCGTAGATGGCACATGTTGGTAATTTTTTTCACTCCGAAAAAATGACGTTGATACTGGTTATTTTACGCCGGTTTGGTCATTGTTGTTCGCCACAGGAATCTCATGCGGCTTTTATCTCTTTCAGGAACTTGCATTTGCAAAAACATTGATTCTTAATCTGCGGTTAGAGCTATTGGTTCCTCTCCAAATCTAAATACTGTTCCAACCAAACCGTGCAATAGATCCATTTCGGCTAATAGCTTGTCAGTTAGGTATACATTGTTATACTTGGGTGCAGCATTGCAAACGCGACGAACTTTACCCGGTTTGTTTGAGTTTTGGTACTGAATGGTGCGGCAAATACCATTCATTTCCGAAATTTCCTCTGACTTCCGATTTGTTCAGGATTTTCACAAACACTTTTTCAACATCTGTATCAATTGACTGTTGATACATGTCTTTTAAATTTGGGTCTCGTTTGAGCCTTCGTTCCAATGAGTAGAGCTGACCAAGGGCCGAGCCGTAGTTGTTTGGAAGATTTGGCTCTGATTCACTCTAGAGCATGCCTACTTCATACCATTTTTGGCCTGTCATGGTACCACTGACTACACATGCAGATTCTTATAAGACGGCAAAAGGCTTACTTCGTGTTGCAATCTTGTAGTCAAATGGACGTTGAATTTCATAAACATCTTGTCCAAGTACGATGCCGACTTCCATCAGGTTGAATGTTCTGTTAGTGAGAACATTCACGTGTCTGAAATTAATCTTCATTTCCTTGTAATCATATCTTGTGTTTTCCAACAAAATTGATGGGTGTGCAGACGCTTCAATCGAATGCACCTTTGGATGTAGTCTCTTTATTGTGATAGGAACCTTCTCTGTCCTCAAATCTTGCGTCCCATGCATGCCAGCTATGTTCAATGTAACGTCCGTGCCTTTGGCTTGTATTTGATCCTCGACACTTTGATCGATGAATGATACTGCTGACCCACTATCGAGGAAAGCGTAGGTAGTCAACCTGTTACCACCGCTCTGAACCGAAACCGGAACTATTAAAAGAAAACTAGTAAATTGGTTACTCTGGTTGATTGCTGCTGCGCTTACATTAACTGCGTGACTACCTTCGTCCATTTGGTTTTTGAGTCTGGCAGACTGTTGTGCTTTTTGGTACATCCATTTATACCACACGGGTGGATTTTACAATCTTTGATTGCATGCTCTTTCCCCAGACATCCATATCATAAGCGTTTTTTTCTCACTGCCGCATAGCGATTGGTGACATTCACACTCTTTAATATTGGACAGTTTCATATTTTATGAGTGCCATCCGCTAGTGGACAGTTGTTGTTTTGCATTTGCTTCGTTTCATTCGCATTCCAACTTGCACTAACATTCGACAAATTTGAGAATCGTTTTTCCTTGTTAGCTTTTGGTCTAACATCTTCTTTTCGATCGCTCTTGGTTGATGGCATTCCCTCATGGACAAAGGCCACTTGAGCTAACCATTTCTCAAAGAGAGTGGGGTCGGGTCTATCTTCTTGGCACTCGTCAACGAAGAAAAACCACTTTTCTTTCAAGTTTGGGGGCAGTTTTTCAATTGCCACTTACAGTGTTGAACTTGAACGCAGGTCACCCTCATAATTTCATTGCTTCAGTACATTAACCAGGTTGTTTATTGTTTTTGAGTAATTAATTATAGCCGTTGAGTTGTGCATTCGAATTGGCTGTTGTTTGCGCAATATTTTAAGCTGAGCGTCGACAATTAGGTAAGGTCGCCCAAACTTCCGTCCCAGGAGTTCCCACGCTTGAGAGTAGAACTCTCCCAAATAGCCCATTCCTGATATAGCTGACTTTGTTTTACCTGTCTACAAAGTTTTCAATTGGCTCATTTTCTCTGAGTCAGGTATATCGCGATGGTGAACCCTTGCTTTTGAACATATTCGAACACTCCGGCCACTCTAATGGGTTTCCGTCGAATGAATTCAATTTCAACTTAAGTAGCTGACTAATACTGCTGAGTTTATTACGCTTAAACTTGTCTTGTTACCGGGCTGAGCTGACACGGTTTCCGCTTGGTGACCGTGACTTAAGTACACTTTCGCGATTGAAGCTTACCCTGGGATAATTGTTCTCGATTCTGGTTTTCGCACGCTCGAAACTATAATCGTGCTGGAGTTGGAAAATTTATCCAAGTTATCGTGCCAACCAGTATCATCTTTGTTCTTAGGGGTTTTCCAATTGAATTGTGATCTACTTCGAATACTAGGGGCTGCACTATCATCAGAATCCTATGCTCTTTCTTCAAGAGTTTCTTTCTCGTATTCCTGTTTCAGTGCACCTTCTTCTTCAAAAAGTTTCATCTCCATTTCAAGCTCTCTCCTTTTCAATTCGATTTCAACTTTCTTCAACCTAATTTTTGATGCAAAGTCTTTCTCTAGAGCCGCAATCGTTACTGCCTTTTTAGCTCGTTTATCGGAGGAGGCGTTTGAACCATTGTCCCTGTCTGGGTTTCCATTGTCAGCAGTTCGATGAGGAACTCCTACAACAGACTGTGAAGTCTTAGCGACAGTTGGTTCTGCATCGCTTGTCAATTGTACGGTTTGATTCTGTAGATCCGTCATGTTTGTTCCTCCGTGAATGTACGGTAACCAATCTGCGTTTAATATTTGTAAGAGACTTATTCGTTCGGCTTCGTAACATTCAATCATTTCTGGATAATGAAAAATAGTTGCTCGCTTCCGAAGAAGAATGCACAGAGAGTCGTCAAGCCTTAGTAGCTGTTGATAAATGGTCTTGAGTTTGCTTGATGTATCGTTGTTTCTGATTAGCTCCTTGCCCTCCTGAATTTTTGCTTCGAGTTGTTTTTGGCAGTTGCTAATCTACCTATGCAAAATGTCTTGACTCTGTGACGGAGTCCCGTCGTCTCTACTTTGGGACTGGAGCTTGTCGTTCTTGTTTATTTGCTTTAATTGAGCCTTGTTATTCGACTTCTAATGCACTTTGCCTAATTGGCTTTGCGTTGTTGAATTGCCTGTTGAGTTTTGTTTTAATCGTTGATGTTTTTGGCACTTCACTTGTTGAGCAAATTGTATATCACTGTCCGGGTCTGCGGACGAAATGTAACGGCTGCTCTCCTTTTGTTTCACAAAGAAAATTTTACACCACCAAGATTGTTCTGAGTGGTTACTAAATCTGTCCGGATACTTCGTTTATGCAGTTTGCTTTTGTAACTGTATATCCGTTCTGTTCTACTCACCGTTGCATTAACTAAACTAACTAACTTAGTTTTGGATTTTTTCTCAATTCAACTGGGTCTATAGATCACACATTACGGGATTTCTATATGTTTACCAGTTCAATCGGTTTGATGAAGCAAATCTAAGGCAAAATTTTATGCCAAAGAAGTGTTATGAAAAGTTGGTTTCTAACTTAATCCTAGGTGTGCGTGTTGCGATTTTCGCAGAGTACTCAGGAGTTGAAGTTTGGAAATCAGAATTAAAAAAATTTCATTCACTGTTCGAGACGTTTTCGATACAACACACAGCATTAGATAGAAAATTGCTCAAGACAGATTTTGGTATCAAGACACAGTAGCAATTTAACAATTATACTGCTCAAGGGTTTGGTTTTGGCAAGACGCAGTAACAAATATACTGTTCAAGAATTTATTTTTTCAACAATTTTTTTGCTGAATTTATGTGCTAGCTCGAGTTGCTAGGCTGGCAGAAAATTGAAATGGTGAGATTTAATTTTCTTTTTCAGTTTGTTAACAATTTTTTCTGCCTACGTGGCATACGCGGCTGTTTTTGATTCGCTATAGACAGTTTTCTTGCTATGAGGATGGATAATCCGGATGAAAATAGAACACAGTAATAGTTTTCGTCCTACGCGTTTATTTGGATCTGTTTTGAATCTGCGTTAAAATTTTTACTTCCTACGCAATTTTGTTATTCCTTAAGCTCACCTTCAACAGTAATCAGTGGGGAAAATTTATTCTAACAATTATAAAAACAAACACTCAAAAAATACAGTGGCGAGTTTACGAACAAGAACTACCAAAAATGTCTTTTTCTAGTCTATTTTTTGCTCTAAAATATACTTGTCTCAATAAGTATATACAACTTAGTTTATATCAGGATCAAGTTGAAAATGTTTCTCTTCATAAAGTCACCAATAACAAAAGTCATGAAAATAAGAGCAGTTAAGAGCAGTGCAATATATACATTTGCAATCTTTTTTGCAAATTGTGTTGACTGAAAGTTGTTGCCCAGTAAAATTAACGGAAGTTTTAATTTTGAAATTATTTGAAGCATCACAAACAATCAACAGAATACAGAATTGAAAATTCAAGATCTCGGTATTTTTCGATGGATCATGCTTCCTGTTGCGAAACGTTCCCAAAATCTTTGTAACAAAGTACGACAATTGGTGCAATTTCCTTGCATTTTCCGTGCATTTCAGGGCCTGAAACGCACGAAAAATGCAAGGAAATTGCACCAATCGTCGTACTTTGTTACATAAATTTTGGGAACGTTCCGAAAATTTATGTAACAAAGTACGACGATTGGTGCAATTTCATTGCATTTTTCGTGCGCTTCAGGCCTTGAAATGCACGAAAAATACAAGAAAATTGCACCAACCGTCGTACTTTGTTACATAAATTTTGGGAACGTTCCCAAAATTTATATAACAAAGTACGACTATTGGTGCAGCTTCCTCGAATTTTTCGTCTAGTCTATTTTTTGCTAGTCTAGTCTAGTCTTTTTCTAATCTATTTTTTGCTCTAAAAAATACTTGTCTCAATAAGTATATACAACTTAGTTTATATCAGGATCAAGTTGAAAATGTTTCTCTTCATAAAGTCACCAATAACAAAAGTCATGAAAATAAGAGCAGTTAAGAGCAGTGCAATATATACATTTGCAATCTTTTTTGCAAATTGTGTTGACTGAAAGTTGTTGCCCAGTAAAATTAACGGAAGTTTTAATTTTGAAATTATTTGAAGCATCACAAACAATCAACAGAATACAGAATTGAAAATTCAACATCTCGGTATTTTTCGATGGATCATGCTTCCTGTTGCGAAACGTTCCCAAAATCTTTGTAACAAAGTACGACAATTGGTGCAATTTCCTTGCATTTTCCGTGCATTTCAGGGCCTGAAACGCACGAAAAATGCAAGGAAATTGCACCAATCGTCGTACTTTGTTACATAAATTTTGGGAACGTTCCCAAAATTTATGTAACAAAGTACGACGATTGGTGCAATTTCATTGCATTTTTCGTGCGCTTCAGGCCTTGAAATGCACGAAAAATACAAGAAAATTGCACCAACCGTCGTACTTTGTTACATAAATTTTGGGAACGTTCCCAAAATTTATGTAACAAAGTACGACTATTGGTGCAGCTTCCTCGAATTTTTCGTCTAGTCTATTTTTTGCTAGTCTAGTCTAGTCTTTTTCTAATCTATTTTTTGCTCTAAAAAATACTTGTCTCAATAAATTTATACAACTTAGTTTATATCAGGATCAAGTTGAAAATGTTTCTCTTCATAAGGTCACCCAATAACAAAAAGTCATGAAAATAAGAGCAGTTAAGAGCAGTGCAATATATACATTTGCAATCTTTTTTGCAAATTGTGTTGACTGAAAGTTGTTGCCCAGTAAGACTAACGGAAGTTTTAATTTTGAAAATTATTTGAAGCATCACAAACAATCAACAGAATACAGAATTGAAAATTCAAGATCTCGGTATTTCTCGATGGATCTTGCTTCCTGTTGCTCTTGACTCAAATATTCCATATTTGGTCAACGCTGTATAATTTCAGGCTAAGCATAACATTTTCAGATTTTTTGGTTTTGCATTAGCGTAAATTCCTAAAAAATCTTGGTCTTTCACTGTTGGAAAAATTTACAGTAATGTTCGTTTACTATGTTTGCTGATCTGAGATATACACGACACCAGTTACACCAAAAATAGTTTTTTCAGGAGGCCACAGAAACCACTATGAAGATAAACAAATTACACCAAACCTGTTTTAGTTCTCTCCTTTTTCGCTAGAAAAATTGTTTTCATGTTTTCAATATTGTTCTTGTACATTAAGAGTACCGCATTTGTTCATTTGGATACAATTTTTATTAAATTAGACAAATTAATTACAAGGTACTATAGTTTTAAAAATTAATTTATGATTTCAAAGACAACGGAAGAAGTTGATTGTTTTTCTTTTTTGTTGCTTTTTATAAAATTTCAATCTTTTTAAGTTTTCAATTCCCGTGTTTGATAATTGTTTTGTGTTTTGGTTACATCTCGAGTCTCTTTGATTACACAAAAAGTCAAAGCCAGAAATTGTCACCAAGAGAAGAAAGAGCCCGTGAAAAGCAAAAAAATCTTTACTAGTTTTTACTTTTTCATTTAGTTTTTTAGTTTTTCTTATTCCTTATTTTTGATAAGGAAATTTTCAAGTAAATTTGTTTCATCCAGTATAATTATGTTTATATACTTTAACAAAATTTGTAAACATTTTTGCTTATTTTGTCGAAATTAGTTAATTTCCCTTTTTGACACCCACCCCCACCCCGTCACCCAATACTATTCCTTTTTTCCAGTTTTTTTCTTTCAAATTGTGAACAGTTCCCCTTTCTCAGCCGGTAATAAAACTTGAAGATTTTTTTTATAAAGAATAAAAGTATTTTCAAAAGTATCCTTTAAGGGCTCCAAAAAGGTGTTTCTGTTTTTCCTCTACGATGCCTAAACAACAAAAAGTTAAGACTGAAGAAAAAAGCCGGCCTGGCATATATTCCTCCGTTTTGAAAAATACGTTGGAACAATAACGCCCAGAACTCCCCGTCCTACCTCCTGGGCTGGTGTCTTATTGCGATCCACCAGTGGAAAAATAGAAAGATGCGCTACAAACCTTGGCCCTGTTAAACATAGTGCCCATGCTGTCACCAAATGACATCTTCAGAATTTCAGACAAAAGTGTGTCTCGAAAAACAAATACAAATTAAATTGATTAGGTCAGCTTTTTGAAGCAGTCCTAAATACTTTACAAGGAGTTGATGAACTGAAAAGTGTAATGCAAAATGGGTCAATGAAACGAAAGTGGGTAATGAAGTATATAAACGCTACAAAGACTGAACTATAATGTCTAAATATTCTGAATGTTTGTATTGAATTGAGGTCAAAGTGACCTGAAAACTTCAACCACACTGAATATTAGTTTACTGTGTAAACTATTCAGTTTCGTTTCTAGCCTAACTAGTTGTTCAATTTATAACTAATGAATAACTGAATCTAGTTTAGAGAATTTTACACTCATTCTAACTAGTCAAAAACGCTACCAAGCTAGTGAAACAAATAGACAATGTATAATATGGGAAAAAGGATGGTATATTGTTCAATAATTTCCCTTCAAAAATTATGCCATTAGAGTTGTTACAGCCGCAATTTTTGCACAAATTTGCAAGTTTCGTATTTTTTTATTGAATAAAGGAAAAATGGTTACATGTGTGTGTGTTTCTCAAGTGCGATATTATTTGACAAAAGAGAAAAAAAGTGATGAAACTAGAATAACACTTTTTAATAGATGTATTATGGCGCATTAAAAACAAACTAGACACTAGACAGTTTTGAATTTTTAAACCACTATTATGATGCAATGAGAAACATCGATGATCGTTTGAATCATTTAAAGTTTGAAAGACACATTAACAAAAACACGCTACATTAACAAAAGTCTAAGCAGACGTTCCTTAAAAATTATACACAAAGTGTTTCAAGAAACATTGGATTACTATTATTCTATATGGCAATCTTCCCATTAAATCCAACATATCACTTTTATATCCAATATCGCTGAAATTTTCTCAAAAACAAAATATCAATTTTTTTTACAAAGTCCCAGTTAATAGTGAACAAGCAAAAGACAGAGTATTCAGTATTCAGCAACAGGAAGAGCTAGTAGATACTGTTTTGAAAGTCGACAACGAAAAAAAAAACAGAATCAACTAGTGTGAACTTCTTGGCGTACTCATTGATTGCAAGAAGTGAAGAAGATACGAGATGTTTTGAATACAAAAAGCAGTAGCTTGCCGCAAGAATCAAAGATTACATTGATGAATCCAATTGTAGTGAGTCACGTACAATAATCAGCTTTAGTTCTGATGAGGATGCAAGAATTATTAACCGCAAATTGGATAACAATTGAATTGGGGAATAAAAAGCTGTTTTAGTACAGCCCACAGCATATAAAAATTAATTTTTTCTTGCAATGGGAATAAAACAACAAAACATGAAAGTTACGTTTGATATAAGAGAAAACAATAAATTTTTAGCTGATTTTTTGCTGCTCAACCCATTCCAATTCATAATAGTTTGCGTTCTAATATCAGACTTAAAACATTTGGAGAAAATTTTGGAAGGAACTAAAAAATTGACATGCAAAATGTCATTGACAGCATCCGATTCTAGTTATTACTTACACTGTAGTTCTTCACGCTGTACAGAAAATAATGGAGCAAAAAAAATTAAACTTGTCTTTACTTCATGAAGGTTCATTTTTTAAATAACTAGATTAATATTTTTTCAAAGATGAAGACAAATTCTTGATTGTACATTGCATCTTTACAATTTGCATTTTAATCTTATGTGTATTAGAGGAAATTAAAAAATTTCTAAAAATTATTTGATTAAAAAGACCCTTTTGATTAAAATCACTGCTTTCAAGCAAATCTTGGTAAATCGTGCAAATGATTTATAAATCTAAGGTGCAAAATTGTTTGTCAGGTGATCTGCGCTCTTATTGATTCCAATTTGAGCATTTATTTTGAAACTGGTGTACTCATGTAATCATATGACTATTTCCGGCTTTCTGTTGGCTTCGTTTAATTTGCATTGGTTATTGTGTGGTTTCTCCGTCAGCGTTCGTGGATTCTTTTTGCCTGGCTCTTGTTTCGAGGTTGATATTTCAAATTTGTTGCAGTACTAAATCAAAAATCATTTAAAATTTGGTTTGCTTTTAATGCGAGTGCTGAGAACACATTTCCTGGTATGTTTCTGATGCTATCTCTTCCCCAGTCCGGCTGGGATAGTGATCGGGCATGATCTTAACACCATTAGCCACGAAAATTACAACTAATAACAATTAGAATAGAAATTATGTCACTTGAAACACTTATTTTTTTAGGCGGTTTAAAATTCATATGTTAATCTTGCAAAAATCGGGCAAGATATTGCAAGATTAACATTGTCTTGCATGATCTTGTAAGATTAGCATCTTTTTGCCAGAATCTTACAAAATCTGGCAAGATTAACATTGTGCTGTATTATCTTGCAAGATTGACGTCGTCTTGCAAGATCTTGCAAGATTATCATTTTTTTTGCCAGAATCTTGCAAGATATTGCAAGATTAACATCCGGTCTCGACCAAGGATGTGTTCTGTCGGCCTAAATTGTCGCTTTTTTACTGCTTTGTAATCACACTTAGAATAAAATTCTCGAACGGATAGTTTGTTGATCCGATTGTCTGCAGTGATATCAATTTTCTTTTCGTTGATTTTTCTAGACTGGAAAACAATAAATTTTTAGGGGATTTTTTTGTTGCTCAATTGATTCCAATTTATAATATTCTAGACTGGCGAACAATAAACTTTTAGCGCATTTTTTGTTACCAATTTATAATAGTTTGCTTTCTATTATCGGACATAAAACTACATTTGGAGAGAAATTTTGAAGGAACTAAAAGTAATTGATATGCAAGATGTCGTTGAAAGTATCCGATTCTAGTTATTATTTACAGTGTAGATCTTCACGCTGTACAGAAAATAATGAAGCAAAATAATTTAAAACTGCTTTCACTACAGAAAGGTTTCTTTAAACAACTAATAAAATATTTTTTAAAGAGAAAGAACATTTCTGACTGTACATTGCATCTTTATAATTTGCATTTTAGTCTTATGTTTATTAGATATCTGTATGTGTATTTAAGCTTATTTGTAAATGTGTTCTTTTCCTTGATTTTTCTAGACTGGCGAAATATTGCTTTTCAATCTTGTACAAAAAGGTATAGCCTTCATTTGTCTGAGTGATGTGTTTGAGGTTTTAGTGTTTTGACGATTGTCTCGTTGCTTTGTATGCGCCTGAAATCCTTAAACGTTACCATTCTAATGATTTTTGCTGGCTTTTTTTATTCTGGGTATCGGCGTTCCTCTTTTCTTTCTTATTCTTATTACTGTAACTGAGATTTTTTTTTTGGGCTGTACTGAAGTTCAGCCTTTAGTTTTTGTTGTCTTTTTGTTAAATGTGCTATTTCAGTTTTGTGGACGGTTAGCCCACTTGACGCTGTTACGGAGAGTTTCGTATCAAAATATAATTTATATAATTTGAACACGTTTTTATACAAAATTTGCTGCCTAAGTTTTTCTTTTATTGGTTCCCGGTTTGAGAAAAAATTGGGAAGAATTTTTTCGTGCATAATTCTGCGGTGAAACGCGGTAAATGAGGTGAAATTATGTAAGTTCACCTCTAAAGTAAGCGGTGTCCTTACCACATTTCAACGCTAACTATAAGTTACCGTCCTTGCACGAATGCGGACCTCTCACCTCCTGCATCTCAACCACTTCTTCTTCCACTGCGCCACTTCTAAAATTTAGCCTATTTGTTTTGAATTTAAATTAAATTCACTCTACTTTTTGTTAAACATACGCGTTGAACTTTTGTAAGATTAGCGGTGAAATTACAAATTTCAGCAGTGAAATGTGGTGACTTTTTGTAAGTTCACTGCTTACTCTAGTGGTGAAATTACATAAATTCACCGCTTAAAAAAGTTTTAAAAGGATGTATGATTATTTTTGGGTACAATTTCCGTGCGTCATTTGATAAATGTATCTTAACTTCGTTGAACAGAAGACTATTCGAGGCGTTTTCTAAGCGGTGAATTTATGTTGTTTCATCACTATGTTAAGTGGTGAATTTATGTAATTTCACCGCATTCATGGCTGTTGTCGCACAATTTCAACACTTTTTTCTAATTGGTGAATTTATGTAAGTTCACCACTAAGTTAAGCGGTGAATTTATGTAATTTCATCGCATTCACCGCTTATCTTACATAATTTGGACACTTTTTTTCAAAGCGGTGAGTTTATGTAATTTCACCCCTACCAGAAGATAAATGTTTTCTCACAACATTCACCGCCTGATTTATGTAATTTCACCGCATTCACCGCTTATCTCACAAAATTTTCCGCATTCACCGCTTATCGTACATAATTTTGCGTTGAATGGCGTTGACACCTTGACCAGGGTTTTGGTCTAAAATATTTCCATAATTATTGGATTTCATTCCATCTAATTGTCAAGACATTCCCGTGCAATTGGTTTTGCCCGTCTTTTCTGGTTTGTTGCTGGTCGCCACCGATCGTGCTATTGTCCTTCTGCACATTGTTTTGCATGATCTATATCTGTTTATTTCAGTTATAGGCAAAGGGCAGGGCGTTACCCAAAATGTGGACAAAATTGTTGAAATATTTTATGATTGAGTTTGTCGTTTTTGTCCTGAATTTCTTTATTATTATTAATTTATGTTGTTTCTTAGAAAAAAAGAGCAAAAAACGCCAATTACTTATTTTATATTTTTAGTCTGTCCTCGAGAGTATTATTTTGTCCATTATTTCGGAAGGAATTTTCATTGCGTTTAGATTGTAACCCTGGTTTTTTACACAGTTCTATTGCAAGCCTGTAACAAGCAATCTACGTACACAAAATGTATGTGTTTATCGGTAAGGAAGCTTATATATTTTTTCTTTTTAAAAAACTGAATGTTCTTTATTACTGGTCTTTTTGAATATTTTGCAGGTGATTGTTTTTTATGTGTTTTTTTTTCGTTTTCGCGCCCAATTTGTTACTTTTTATGATTGTTAGTTTCGATTATCGAAATTGAAATTCCGAGGTACCAAATTTGTCCTCTACTATCACTTGCCCCATTCAGTTTTCAGTTACTTGTAAGGTTTGGAGATAACCCCTCACCTAGTTGTCAAATCTTTTTTGGTCGTTTCCCTCTAAATTATGGCCTTGGTTTTTTTCTACTTAGTGGTCTTGTCCAGTTCATCGTTTTTGCTTTATGTGGTTCTCTCTAGGATATGTTGGATTTCTTTTTACGTTTTCACTTCTTTCTGATTTTCCAGGAGTTCGGCTTAGGAGTTATGTCTATTGTATGTTTAGTTAATAGTATTGTATGTTTAGTTAATAATAGTTAATTATGGAGTACATCTATGTTATGTTGCAGATTTAAAAATAAGTCTTAGGATTTTTGCTTTGATGAACAAAATTGGAACTTTTTTCCGTTATCAATATCTCAGATGGGATCTTTTCCGTTTGTGCCCCCCAGTACGTTATGTGCCCCCCCCCCCGTTACAGAGCACGTGCCATTACATAGTAAATCATTATGCAAAAACATTGCACGTGCGTCTGGGTGTGCAAATAATATGCGCCCACTAATTACCCGCCAGCTGCTTGCTTTTGTGCCTACAGTTTCCATCCTTTCTTCGTAAAGAGTGGTTTTAGACTTGATGGCGCCAATTTGGTTTTTGGCCTTTGATCTAAACAGCGGGTAATTAATATTCCTGTGATGTTCATTGCCCACTTGTGGTTTCAAAGTCATTTAAAAAATTTGTATGATTTATTTTGCATAGTCTGAAAAGTCCATTATGAATATTTCACTATAATCATTTGCCTGTATTGCTTCCTGGTGATTCTTGCGTGATAAGAGGTCGGTGATTAACAAAAATTGTCTTTCGGCATTGTTCGGCATAATTGTTGCTTAGTTACTCCTTATTCCATATTTAGTCTATTTCTGTATGTCTTTGTCAATTTTTGCTTCTTGAAAAGACTCAAAAGTGCTTTCTACAGAGCCCACCGTAAGTTTTCTTCAGAGAAGATGTGCTGATTGTATTCGGCATCATTGACAACGGCTAACGTCTATGGTTAGTTCCATATTGTGTACTTTTTTCCTCGTTTAATCAGATAGGGAGTGTATCGTTTGTGACAACTTCAATTTCTAATAACATCGGCCCTAAACTTATCGTACTGACACGATGAAGGATCTTACATCTCTCAGTTTTTGTATTTAAGCCCGTCAAAGAATTTCTTCATGTTTTTATTATTTTTGGTCGGATTTCATATTTGTTTACATTAATTACAAACCAACAAAAAATTGATTGAAATTGTTTCCTTTTTTCAAGAGAAGATCTGTATACGCTAATTTCCTTTTCGAAATTGTTTTTAAACTTGAGTTATTGTCTATTTTCTCCAGGACTATTACCGAAATATCTGCTAGTCCGCAGAAAATCTATTTTTTGTATAAGCATTGGCCAATTAGCGGACCTACGAGTGTTATAAATACGAAGAATTTTACACTATCTCAGTAAAGTTTGACCAAATATATTTTTCCGGTCTTCTGAAAAAAAGCATAATAGCAGCTTCTTGCTTTGGGTTAATCTAACCAAAGTTGCTTTTGCGCCTGTTTTCTTGCGAGTCACGGATGCTGCAATTTTGAATGTATCATCATTTAAATGAATAATTACAACTAGTGTTAAAAGTCGGTCTTTACCTTCGTTTTCTTCCTCTTCTTCGTCTCGGATTATTTGGCCCTCATTAAATAATTTATGAAATCCGTTTTTTGCTGTTGTATGCCGATCGCCATGATTTTATCTTTGTGTCTATCATTCTATCTTTGAGTCTTTTGTACTGGTTTTCAGTGGCTTCTAATTTGAAGATTAGGTTCGAAGTCTTTTACGGTCCCATTTCTTGTTAAAAATTACTAACTTTTTTCTAGGCGCTTGGGATTGAGATCTTCTAATGCGGTGTTCTCGGTTTTCAAATTATCTGCTTCATTATTTGTTTGATTATCATGCATTTTAGTAGTTCGGTAGTTTTTTGAACTTGGCGGCTGAAATAGTTGTTTTTAGGTGTTTTGTCGGCTTAGAAAAAAAAACAGCTGGGAATGGAAGTATGTTGACGTGGAAAAAAAGAGATATTTCGATTTGCTAAGAGGTTATCTACCCATTTGTCTACAACTCCATCTAAATACTGTTGTCTGGGACTCCAGAAATCTCCGGATTTGCAACTTTATCGTAATTTGGTGTGTACGTTGTTATTTCCTTTTGGTAGACTCTGAAAAATTGTGTTGTTTCTTGGCGTTTCATCATTTTTTTAGGGCCTCATGGTTCTCGTCGCTATAATGGTTTTTTTCTCCGACAATTCTTAAGATTTTTTTATCAATATTTCTTAGGTATTTTTCACTCGGTTGACTTGACGTCGGGTTTTGCTTTTCTCTGGTGGTTTGTTTTTTTTTGTTTTGAAGTTCTTGATATTTTTTTGAAGCGCCTCAACATCACGCTTATTGGCATTACTGTTATTTGCTCTAGAAATTGCCTGGTTTCCAAATAAGTATTTACTTCCACAGCTTCAGCAGTGTTGGGTTACGAAATTTTCCCGTTTTTAAATTGTTGCAATCGATTCCCGTACAATTTCGTGGGGTTTCTCCAATTTTTTTTAAAAAAAATTTGTAATCCTTCAAATGTTTGGTTCAATTATCGGTAAGTATTAGCTTGTGTTCTAATTTGGAGGCTTTAAGGGAAAATTGCTTTAATTAGGTTATTTTTCGATTTCTTCTTGTCTCTGTTCTGAAAACTTGCAATTTGTTCCTTTTTCTTTGCACGCATATCAAAGTGCTATGACCGAATGCTTCGCCTTTTTTGCAGTTTAATGATTTTCTAATAGGACACAACTTTCCAATTTTGATATCCAGTTTTTGCAACTTCTCAACTATTTGCTGTGTTCTTTGTCTCCGAGTTTTTTAAATCATGGAATCGTTACTAGAGGATTTTGTTAATCGGCTGTTCTACGTTCCGCAGAAAGGCATTTTTAAGGTCATGAAATTTCGGTTGGTTTGTACTCCTTGGCTAGTGATATTGTGGATGTATAAATATCTTTTCCAAAATTGGGTTCAATCTCGTGTATTTCATGGCTATCTGGTATACACTGAGAAAAATATTTCCGGTGTTCTAGCGGGTTTTTCTCCGAATCGCCACTGTATCCCGTATTAGTCAAGGCATTTACAGGGACAATAAATGGATTCAGCTTTGTTACTGCTATAGCCGGGTCGTACTGGGGTGCAGATTAGGTTTAAGTCGAGCTTAAGTCTTTTTTATGGAATATTTGAGTCGGGAATGGTCTTTTCATACCAATTTTTGGTCGAGCGTGACAAAACAAGAGATTCGTGGGTTAGTTAATTCATACCAGCCAGTGAATTTTTGCTCTTTCTTCTGTTAAACTTCAAAATCTTTCAGAACAAATTTTTCCACATTTTCGATGCATTGTGAGAAAGGAAAGGACACTGCAGTTGGAAAAAAAAAACGAAAACTATGACAACTTTATATGCAAAATTGCATATTGCATAACGGCCAACAATATTCATTCTTTTTGAAAAGTCCCATGATTGACCCCTGCATGTACAAGATAAGCAGCAACTGGTGTTGACAAGTCGTAAAACTCACCACCATTTTCTTACATATTCTTGCGCTGAATGCGTTGAATTTACATACATAAAATTAACGCATTCCACGCATGATTGTATAAGAAAATTGCGGTGATTTTTCTTTCTTGTCGACGCTAGTGGCCGCTCATCTTACACAATTTTGTGTTGATTTTAGCGTAGATCTTACATTGCGGTTTCTAAGCGTATACTTTAAGTGATTTTGCGTTTCTAAGGGTAGTTCTTAAGATTTTTTTATATACTTTTCTGTTGCAGTTAGCGAAGTTTTCATGTTCTGCAGAAATTTGTTGGGTTGCATTAAATTTTAACTTAAGTTTAAAGGAGTTTCTGGGGTCACTTTTGATAAAGCAAAATCAGTAACCTAACCCTAACTCCCACGTAACAAACTACTCCCCCTCCCATAGTACACAATTATCCCCCCACGTACCCAAAGAGGTCCCCTCCCACCTACCTATCGCCACACCCCCCAACACCCAGAGACCTTAGCGTTGATGCTGTACAATTTTGTGCTGAATGTGGTTTTGATCCTACATAATTTTGCGATGATTTAGGCAAAAATATGTACGATCTACGCTAAATTCAACACAAAAATATATAAGATCTACGCTGAGAAAAGTAAAATCATGTAGGATTGATGGTGAATGCATTAAACTAATCTAAGATTTACAATAAAATCAACGCAAAAATATGTATGATCTACGCTAAATTCAAAGATGAATTATAAATGATCTACGCTAAATTTTACACGAGGTTATGTAAAATTGGCGCTGACTGCGTTGAAGTATATGTAAGAAATACGCTAATTTCAACGCATAAATAAGTAAGATCTACGCTAAGTTCAAAGAAAACTCATGTTAGATCTACGCTAATTTCTTTGCAAAATTATGTAAGATCTACACTATTTTCAACGCAATTTTATGTAAGATTTACGCTAAAAAATTTTACATAATTTTGCGTTGAATTTAGTGCGGATTTTACATAATTTTGCGTTGAATTAACCCTAAATCTTACAGAAGTTCAACGCATTCACCGCTGATCTTATATAATTTTTCATTGAAATTAGCGTAAACCATACTTTATTTTGCCTTGAAATTAACGTAGATCTTACTTAATTTTGCGTTGAATTTCGCTTAAATCTTACAGAATTACAGCGCATTGATCGCTAATCTTACATAACTTTTTGTTGAATTGAGCTTAGAGCATGCAAATTTTTGCGTCGAATTTAGGAGAGATCTTACATAATTTCAACGCATTTAACACCAATCTTACATAATTTTGTGTTTCTGAGCGTGATTTCTAGGCCTGCAAAATTTTGCGTTGAATTCAGCGTAGAACTTACATATTTTTGCGCAAAATTATGTAAGTTCCACTCTAAATTGAGCGAAAAATTATGTTAGATCAATACCAAATTCAAAATAAAGTTTTTAATTAATTTCCACGAGTGCACCATCAATCTTAATTTTGCTTTTTAGCATTGAGGTCGCGGATTGAGCAACAATTGACATCAAACGATGCTGTACAGATTGATTTTTGGTTTTCACATGGCGAGCCCTTTTTTTATTAAAGTTGACCTGAATCTTTCATGCTCACATTTGGTCAAAC